>NC_056566.1:28737899-28835595 GCF_013358625.1 Macadamia integrifolia | reverse complement strand
TTGGTAGGATTTTATTGGCCCAAGTACTTATTTGTTGAGGACAAACTGATCCAATTCAAAGTTGTTGATGTTTATACCGATCGATCATAGAAGAAATATAATTCATTCCAATCAGGATTTCAGATCACATGTGCATTTGCACGTGCGCAACCCAAACAAAAAAAAAAAGTATCTCAGAACTACAAGATTTTGAACCTATAATAGAATCCTAGGTTGATAATCTGCAAGACCAATGAAAGCTGCATTGGATTACACACCTAAACTTATCAAGGTCAACTCCATTGTCATTAAGAAAAGATAGGAAGTTGTAAAAAATATCATCTGTTGGGCGATATTGTTTATTGAATTTTTCCTCACCTATGTAGATGTTATTTATTGAATTTTTCCTCGTCTGTGTACGATTTTCAAGGAAGTTGTCTTTCGCTAGAGTGGGTTAAGATCTGTTGATTGTTTATTTTGTTGCCCTCTTTTATAAAATAGGTTTAGTCGATCATATCATGTCCGAAACCTTTGTTTCAATCTCTTTTTGTATTTGAGATTCTAAACTTATGTTTCAATTTCTCTTTGTATATGCAACTCTTGGTGATCTAACAAGGACATATCTATTTGCAGTATGTTTGTATAAGTTTTGTCCATTCAATACATGGTGATCGGTTGATAAACAATGGTATGTAAATCTTGTAATCCTTCACATATCTTTTTTGATGTTGTTAAGAAGTTTATTTCCCCTCTCCTCTTTTTATAGATTTGTTTCTTGCATGGATATGTTTTAGTTTTTGCCCTTCTGATATTGTATTTTCTTTGACACCCTATTACTATGTGCAAATGTGAAGTTCCTTTTTCTTCTTTATCCTTTTTCTCTTATAGGTTTTTAATTTGATTATTATGTTGTCTATTTGAGGTTGAGACATGAAGGGTAGAGACAAGTTTTTATGTTGTTTCTCTTAAATATGTTTTTTTTTTTATTTTACAATATTGAAGACAAGATCAGTGCAATTCTAAATGGGTTATCTACTGATTTGGATTTGCTAAAAATTTTTCCCCCTATCCCCTTTCTGGAATTATTTCCTGTACATATATATATATATATATATGTTATCCCTAACACATGAAATAGTAAGTTTATCCCAAGCCTATTTGAACCACTAAACTGTAATCGAATATATTTAACAGCACCGAGTTAAGAGTTACTTTCTTTGTTAGTTCACCTTGATGAAAATGATTGTCAACATCAGGTTCACATATAGTATGAGACTTTTAAGTTGGTGTTAGTTTGACCTATTTTTTACTGTTTAAGGCAGGTTTAAATTTGGTAGGATACGAACACTAGGATAGCCTAGTGGTGGTAGCTTCGGCTTGTGGAGCCGGCACCCAAGGGAGGAGGTCTTGGGATCGAACCCTGTCGTACGGATTATGTGAGTGTGAGTGTGAGTGTGTGTGTGTGTGTGTGTGTGTGTGTTTTCTTATTCTCAGGTTCGATTCCCCATTTGTGATTTAAGTGGAGATCAAGGTGATGGGTTGCTGTGCTAGTCTCCCCGAGGATTAGTTGAAGTGCGCATAAGCTGGCCCGGAGACCTTGGTTAACATTGACAGTTGGTTATAAAGTTAAAAAAGGGATATTTTGATCCTTTCTTTCATAAAAATAAAATTGGAGTAAGTAAAATTAAAGGTATTCCAGTCTATTTTTGGTCTATGAGATCATAAGACAATTTCCAAGCGACACATTTTACATATTTACCAATTGTTACAGTATGCTAAATGGTTCAGAATGCATCATAGATATAGCTTTGAAAGAAAAATTATTTGTTCCATAGCACATTATTCTCCCCCCACCACCCAAAAGAAAAAAAAAAATCTGGTATACAAATTTCATCACATTACTGATTTTATTTACAAAATTTGGTTGCAATTGGAATTTTATTATATGACTTACAACCCATGCAATATCTCGGCTTTTGGAAAAGATGTTCTAAGCCATGTTTCCAATCCTCTTTTGGATCCTACGGCTGGTTAAGCGAAGCTTTCCCTCGAAAAGCCAAAATGTTGGGATTCGTGATTAGTGGAAGTTCTAACATGTTAATGACTGGAGAAAAGACACATTTATCACTATCTATGATGTGCCATTCTTGAGCATTGATATTCTTCAATGGGGGAATCATCTTATTAATGGGATTATCTATATTATTTTTCATTCCAACGACGGAAAACCTACCAAAGAACCAGCTAGTGGAGAACATATGGAAAAAACACTGTTTTTGGAGAAGATTGGTATTTGATGCCAATTAGAGGTAAAACAGAAATCTCCTTCTTACTTTCTTATTCTGAATTTCTTTTCCATTGAAATTGGACTAATCTCTTGTGTGCATGTAGGAGGCAGGCAAACTGACTGAAAGAAACCATGATCTGCATGTCTATACTGTACAAATGGATCAAGAGTTTTAAGAACATTGAAAAAAACCTTACCAGAGAACCAACTAGTAGAGAATATATAGAGAAAACACTGGTTTTGGAGAAGATTTATATTTAATAACAATTAGAGGTAAGACAGAAATCTCCCTGGTACTTTTGACACTCTGAGGTATCTATAGAATGTTTTTCCTATTTTTTGAAAATGTGAAAACTACTTACATTGGTAGAAACCTTTTAGGTCGGATTGATAATTTGATATTGGTCGAGATCAATCTTAAGTTTTAACCGATCCAATACCAATACACTTTAATGATCAAGGAGTAAAACGTTTCAAAAATAGGTTTTTATTTTTTATAAAAAAAAAAAGGTAAATTCATAAGACAACACTTAAATTACCTATCAAACTCAAACCGGTTAAATTGTATCGATGAGAGATCTTCAAATTCATACAATTTTGGCCTCAGAAGAAAAATAACTAAAATTTGTGGAAAGAGAAAATCGAAAGAAGGAAAGTTGAATGTGCAGTTGCTATGCTAAAAACGAAGGGTGGTTACTGGAAACCGTGACGGGCAGTATGGAAGTGGGGAAGGGGTGTAGAAACGCAACCCTAAAACGATGTAGAAGATAATGGAAAAACAAAACAAACAATGCACACGGATTTTACGAGGTTCGGCAAGGTTGCCTACATCCCCGGTGAGATGAGATCCTGCTTCACTATCAATGGAGAATAGGGTTACAGCGCTCGTCCCTCACACCTCTTAGCATTACTTGCATTACAGAAAAAAAAAAAAAAAAAAAAAAACCCTCGCTACAAATATATAGCGAAAATAACCCTAATCCGGATTAAACTACAATTGCCACCCTAATCCGGATTAAACTACAATTGCCCTCAAATAAAAAATTCGAGCGGGGGGCTGCACCCCCTGCTATGAAGGGGGGCATCCCCCCTTGCAACCCCCACGGCCCGCTAACTGGTTAGTGGGACCGCCGTCTTGGCTGTCTAGATGCTGCACCAGTACTCCCTGGATTAAACTATGACGGAATACAAGACATCATATACCAACAAGGGGGGAGTGAATATGCCGTTGGAGATTCCTCTGCCTTGATGTAATTAATACAGAATTGTTCTCCCCTGACTTTCACTTATCCTTCTACATTCAAATCCTCCCCCGACTTTCACTCGTGGTGGAGTGAACTTTTAGTTGGGTAGGTAGCCAATATGTCATGGCGAATGGGAAATTGGAGGTAGCCAGACACTGTAGGAGAACCAAATTGATTTTGTCGCGATGTACTTTTTGACCTTCTTTGTGAATTCTGGTCCCAACAGAGATGTTCCATACCGACCTGAGGTCCACATGCGATGGAATCTCAGAAGAACAAGGACAAGACGAAAACCAATGCTGGTTACCCACCTGGTAATGGAGTCAAGAATGCACTAATCATGTTGGGCGTGATCAACTTCTTTGGCATGCTCAGTGTACAAGTCTAAGGGCAAATCCTGGGAGGAGATGTCAGGTGAATTTGAGGAAGAAAAAAATAAAACTGCTGAAATAGAGTAGCATCAGTTCAATTACACCATAACCGCCCCAGCTTCGTATCATATATAGTGCTGGTTATTGTTCTTGGGGAATTCAGTTTCTGGGCTACCCCGATACTGCACATTGTAATTAAAAATTTTCACTTTTCTTCTCTCTCCTTTTGTGATTTTGTTTAGAGATAATTTTTAGATTGAATTATTTGGTTGAGTTAAAAAAAAAAAAAAAAAAAAAAAAAAAAAAAAAAAAAAAAAAAAAAAAACAAACAAACAAAAACAAAAACGTTGGCTTCCAAATTTAGAAGAGGGAGAAGGTGAGTAATTGACAGATCTGAAACCAAGAAATGCGACGACGGCTCTTGGAATGCAGGGCCCTTTTTATTCCTTCCGTTCTGTTCTGGGCTGCTTCTGTTTTGGATTTGTTAATTATTATGTTTGGGTTGGGTGTCCAACATGCCAAAGTTTTAACTTTTGAAGAATGAAGTGTCTTTCTTATGTACCTAAGATCTAATGGTGTGAGTTTTGACTCCTAGATGCATTTCCACACACCCAAATCCAAGCCATGTATAATGGATGGAAGTAAGAAGCCACATTGTATCAGTTGGTGGATGGAGTTTCAAAATTTTGAGATTGAAGAAGTGAGTTTTCTGAGGCAATTGACCGAATGGAATGGAGGCAACGAACTACTCATTGGTTGAAGGGGTTTTGAAGTTCTCTAATCATATTAAGCTTGTTTGCAAACAGGGTTTTGTATATCAAGGTGGTGGCAGGAACTAGTTCAGAGATGTTCAACAAAAGAGCTTTGTGAGATGAAAACAGATCTTCACTGTGGAGAGGAAGAATGATATAAATGATGGGTCCCCCACCCCACCCCACCCCACCCCACCCCACCCCATTTGTTTTTGATGGGAAAGCATTTGCCTTTTTCCAAAAATTTCTATTTTTCTACAGAATTGGAAAAAATTGCAGGCTTTGCTTCTGTCTGCTCACTGAGATTTGTGGGTATTAAACAAGTAAAACTGAGCTTCTGGATGTTAGAAACTACAAACACGTGAAACCTTCCTTGCTTCTCTATTATCTAAAAGAAAGGCTCTATGCAATGCTGAAATTTATTGATTCTTTTTTTCATCAAGCTTTAAGGACTATACAAGAATTTAGTAAGTCAGTTTCTTGGAATGAATAAATATTATTTCCTTCTAAATAATACTAATTTAGTAAAAGTATATTGAATTGAATGAAAATAAATGCTGCTAGAAGAAAGTATGGAAAATTTCTAAAACTCTAATATATTGGGATTTATAAGTGGTGACTGATAAGTATTTAAAGCACCCAGCTGTGTGCAACTAGTTGTTGACTAACACTTGTTTCATTTTCATCCAAAGTTCTTTAAATTTTTAAATAAATAAAATTTTATACCCAATGAAATCAATAATTTCATATGACTTACATCTTGAGTTTTAATAATTAATTATCATATCTAGCTAACCACAATAATTAATGACTTGGCTTATTATCGCACCATTATTAATGCACCATGAATTTTTTGGTGGTATTTTTGTTGAAGAGAATGAGAAAAAGTTTTTATTTTTTGGTTAAAAAAATATTAAATCTATGTGATTTTACAAAAACCAGCCATCTAATATATACTAGGATATGCTTCTAGTAAGGATGAAAATATTGTTGAGAGTTTTGTGTTGTGAACTGTGATCCAAATTGCATTGCTTGCACCAAATTCTATTTGTGAATTCAAACTTAGCTGATTGATCAAGTTGTGATCCCACAAAGTGAAGCTCTTGGAGGTATCTTATTTTATTTTACTATTATCAAGTTTTCCTAAGATCACAGTGAGTATTCATTCAACGCGGTTACAAACACGTATGAGTACGTGTTGAGAAGATGCTTCGGAGAAAATATTAAAACCATATAGAGGTTGGACTGAATTTTGCTAAGAACTTAATGTTTTTAATTTTTTTCAATTAAATAGGAGAAAATGTTTTTTAGTTGGGAGCGTGGGCCTAATGCTAGTGTCTTAACCAAGGAGAGAGCATATAGAGGTACAGATCAGGATCTAGATCCTATCTAGTGGCTGGAGAGGTCACCCCTGAGGTCCTTGCAGTCGGATGGATCTTGGCACACACCGCCACTGGAGAGAAGCCCAATGCCATTGACAAGGAGATATGATGGCATTTTTTTTTTCCTGATAGGTAGGGAGGGGATGTAGATAACAACCAGGATGCTCAAACTCAAGACCTCCAGATGTGCCTATCCACACAATCCCCAACCCTAACCATTTGGACAACCCACGGATGGGTTCAACACCGCATTAATTGTTGCAACCCTTATTCCTACCATGAACATTGTGAACCATCGATCTTAACATTGTCCTAGTTCACTGACGTGAAGATTCATCGAACTCAAAAATCGTCTGCAATTTCGATCTCGTACAATTCCGTGAAATACCACCTTCAGAGGGTGACACGTGTATTGATACCAATGCAATGGTCCAGATCTGATTTAAATGCATCTTCACTGATTTAATGTTTTATTAGTTGTATCATATCTGGGCCATTGTATTGGTATCAATACACATGTCACCTCTTGAAGATGGTATTTTACGAAATTGTACGAGATCGGAATTGCAGACGATTTCAACTCAGACATTTGTTGTTTGTCATATAGCGTGTCCCAGTTCACTGCCAGCTCGGTGAATATATGTAATTTTTTATATGATGTATTAACCTATATAAACTATAGCCAAGCACACCTCATTCCGAGGTAGGTCCGTAATCCATTGACATGCCCATTAGCATATAGCCCAATTAAAAACCGTTCAAAGTCCAATCCCAAAAGATCTGTTCAAAATTTTTGAATTTAGATCAGAAATTACCAGTTGAATTATGAGTCGGGGACTATGGATCAGCAGCCTTCAAGTAGAGTGTAAGTGTGCAACAACAACTGTTTATAAAAACAACAATAATCATAACATTATCTTAACTAAATGGAATCGACTACATGGATCCGATATGATATAGAAAAGATTATTAAAAAAATGAGACAGAAAATAATAAGAATAGAAGGAAACAAAATGAAAGTAAAGGGTTGTAATAGGAGGTAGCATGAGGTGCAAGAAGAAATCAAAAGAGCATCACAGGACTATCCCTTATACGGGGTCAGCTACACAAGTTATAGTCCTTTAAATTACTCTATCTGCAGTCATACTAGGATCAAGCGTTACTGTATGCATATCTATTCTTATCACTTAATTCGTTTATAGTCCATTTTAGGTGTGCCCTTACTTCTTCTTGCTCTTTTTAAATGAATCTGGGTGCTCTTTCTTATTGGGACATCTACGAATCTCCATTGTATATGGTCATACCACCTCAATTCGGCTCTCGCTCCTAAAACTTGTCCTGGATTGGTGCAACTCTCAAGGCGTTTCTAATATAATCGACTTGGAGGTTGCATGTAGAAATTATCTGTCGAAACCCTAAAGATTATGGAAAATAAGAACAAGCAATACACACAGATTTACGAGGTTCGACAAGATTGCCTATGTCCCCAGTGAGATGAGATCATGCTTCACTATCAATGGAGAATAGGGTTACAGCGCTCGTCCCTCACACCTCTTAGTATTACTTACATTACAGAAGAAAAAAAACCCTCGTTACAAATATATAGCGAAAAAAACCCTAATCTGGAAAGTACACAATTGCCCTCAAATAAAAAATTTGAGCGGGGGCCTGCGCCCCCTACACCCCATGCTATGCAGAAAGGACTCCTGCCCCCCTTGCAACCCCCATGGCCCGTTAATCGGCTAACGGGACCGTCATCTTGCTTGTCAAGGTGCTACACCAGTACTCCTTAGATTAAACTCTGACGGAATATAAGACGTCGTACACCAACATTATCTTGTGTAACAAATGATACCAAAAAAAAAGTGTAACAATTTCTTATGTATGGATTGGTTGTGACATATGTAGAAATGAATATATTTGTTTCCAAACTTGATTGAATTATTGAAACTTTAGGAATACAGGATAGTATAGTAAGTCAAGAATAACAAAAGATGGAAATTAATTAACCGAAACAATCATATGCAGGGCCACCAGTGCCACCAAACACGAAGCTGTATCCCCAGTAATCATCTTTGTATGAATTATCACCAGCTTCATAGCAACGAGAGTAAGCTCTTTGCATGTTGTTGTTATCAGGAGTTTGTTGTGTGTAGGTTGCATCAACGTAAATGACTCTTCTGAAGTAACATGACTTATCATACCAGGCGTTTCTCCAAGTACCGCTTCCCATCTCTGGGCTATGAGATTCTGGGTTTGGACTAAAAAACCTGTCCTCCAAACTGAATATAGTCCGCCTCACTTGCCAAATGACTAAATAGCTTTGACGCCCAATAACCAACCAGTTGCTCATCGCCATTGTCATGTACTTGGAGGTTCCAAACTTTTGTTATGGGATGCTGTCATCAAAAGACAAGGAAGATCATTTTCTTGAACAAGTGTTCCCTTCCCAACACCCCCACCGGAAAAAAAAAAAAATTTATATGTAAGTACCTGAAAAACTACTAGTCTTTCATCATATTGTTCTTTATTAACCGTTGATGTTGATGGAAAGGCAAAGTCAAGTGGTACATTCGGATTAAAGTGTATGAAACCCGAACAGTATGTATTGAAGCAACCAGTAAGTGCATTCTGATGATACATATATAAGATAAAATGAAGATGTAAGAAATTTTTTTTATACTAATAAATAATCTTTTTTCTTTCATTGTTTCATAGATTGACATGGATATGATGCAAGAAAAAAGAAAACATATAAGAACAAACCGTCCATAAGGTAAAAAGTCGAGTCTTGCTATCGCCATATAATTGAGGGTTTACCTGTAAAATTCAATAATTAAAAATCATCAATTACCGTTAAGATGAAATGTCAAAATATAGTGAGAAAAAATATGCATAATTTAGGTTTTGCCCTAAATATGACATTGAATAGATCTGATTGGAGGGCAAGAATCCTTGTAACTCACACCATTTATGTGAAATTTTACTGATTTGCTGTGGTTGTGTGACTTACATGACAAGATCAAAAGTAAAGAACTTGGGAGCTTATTTTTGGAGGATTTGGGTATTCGGAAGAGCCTAGATTGGATTTTTCAGAGCTGCAACTGAAATCTTAGGTGAAAAAGAGAAAAGAAAAGATAGAGTTTCTAACATTCAGGTCTTTGGCTGAATCGGTGAAGACAAGTTTCGAATACAGGGCATGTAGCTATGACAAATTCAATGAAACCAAATCTCCGATTGGGTGTCCACAAATTCCACACACAACCTATAGCTGGTTAATGTAACGTTGAAATAATGAATGGCGATAAGCACGCAAGCAAATATATGGTGAGTATATAAGAAAAATGAGTTGACCATGCACCAATCATGTGGATATCTATGACCCAAAGTTGAGGGAGTTGATGTAGTGAATGTAGTTTCATGATTAAAACTGATGGGAGTATTAATCCCACATCAATCAAATCGTGAGGAATTGTTGGGCTAATGAAATTGGCAAGGACTTTATCATGCTGAAGTTTGGTAATAGGTTGGCCACGACATCAGTATAAAAATAATTTGTGTAAACTTTCATCAAACTCTCTTAATTTTGTTATTTAATATTTATTTATGTGTGTACGTGATTATTAATAGAAAACAATACACACTCATTAGCTCATCAGATTATCTCATATGAAAGTAAATTAAATATAGAAGACATACCGTCCATCCAAATTGGATAAAATTGAGTTCATTCGGAGGTCCACTTTCAATAGAAATCATAGATGAACTAAATTCATCAGGTTGAACTTTTGGATTGTACAGATTAAAAGTGGCTCCAGCCCCATGGTACGCCCTCCCTGGAGACTTTACGGTTTGATACCCTGCAAACTGGGAGAACATTATCTTTAATTATTTGTAAAAATGTATTTACGTAAAAAAAGGCATTTATTTATATCATCAATAAACACAACATGTTTCATGCCGGTGGGTTATTGCACTAGCCTCCTCGAGAATTAGTTAAGGTGCGCACAAGCTGACCTGGCCACCTTAGTTAATCCAAAAAAAAAAATAATAATAATAAATAAATAATAAAAAAAGGGAAACACAACATGTATTGATTGTTTTATATATGTATGTACCTCAAAACCTTTTGCTTGACTCTTTCGACTAAAATTTCCAACTGTCATTTTGAAGGCAGATTTGGCTCTGATTAGATCTTCTTTTGTTATTCTTCGGATGGGTACCGTTCCTAAAGGGCAACCTTCCTTCAGTCCAAATCTTGAAGGTTTACTGTTTACAGTTTTCATTTTTGACCAATAACCCTCTGGTATCTGAAAAAGAAATTTAATACAAAGATCAAACATTTCTAGAATTTTTAACTCCTCCTAATATCACTATTAAGAAAAAAAATAAGAATTATATATTAAACCTGGATTTTGTGGTCTTTGAGTAAAGGATGATTAAAAGCAGGTTGCTTGTAAATATCCACACAATTGTAAACGTCTCCATATTCAGTCTGCAAAAGCATGTATCAATTTAATTAGGATAGTTATTATTTGACAAAAGAAAAAACTAAAATGATTGATTAAAAAAAAATTTAAAATTGAGACTTAAGATTAATATTAACTCTACTTTGGGGAGGGAGAGCTAAAAACAAAACTATACCTTGATTGTTTTGATACCAGGCTCGTTTAGAATTCTAAGTTGTCTTTCAAATTCTAAATCTTCGTCTTGATCTTCAGGTATGTTTCTCCTCCCTTCCACCTTTTTACCGCTCATAATTGTAAAAACCGCCAAAAAAATGACTGCTAGCATAGCCATTCTAACAGTTACAAAGGCCATGTTTAATAAACTTTTTTTTTCTGGTTTTCCTTCCTTTGAGTTCATCCGGTGTGATCATTTATATGTCATTCATCAGCTTAATTTGGCTCTATTCAATAATAATATAAGAAAGGTAAGGAAATAATTTGCCTCTAATACAAGGAAGGTAAGGAAAGCGTAATTTAATTTGCCTCAATCTAATAACAATATAAGAAAGGTAAGGAAATAATTTGCCTCTAATATAAGGAAGGTAAGGAAAACGTAATTTAATTTGCCCCTATCCAATAACAATATAAGGAAGGTAAGTAAAATGAAATTAGTTTAACAGACAAAGAAAATTTTTGCATCATAACTGTTAGATTAGTGTCTTTGGTGCACCCTCTCATTCTCATTCGATGGCTGTGCGCATGATCATGCACCATGCACAACCGTGCATAAAACCTCTCTTCATAAAAATATGGAGCTTTACATAGAAAAATGCATCATATATCATAGATATCAAAGAGAAACAGATTTCTACCTAAAATAATAAAAAAAATAAAAATAAAAAGACCGATTCTGAGAATATATGGCTAATACTATAGAAAACAAAATAAACGCTAATCCCAGGAATCGCCTAGCTTTTGTTTGGTCAATCAAGTATTCAAATATTTGTTATGGAAACCCTTATCGGATTTTAGTACATTTCTAAAATATCTTTTTAATACCTCCACTCAAATCTAAAGATTCCGTTATCCATTTACCATATGGCCTTAAGATCTCTATTCACCGTGGCCATCAACACCTTATATGGGAAGAAAACAGAAATTTTATCCTTGAAAATATGTTATTATTAACACTTTTATAATCTAGACAGTCATAATCTTCATCTTTTATCATTACTCCCATCCTCTCTCCTGTTACAATGATTAAATTTTACCAAGAAAAAAAAATTACAAAGGTGAAAGTACTCCTACATAATGCAATCTGCCTATGGTATCATATATATATTATATATTTTCCAAAAATCAGAGTAAGATAGGGGAAATCTTCCAGATTGATCTTTTATCAATTGAGACTGATTATGAGTCTTAACATATTTGACGTGGATTCGCTGGTACGACCCAAGGATAAATATGTTAATAAAAATCAATTTAAAATACGTGAATAAATCCGTCTGATCAAGAGTGATCCGGTGTCCAATCCCGATCTTTAAACTTTTACTCGGTTAAAAACAATTTTTGTGTTGTTTAGGTTTTCTAGGTTTTTCCAGTTTTAAGCTAATGGGCTATAAGAACCTGCGGTCATGATTTCAAAATGCTTTAATAAACGGATAATAAGTAAAGCCATTGTACTAATTCCACCATAGGAAATATTTTCTTTTTCTTCTTATGGGCCAAAATAAAAATAAAAATAAAAATAAAAACATGAAGAAGCTATTGAATATAAGGGTGTTAAAAACTTCAGTTTTGGTGTAAATGGTCGGTTCGGTTCATGATAAATTATTTTAGATAAGATCACAACCAAACCTCTAATAAATGGTTTTAATTTTATTAGGTTACATGAATTTTTATCCGAACGACTTCTTTTGAAATTGATATAAAATTAACACTGAAGTGAATTGTTTGTTCCTTACATTATTTATTTATTTGTTTTTAAAAGTCTCGCCAAAATCTCATTTCAACTCTAATTTATCTTAATTCAGCCCAAACTCAATGACATCCTGAATGGACCATCATCCAGATCAAAAAGGATAATTTTAAAGTATGAGGCTTGGAAAATGCTCAAGAGTTGGAGTTAATAATAAGGAGATATGCTATAACTACTTTTTCTGCAATAGTGAAAGAAGAAGGTTGCGATGATTTAATCACATGGCATAATTTATACCTTCAAACCGTCCATATGCTGGGCAACCAAAATCCAAATTCTTCAACAGAGCTCCTTACTAAAGGAGTGGGAGCTTGGAGAGCTTACCGACTCAAGTGGGATAGAGAAAATTGCACACACATATAAGAAAAGAAGAAAAGTTAGAACAATCCACTATTAAACCCTTTTATATTGATGTAACAAAGGAAAGAATCAGTCCAAAAAAAAGAAAACTTCCATACACCAATTAATTTCTATTCTAAACACATTACATTGGAGAGGAAGGATCCATGTGGCCGACCCCATTAAGTTGGGATAATGCTATTTTGTTGTTGTCGTCTAAACATATTGCATAAGTATTAATAGAGAAAAAAAGGACGAAATTGTCAACTGAAAAATTTGTCACTTCGTGCTTTTATATAATAGTGTGATAGTATGATAATATGATATATATATATATATATATATATATTGGGATTTTTCTTATAAACGACTTTATAACCGCTTTATTATAACCCAAAGCTATTGCCCCATTCGTTAATAAATGGAATCATCCGAGGGGTAAAATGGGAATTCCACATCTCATCTTAATCAAAGTAAATGGGCAAACTGTAAAATCCTGCTTTCTACTGGAAACAGCCAAAATCAATAATGCTGGTCAGTTGATTCTCATCAACATAAGGAGATTAGACAGAGTAAATGCCCATGGTTGTAGCTTCAGTATCCACTCAGCTGGGACAGTGTCTTGTTACAGAGAAGCTCACACTGAGGTGGAACTCCATTGCAACCAAGGTTTCGGAGATAGCATGGAATCGTCGAGAGAATCTCCACGAAAGCTAGCGTTAATGCCAGATGTGTGGAAACTCCTCTACAGTACCCTTACTCGATTAAAGAAGGTGTCGTTCCCACTCGTTGTATGATTTAATAATAGCATTTTAGTTAGGGGTCTCAATCGGTCGGTCCGGTTCGATTTTGGTCTGGGTTGAGTCGGTTTCGGTGTGAAAAAGTTGAAACCGAAATCGAACCAATAAGGAAATTCCAGTTTCGGTTTGGTTTCAGTTTCGGTGCGGTTGGTTTCGGTTTGTCTTCGGTTACTTAAATCGATTTGTAACTGGGTTGGTTTTGGTTTTTGGTCCAGTTTGGATTCGACTTTCCATACAAATGTTTACAAAACTATGCAAATTTTGATTTTTTTTAATGAATTTTGGAGTGTTTCGGTTTCTTACCTCTTTGGTTTCAGTTTCGGTCCGGGTTTTGAGCCGATTTTGGTTTGGTTTTGGGTTCATCCGATTTTCGATGCGGTTCGATTTGGTTTTGGGGTTGCAATACTCCAAACTGAACCGACCCAATAAGGCTTCGGTTTGGTTTGGTCCGTTTTGTTATCGGTTTGGTCCGGCCGATTTTACCGGTTCGGTTTAAGAATTGACACCCCTAATTTTAGTCGGATCAGGTTACGTTACTTTTACGGAACCGGGCATTCCATGCAAACTATTTTCTATTTTTATTTAAATTATTCTTTTTTTATTTTAATTAACTGATTGGTACAATCTTGATACAAAAATGCTCTCTCTCCCGATTTTCCAATGCCGACGCGTACGATACTAATATTGATCCAATCAAATCTGATAGTGATCAATGTATCATGTGTCGGTATCAAAAAATTTAAGATTAGAATCGTACTATAACCAATATTATTTAAGAAAAATTACATGATTACCCACTTTTGTGTTTCCTTTTACAAAATTACCCAATCTATCTTTCAGTTAACAAAAGTACACTGTTTTGAGTTTGGGTTTATAAAACTACCCAAAATAGTGTTCATTCCTCAACTAAGAAGATTTTTTGACAATTTTACCTCCACCTCCCTTCTCTAACCCGCTCCTATCCCCTCCTTCTTCTTTCTTCTTTCTACCACCATTCATGGGATGTAAATAGTTCCTAGTTGCTTCAATCGCCTCATCGCGCTCTACAATCACCTCACCGCCCACATCCCATTTCAGGGATGTCGCTTGAAATCGTTTTATTCTGGACAAGAACCTTTGCACCACCCTAACATATTCCTCTCCACTGCTCTCCAACCTTTCCATTAGCACCTTATGCTCATGTACTACTTCTCCATCAAAATTCCCATGAGGAAAACCAATTAACGCAAGTGGAGGACTTGATACTGAAAGAACTGGTTTAGTAGTAATGGGATTAGTGAAGCGAGAACTAACTACAAGGGTCGCGATTTTTTACCATTTGCAGCGATCAAACTACTACTGTAGGGTGAGATCCTTGGGTGTGAAACTATGATTGTTTCTCAATTTCCTCTCATCGGATCTTACTATTCTCGGAGAGGCGTGAGATATAAGGAAGATTGCGACTGAGGCCCCAATTAGTTTTGTACTCTTGAATCGAAGAGACAAAAGACAGGGAAGATTCATAATTTTCTTCTTAGAAGAAAGGCTTTTCCATTTTCCTCATGCCATTTAGTTTCAACTCTCGCACTAATTAGAAACTAACTGGGGAGCAAGTCTTGTCGTGCTGTGCTATGCCGCCTTGGTCCTTAAAAGATCAGCAGCTAACCTAATTTGACCCCAGCCCTGCAATCACCTCACCGCAACGGCAATAGGTGATTTGTCGCAGTTCTACACTGACCCTCCAGTGGATGGGGGTGCGACATGGCAGGGAAGCAAGCGTGAGGTGTTGGGAGGTGAACGATAAGAAGACGAAAACCCTCTTAAAGAGAAACTAGAAAAACTCTCGCAACAGTCCCAAAAACCCTCTTAAAGAGATAGAGGTATACATATATATATATATATATATATATATATTATCATCTTCAATTCCTCTCTATCTTTTCTCAGACAGAGAGAACAGAGGAATTTGAAGCAAGAGAGAGGGATGATGCCATATAGCTAATCGCGAGTCGCAAGCATTGCTATGGAAGCAACAGAAGAGTTGGGGAGAGAGAAGAGGATGACAGAATACCAATATTAGAGGGACACCCCCTCTTTTTCACCAAATTAGATTCGGACCCCTTGCCATCAGTTACTGTTAAGGAATATACCTTATATGATGATGTCAGCTACTATATTTTATTTTAAATATCAAAATATCCTTTGAAATATCTAAAATGCCCCATGTAACAAGTTCCATCCCAAATAGATTTGGACTACCAACGATTGTATAGAGCATCGGAAATCACGGTGGCCGTGGCAGCGGCATCGACGACATTCAACTAGGTTTTCTCCAATGGGTAGAGAGAGAGAGAGAGAGAGAGAGAGAGAGAGAGAGAGAGAGAGAGAGAGAGAGAGAGAGAGAGAGAGAGAGAGAGAGAGAGTGAAAAATGCCAGTTGTAGTTTAGTTAGCCCTTTCACAAATGTGAAAACTGAAAACACCCAAATTCAGTCAGGTTGCCATTCTTGTCGATCTACGGAGTCTTTGCGGATTTTTTTTTTTTTAATTAATATGTTATCAGATTTGAGTTTACCCTTCTTCTTCTTCATTGGAATTTTTTTTAATTAATTAATTTATGGAATTTTCCTTGTCAATGTGATTGCTGAAGCTAGGTTTTGAGAGATTTTTGTTTGGTGGAGGCTTGGACTGGATGATTGGGTGGTTGTGGCTCCAGACCTTCGCCTTCATCTCTCTCTCTCTCTCTTCTCTTTCTCTCGATGAAGACTATGGGCTATAGAGTCAAACCTTTGAATTTTCTCTCTCAATTTCTTTACTTCTATTTTGTGTTGCTTTCATCTGCACTCTCGTTTTCGGCTCTCTTTCTCCCTCTTGTCTTCTTCGGTTCGTCCCCACCGTTTGGGCACGGAAGATTCATAAAAGCCTTAGGACCCTAAACCCACCTTTTAAACCCAGTCAGGAAATATCATCACTCGTTCTACGCTCCAAGCATTGCATCTTTGGGTCAGTTTGGTGGGTTCTTCTTCGTTCTACACGGCGAAGAGGAGCTTCCAGTTATGGCGTATGAATAATACTCATGATTCAGAATTAGGATTTTCATGCTTTAGCTCTGTTTTATTTTGTTTTCCTACTCTCTCTTTCTCTCTCTCGTCCTTTGTTTTTGAGTCACAACTTTGTGTTTTATCAGTTATCTTCTTCACTATTCTCAGGTGAACCAGTTTATAGACACCGCTCACTTGTGGCTCCACGATCAACTCCTCTAGCTCCATGAACAGGATGACCTTAGTCCCAGTCTACATACTCTAGGTCCAAATTCCTCCGGAGTGAGTAGCTTAGAGAGAGCGTTTCAGGTTCCACTTCTAACTTTGTGAATAGGGTTTAATGGTCATTTCACAACATCACTTGACAGAGACTGACGGTAAGGGGTCCGAATCTAATTTGGTGAAAGAGAGGGGGCGTCCCTCTAATATTGGCATTCTCCAGGGGGTGGCGTTTTACATATATATATATATATATATTATTATTATTATCATCTTCAATTCCTCTCTATCTTTTCTCGGACAGAGAGAATACAGGGATTCAGAGCAAGAGAGAGGGATGATGCCATATAGCTAATCGCGAGTCGCAACCGCTGCTATGGAAGCAACAGATGAGTTGGGGAGAGAGAAGAGGGTGACAGGAGGGAGTGGGGGTAAAAATGTAAAATAAACCGTACATGGTGAAGGATGGTACTGTTTTGGGTATTTTTGTAATACCAATATTTGTTTTGAGTAAATCTGTTGAAGGAAAGATTGAATGGGTAATTTGGTAAGTTGAAACCCAATCGTGGGTAATCTTGTAATTTTCTCTATTATTTATATCAATGTATTGTAAAAATTAAAAGATTAAATATCGTCCCTAGTCAAATCGACATATCATCAATGTACCATATTTTTAAATCGTCATTGTACTAGCATAAAGTTTGCCTCCACCCATAGAGGATAGGTCACCCACCATCCTAAGAATAACAAATAAGGTTTAAATATAGGTCCAAAATACCCACTTGTTAACTCTATAAGTGGAGGAATCTCGCTTTCTTTCATAACCAAGTTTCCCTTTAGCCACGGTAGTCTATCCAAGTTTTCATTTAGCCACGGTAATCCATTCACCATAGGCTTCATATGATGGGAGAAAATATCATAAAGTAATTTTGACTTATAAAATTCTATTGGGATTTGTGAACCCTAGGATGGTGGGAGAACCATATTCTATGGAATGAAACCTTTCTTTTTCATTTTTTTATTCAATTTCTTTGTATTGATATCAATAAAGACCAATTCTGTTTTTTCTTAATCTTTGTATCACTAAATCAACCCGATCCAGATTGATAAAGAATCAGCATAGATCAATCCTTAAAACCATTGTGCCAAAATGTGATTAAAATAAAAAGTTGGATCAATATCGAATCAGTGTCGTTTAATATGGATCCTTAAAACCATTGTCCCGAAATGGGATTAGAAAAAAAGATAATGAAGTGTTAAATTAAAAATAAGTGGGTTTTAAAATAAAATGTTAATGAATATCAAATGAGAGAGAGAGAGAGAGAGAGAGAGAGAGAGAGAGAGAGAGAGAGAAGAGATGAGCAAAAAGTATCCAGCTTATAGTTTACCAATGTTTCATTTTTTTTTTTTTATTGATGTCAAATTAGTATCAGCCAAGATCAATACCTAAAGTTAATTTACAAGATTAAAACAAAAATGAATGTTAATTATAATTAAAATGAAAAAAAAAAAATCGACAGACAGTGAGGAGAGAGAGGGAGTGTGTGGAAAAAGAGAACGGGAGAGAAAACAGTAATCGGTCAATTGGAACTGTTGCTCATACGATCACTTACTCTACTTCTCTTTTTTTCTTTTAAATATACCCCTCTTCACCCATGTAATGGCAGAAAGTGGAACATGCCTTGACCATTCATTCTCGAGTTTTAAAACCTTGACTCCCGTACATACTTGCTAAATTTTGTACATATTCTTTATTTTATTTGCAAACAAACGGAGAATAACATATATATATATATATATATATCTATATATATATATATTTTTGCAGTTCAATTCTTTTCTTTTTCTTTTTTTCATCATTTTCTTGGGCATTGAAGTAGTATGTGTTTGGTCACTAAGAAAAGAAAAGAAAATAGTACAAGGGATTTTTTTTTTTTTGCTGGGATTAAATAAGAAAATTTAAGGAGAATTTTAAAAAATAAAATGGAAAACGGTTCTCTGTTTGGGAGTGTGGACTATGTCTATGTTTCTCCACCCTTAAACAAGCAGTAGAGGTGTGCTTTTACATACGAAGAGAGAGAGATAGACAGCTCTTTTTCTCAAATAAAATATTTAAATAATAATTAAATAAGTAGGAGACATGATAGGGGAGAATTTAAATGGCAGAGAGGAGGTTGAATTTTTCAACAAAAAAAAGAAGAAAAGAAGGTGTGGTGTAAAGAGACTTTTAGGAGGAGAGATCATATTTAGTTAAAATGGAAAAGGCAAAAAAACTTGTTCAATATATTATGTTTAAAACAATTCAGAATTCAAATGAAAAGGATGACAAAAACCAACAAACATCACAAAAACTACAGAAAAATTGAAAACGAATGATGGATGTTTTAGATGTTTTGAGTTAAAAAAATACTAAGAAACAATGTTTTATGTCAAAATCAGAAATTTCCACTTCTATATTAAATAAAATAAAAAAATCTATAAAATAGTGTTTGGTAAACCCATTTTAGAAACAAGATATAAGATCAGATGCAGTTTCAAATTGTATTGAGCAAATGATCTCAATGCCATTGCAAAGCGGAAGTCACCCAAGTTGATCGTGAGTGTGGCATAAGAATCCTAACCAAGAAACAAAGTACTCCAAATACTTTCTTTTTAGAATAGGATGAAGCATGCAACATGAAATGATATTTAAATGGAAACCCCCAATGGTCATTTGGGGCAAACTATTGAATGTGGTGAATTTATCTGATGTGCCAGTAACAATAGCACAAGTAAAGGAGAGAGTGAGTGTACCGGCAACAATAGCTTTAGTTCCATCTAATATCCTACTGGTTTGTGAAGCTATAACCTTTACTATTTCAAGTGCTTCATTCTCAAAAATATTTGAGTTTGAGAAAACGGGAGATCATGAATACAATAAGATGTGTAAAGATGAATACATTTCTCGAGGTTATAATGATTCAAAGTAAATCACGTTCCAACATTTTTGGGAGGTTTTTTTTTTCTCAGTGTTTCACTAAAATGAAAAAACTAATTTCCTTCACTAAACGGAAAATTCTGTTTTTTAATTAAACATTAATATTTTATAAATCATTTCTAATTTTATATGGTATTAGATTTATTTTTAAATAAACATTACATTTATAAAGTGCCATTTTCACTAAAAAATGAAAATGTTTCCTATTTTCAAGAGATAGGTTAACCATGTAATTGGTATCAATTTTCCAAATGGTAAAAAAAAAGTTGATGGGGCCAAAAAATGGAGTGATTATTCTCTGCGGTGGGTGTGGTAGTCCAGTAAACATCGAATGGCCGATAGCATCTGGGCACACGTCTCGAGATTTTCTTGGCCATCCGATACTCACTGCACCATCGCACTTACTGTAGAGGATTTTTTGCCAAAAAATGGCATTTAAAAACGTGTTTTATTATTATTATTATTATTATTATTTTGTTGGTAAAAACATGTTTTAAGTATCACAGAGATTAGAGATTTAATTTATAATAACCATAGCAATGTGACACTTTTTTTTTTATTTCATTATTATTATTTTATTCTATATTTAAATAGCATGAAATTCACAACGTTTGGGTATAAAGTACACATAACAAAAAAACAGAATATGACCAATGTGTGGTATATGCTACATACAAGATCTTTTATGCTAGGGATGGGCAAAACCAATAACCCAATGCCTCAATATGCTCCTACTTGAGTTTAGATCAGGGCACATATCCTTGGACAATTGCCCCTCTAGAAGCTACTAAGAATGATACTATGGAGAGGCATTTGTGGAAACTGGAAACATAATGGCATGTGTAAAACCTGAACTCGTTCAGTTTTAAGAAATGTTTTTCTTTTGAAACCGAGCAGGCTAGACCAAACATGGCCTGGCCAGCTCAGTGAATCAAATCTCTTTTAAAATAAGCCACCAAATAGAGGTGTCAAAATGGCCTGGCCAGCCCGAGCCCGCTCAAGCAAGTCATGAGCCTAAACAAGGCTTGGGCTAAGCTTTTCAGTGCTAAGGGGACCTGGGCTGAACCCAACCCAACCTAACCTTATGTATTATGTGTATTAAAAATTTATTAACATATCACACTGGCACCAAGTTGTCGACACACCATCAAATTCTTTATAGTTTATATTATTGACACTTACATGTTTTTAATTTATCCACACATGCACATTATTTTTACTACATTACACACATTATACTTTATAATTCACACAAGGGTCCATCTAGGCAGCCTAATTAGGTCAATTAAGGCTAGGATGTGTTGGGTTGAACCTGACACAATTGGGTTTGGACTGAGATATCTCGGGCTGGACTGAGTTTGGGCTGAATTAAGAGAAATTAGAGTTGGAGTGAGATTTTGGTGAGATTTAAAAATAATAAATAATAAATAAATAAAAATAAAAATTGTATGGAACAAACAATTCTCTTCAATGTTAAGTCTAAATCCATTTCAAAAGAAGTCGCTTAGATAAAAATTTATGTAACCTAATAAAATTAAAACTATTTATTAAAGGTTCAATTTTGATCTTATCTAAAATAATTTGTCATGAATCAAACCGACCATTTACACCAAAACTAAAGTATTTAACACCCTTATATTCAGTAGCTTCTTCATATATATATATATATATATATATATATTAGACAAGAAAATTTTCAATCCTAGCTCATAAGAAGAAAAAATTAAATATTTCCAATGATGGAACTGGTACAATTGCTTTACTTATTATCCGTTGATTAAAACATTTTGAAATCATGACCGTAGGTTCTTGTAGCCCATTAGCTTAAAACTAGAAAACCTAAACAAGACAAAAATTGTTTTTAACTGAATAAAAATTTTAAAAATAGGGATTGGACACAGAATCACTCTTGATCAGACATATTTATTCATGTATTTTAAATTGATTTTTATTAACATATTTATCCTTAGGACATACCAATGGATCCACGTCAAATCTGTTAAGACTCAGGATCAGTCTCGATCGATAAAAGATCAATTTGGGAGATTTCCCCTATCTTGCTCCGATTTTTGGAAACTATATAATATATATGATACCGTGGGATCGCATTATGTAGGAGTAATTTCATCCTTGTAATCTTTTTTTTTTTGGTAAAATTTCATCATTGTAACAGGGAAAGGATGGGAGTAATGAAAAATTATGGTTGTATAGATTATGAAAGTGTTGATAGTAACATATTTTCAAGAATAAAATTTACGTTCACTTCCCATATCTGGTGTCGATGGGCCACGATGAATGGTGATCTTAAGGCCACATGGTGAATGGATTACAAAATATTTAGATGTGAATAGAAGTATTAAAAAGATATTTTAGAAATGTACTAAAATTCGATAGAGGTTTCAAAAATATCCATAACAAAGATTTGAATACTTGATTGACCAAACAAAAGCTAGGCGTATCCTTGGATTGTCGTTTATTTTGTTTTCTATAATAGTATTAACCATATATTCTCATTGTTTGTCTTTTTTTTAAGGTAAAAATCTGTTTCTCTCTCTGATAGTTGTGATATATGATGCATTTTTCCATGTAAAGCGTCATATTCTTTTGAAGAGAGGTTTTATGCACGGTTGTGCGTGGCATGATCATGCGCACAGCCGTCGGATGAGGATGAGAGGGTGCACCATAAACACTCATCTAACAGTTATGATGCACGGTCTTGCACAAAATCTTTTACCTATTTTTATTATATATAAAAAATGAAACTACATATCTGAAGAAGAGGATTTTGATGTTGGTCATATCATGCATATATAGCTTTGTGATATATCTTTTCTTGCAAATTTTCTTTGTCTCTGTTAAACCAATTTCATTTTCCTTACCTTCCTTATAGTGTTATTGGATAGAGGTAAATTAAATTATCCTCTTGAATAAATATTGTTTAATAATAACTCATACTTTGATCATATAAGTTGGACAATGAGTCTAGAGGCATGACGTTAAGACATAAGGTAGGTCTTCCTTTCATTAATTAATTATGTTGCCTTCATTGACAACTATGATACTACATGATAGTTCACAATCATGACAACAAAATTAATTAATGGAGGAAAACCTACCATAGTTCCTAACGTCGGGCCTTTAGACATATTGTTCAACTGAAATGATCCATGTGTTGCTCCATGACAAGTCTTAATCTGATAATGGCCAACAAAGTAAAATATCATCTAACCTTTTATCTTTTCTTCAAATCATAGTCTAGAATATCATATTCCCACTTATCTCACTTTATCTTCTCAGTTTATTCCATAATCCAAATCCTGAGGTGTGTCGTATGTGTTTGGATTGAAATTATGCCAGTATGATGAGTAGCATCCCTAATAATAGTAGTTTTAGCAGTAGAGATGATGATGAACCTAAATCACTCAAATCGGTCTTCAAACGCAAGTATGTATCGAAGAGGTGGCACAACGTTATTTAACACCTTTACATTTGTAATATATATGGCAGAAGACGCAGCGTGGAGCACATCTCCTCCTCGTCAACTCCACCTCTTAGCTTCTTTTAAGTCTGCAATTTGGAGTGGGCCGTCAATATACTTCACCATTATATCGGGTCGGGTGTGGACAAATTGAGGAAGCTTAATCATCTCCAAATGATGATGTTGCCTCTCTTTATACGAATCATGCACTCCAATGTTGAAAATTTCATAATTTATCCAGTGAATGATTCATCTTATCACAACAATGACTATCGTCGTCAGCATTGATATGTTATATAAGCAATTATAAGTGCCCGTGCCAGTTACAACCACTGTGGAGCCCGTCCATTCGCCCATCTCGAAGGAGAAAGTATCTGTCTCAATTGTGTCTTTTATGTTAACATTTTCTTGTCTCTGTCGAATCTGTGGTTCTTGATGATTAATTTCCTCTTCTCACAATATATGATTTTTCTTTAGATATGGGTTTGATGTTTTACTTTGTCTTTAAAATTTATCCGAGGATATTAAGTGGTGGTCCTTCTTGCTGAGAAAATTTTATGGAGTGGGCTTTGAGAAGAATTTTCGTACTCTATCTTCCAAAATTCATGATATGAGTTTCTTCTCTCTCGCGCCCTAAGAGAGAAAACAAAGAGTGTATAAGAGAGATAACAAAGAGAGAAGAAAGAAGAAGATTTTTTCCCTGACTTCTTATACAACTATCAAGAGAGCAGAACCAACTATAATTTTTTGTTGTTTGTTGACATCTCATAATTTAATCAACCCAATTGGACAACATGTCTAGAGGCATGATGTTAGGACTTGAGGTAGGCCTTCAGGTGGTGAATCTTCTAAAATGAGAGAATTCTCAAAGGAAATGTTAGAGAAGATGGAAGAGTCTTATAGGTGTAGGCACTTTCCTCTATGGAAGATATGGGGTTCGAGAAGAATAATACGAGTGGCAGCATTATTCTACCTACTTGGGAACATCAGCATGATATGTTTTTTCAAACATCCTTACTTATCAGTGGGAGGATCATACTAGGAATTGGAGTCGGGTGCATTTATCAAGTACAAAATTAACCATTTAAGCCTTAAATCTTAATACAACTTTTATTTATGCCATTCTTTATTCCTAAAACTGTTGTTTGATTTTTAATTTAGAGATTGATTGCAAACAAAGCTTAACCTATAATGCCATGTTAGAATGGCACCCACTAGTTGGGCAATACTTAGCAAGAAAGGAGAGAAAAAAAACCATTTTGTCTGTCTCCTTTTTCAAGAGAAACTTCTTCGGTAGTTTTTCCCTGACTTCTTCTACAATTGTTAAGAGAGACGAGTCAACTATATTTTTTTGTTGTTTATTGACATCTCATAATTTAATCATCCCAATTGGACAACACGTCTAGAGGCATGACGTTAGGACCTTAGGTAGGCCTTCAGGTGGTGAAGCTTCTAAAATGAGAGAATTCTCAAAGGAGATGTTGGAGAAGATGAAAGTCTTACAAGTCCAGGCACTTTCCTATATCAAAGATATGGGGCTCGAGAAGAATAATACAAATGGCAACATTATTCTATCTACTTGGGAATATCAATATGATATATTCGTTCAAACCATCCTTACTTATCAATGGGAGGATCATATTAGGAATTGGAGTTAGGTGCATTTACCAGGTACAAAATTAACCACTTAAACCTTAAATCTTAACCCAACTTTTATTTATGTCATTTTTTATTCCTTATAACTGTTGTTTGGTTTTTAATTTATAGATTGATTGCAAATAAGGCTTGACCTATGATGTTATGTTAGAATGGCACCCACTAGTTGTGCAATACTCAACAAGAAAGGAGCGAAAGAAAACCATTTCTCTGAGGGTCTATGTCCCCTCTTTCAAGAGCAACTGCTGCAACAGTTTTTCCTTGATTTCTTCTACAACTATCAAGGGAGAAGAGCCAACTATAATTTTTTGTTCTTTATTGATATCTCATAATTTAATCATCCCAATTGGACAACACATATAGAGGCATGACATTATAGGACCTGAGGTAGGCCTTCAAGTGGTGAATCTTCTAAAATGAGAGAGTTCTCAAGGGAGATATTGGAGAAGATGGAAGAGTCTTACAGGTATAGACACTTTCCTCTATAGAAGATATGAGGCTCGAGAAGAATAATACAAGTGGCAGCATTATTCTGCTTACTTGGGAATATCAGTATGATATGTTCATCTAAACCATCTTTACTTATCAGTGGGAGGATCATACTAAGAATTAGAGTAAGGTGCATTTACCAAGTACAAAATTAACCACTTAAGCCTTAAATATTAACCCATCTTTTATTTATGCTATTATTTACTCCTAATAACCATTGTTTGGTTTTTAATTTATAGATTGATTGCAAATAAGGCTTAACCTATGATGCCATGTTTGAATGGCACCCACTAGTTATGCAATACTCAGCAAGAAAGGAGAGAAAATAAAATATTTCTTGTTGTTTGGTTCAATTTGCATTTACCTCGAGACAAATCAAACTCCTTGATTTTTCCTCTTCTTCTTCCATACAACTACAACCACAATATGCTATTGATCCTTCCTCTTTTTTCATGCAAGTACAACCACAATATGTTGATGATCAGGTTCTTCTTTCTCCCGCCTCTCTTACTCTTGCTTTTTTTTATTCTGTAAACATGGAAGGGGTGAGGAGAGGTCTAGGCTTAGGGAGTTGGGAACTACAACTTGAAATAGCCACGTCGGATAGACTATAATGGGTTCGTGTAGGCTAGAGTCGCTGGATTCAGCTTGGTGGGTTATTTTCTCTCTCTTATTCTCCTCCAACCATACCTTGAACTTTGAACCTCAAGGTTGAACACATAATAAATAAACCATTTAAAGTACCTCCTATGTAGCTCTGATACTAAATGATATCAATAAGAGAAAGATCCACCATAGGTCCTAACGTCGTGCCACTAAATACCTTGCCAACTCAATGATGTCCTAAAAGGATATCATCCAAAACAAAGAGGATGATTTAAGGCACCGTTTGATAACATTTTTATTGTTTATGTCTAAAAACAACATAAATGATTTTTCATGTTTCTGGGAATAAAAACGGATTTTTTAGTGTTTGATAAACTTATTTCTTAGATGATTTTTTGTACACATTGTTGTTTGATAACAACAGTTTCTGGAAATGCTTTTTACAGAAAAATTATTGAAAACGTTATTATATCCTCTTATTTAATTTAAAAGGATATTATAACCTAGTGGTCCAACACCATTTTCCAAATTAAAAACTTTTGCACAATTTACCTTACATTATCATTTTTAGGTACTACAAATTTGTCTAAAACATGATATAATTATTACAGTCCTAATATGTTAAATGTCTATAATAGATTAGATATAGGTATTTTTCAACATTACTATTTGTCGCTTTTGTTTAAGTCTAACTTGTTAACTGCATAAAGAATATCTGTAAGTATTTTTGTCTTTTCCTTAGAGATTTCAATTCTCTTTTTAAAATTATTTTCTTCTCATCATCGCCTTATATTGCTCTTTGTAAGTATCCCTTTACAAAATCGAAAGAGGGAGATGATGAAGATGAATGAGTTTCAATGTTCGAGGTTCTCGCACAATTGGATAAATGTGAGCTATGAAGAGTACTAGAGGAATTTCTATCATCACAAATTCATGTGAAAAATTTACAACCTCGATCTTAGACCTGGAGGTTATTCAAACTGTATTAGGACAATATTTTTCATAATTAAGCAACTATATATCAGTTCAAGAGATAAAGTTATACCCTAGTTGATTTTAGATAACACCAGAATCTATGACTATAGTTTGCTTCGGTCTTCATGACGCATACCTTACATTGTCCTCCTCCACATTCACATTTTATAAGTTCATATACCCACACATTAAGGGGAAAAAAAAAAACACAGCATAATGACAATTCTGTTTGATAAACCCAGCATAATGACAATTATTGACAATTGAATTGGTGGTCAACCTTCATTATATTGACTCAAACAATTAACAATGTCATAGAGAAAGGAAAAGAGATTATAAAAATATTAGGGAGTAATCGAAAAAAAAAAGGCAATAAACAAAGAATTAGAACCAATATGGACCCACCTAATGAAATTCTGTTTCTTAAGCCTTCTAACTTTTCTGTAATGTTCTGGAATTTTTTTTTTCACTACTAAAGATTAGGAATGGGGTTTCATTCATTGAAATGATGGGATGTCTTCCAAAATATTTCTAATTTACACAGTTTACCAACCATCATAGTTACTTGAAACAATTGTTCAAATAACCCCTAATTCAATATTAAATGCTAAAAAATCAAGAGAAAATAAAAAAATTTAGCCATAGGTCCCAAAGTCTCCTGGATTGGACCAACTATAACAGTGGATCCTAAGAGGAAAATTTAGATCATAAGGATTATGATTATAACATTAATTTCAAAAATCACCATGGACGGGCTCAAAATCACCAAGAATGAATAGGAGTACAAAGTATGAAAAAACATTATTATATATACCAATCTCATACTCGACACTGGCCTTGCTGAAGTGTTCTGCCAAGGAAGAGGGGGAGGAGGAAGAAGAGAGAAGATACCTTGTGAATGTTGAAGAACGGAGTCCAACAGCTAAGAGTTTGTCCTTGCAAGAGAAACGGTCGACCTCTGAAACCCTAGAAGCCAGTGAGCAAAGAGGACAAAGGGATGGCCGTTGTCGGCCTCTAAAACCCTAAATGGGAGCACCAGTGAGCAGGGAAGACATGCGAGTGATGAGAAGAAAGGGAGAGAAGCTAGGAGTTCATCCTTGCGAGAGAAACCGTCGATCTTTGTGTTTAGAAGCCAACGAGCAAGGAGGAGTCGGCCTTCTGAAACCCTAGATGGGAGCACCAGTGAGCATAGAGGACTTCCTACTGATGAGAAGAAAAGAGAGGGGGTGGTTGCATTTTTTTATCAGGGGCACAAGTCTCTTTTTTTCCCATTAATTCGTTTCCAAAAACAACAAAATAAGTAGGACATGTTTTGTCATAGTTGTTCTTAGAATCGTAAATAAGTATAAATTTTAATTTACTTTTATAAAAACAGGTGGAACGAAACGGAATTATCAAATGCTTTTAAGGTCGTTTTTCTTTTTCTCGGCACAAAAAGACACCGAAACACATTTCTAAGAATGTTATCAAATGGTGCCTGAAATGAAGAGGCTTGGAAAAAGCTCAAGAGGTAGGGTTAACGATAAGGAGATGTGCTATTGTTACTTCTTTTGCAATAGTGAAAGAAGAAGGTTGTGATGATTTGATCACATGGCAAAATTTATAGTCATCTCAAAATATTATCTTCTTTCTCGGCAACACTATATGTTCTATCAATCGTTTTATTCTATGTGGTTATCATAACCTTAGGACTTATTATATATTTAACACATTCATCAACAAATGTTATCAACTTTCTTGTAAACAGTAGCAACAACAACAATTGTTCAGGCAACTAATCATAGTTTTTTTTGTCGATGCCAATACTTTATCAATCTAATACAAAGTGATGGGTGTGGAAGATGACACTAGCATTCAAACATTAACATAAAAGACACCATTGAAACCAACCATAACAGTGGATCCTAAGAGGAAAATTCAGAATAGAATGATCAGGATTATAATGTTAGTTTCAAAAGTCAGCATTGACGGGCTCTAAATCACCAAGAACGAACAGGAGTATAGAGTATGAAAAAATATTGTTATATACCAATCTCATACTCAACACTAGCCTTGCTGAGGTGTTCTGCCAAGGAAGAGGGGGAGGAGGAAGAAGAGAGAAGATACCTTGTGAATGCTGAAGAACGGAGTCCAACAGCTAAGAGTTTGTCTTTGCGAGAGAAACTGTCAACCTCTGAAACCCTAGAAGCCAGTGAGCAAAGAGGAGAAAGGGATGGTTGTTGTCGGCCTCTAAACCCTAAATGGGAGCACCAGTGAGTAGGGAAGACATGCGAGTGATGAGAAGAAAGGGAGAGAGGCTAGGAATTCATCCTTGTAAGAGAAACCGTCAATCTCTGCGTCTAGAAGCCAATGAGCAAGGAGGAGTCGGCCTTCTGAAACCCTAGATGGGAGCACCAGTGAGCATAGAGGACTTCCTACTGATGAGAAGAAAAGAGAGGGGGTGGTTGCCTTTTTTTATCTAGGGCACAAGTCTCTTTTTTTTCCCATTAATTCGTTTCCAAAAACGACAAAATAAGTAGGACTTGTTTTTTCAAAGTTGTCCTTAGAATCTTAAATAAGTATAAATTTTAATTTACGTTTATAAAAATGGGTGGAACGAAACGGATTTATCAAACGATTTTAAGGTCGTTTTTCCTTTTCTCGGCATGGAAAGACATAGAAACACGTTTCTAAGAACGTTATCAAATGGTGCCTGAAATGAAGAGGCTTGGAAAAAGCTCAAGAGGTAGAGTTAACAATAATAAGATGTGCTATTGTTAGTTCTTCTGCAATAGTGAAAGAAGAAGATTGTGATGATTTAATCACATGGCATAATTTATAGTTATCTCAAAATATTATCTTTTTTCTTGGAAATATTATATGTTCTATCAATCGTTTTATTATATGTAGTTATCACAATCTTAGGACCTATTATATATTTAATACATTCATCAGCAAGTGTTATCGACTTTCTTTTAAACAACAGCAACAACAACAATCGTTCAAGCAATTGATCATGAGTTTTTTTGTTAATGCCAATACTTTATCAATCCAATACAAAGTGATGAGTGCGGAAGAGGACATTGGCATTCAAACATTAACATAAAAGACACCATTGAGACAGATACTTTCTCCTTCGAGACGGACGAATAGACGGGCTCCATGGTGGTTGTAATTGGCACGGGCACTTTTAGCCGCTTATACAATATATCAATGCCGATGGTGATAGTCACTACTATTATAAGATGAGTCATTCACTGGATAATTTATGAATTTTCCAACATTGGAGTGTATGATCTGTATAGACAAGGGCAACATCATCATCTGGAGATGATTAAGAGAACAGAACACCATGGATGACACTGCCACCAAACTACTCTCCATCATCCTATATCAGTACTTTCATCGGCTTCCTCCTTTCCTTTCTCACAACTTCTGAATTTCTCTGCAATAGAAATGACTACACCTCTCCATCATGGAAGCCAACATCTCTACCCAAATCCTTGTAGAGCTTAGAGACCTCCCATACTGCAAAACCCTCAAATTCAGACACATCACTAACCTCACTGGAACCATTCCTTCCACCAGCTCAAAGCTCAAGCTCCTCACAGTTGTTTGATTTACCTAGACTGACCTATCTGGTCCAATTCCTTCTTGCTTCACCCAACTCCCAAACATTTTCAAGCCCGCAACATAGACCCAGGTTTTTTTGTGTTGGGCACAGATAGATTTCTGAAATTCAAAGGGAAAAATAAGTCCGAAAGGTAGTGTTGGTCCTGCATCTAGATACAGAAGGAGGCGAAATGACCCCCCACCCCCATGAAAGGCGGAATTACCGTAATTATTTATGCTTCCATATGCTTTCTCATTGGCCCGTGCACTGGAGCAGAAGTTTCGAACTATTATAAAAAAAGATGGCCATTTCCATGGGAACAATCAACGTCATCATACAATACATAAATCCCAAAGTGGAAAAAAAATTAATATTTCATCATGTCATTATTAATTTATAAATCCAAATTAATAAGCTTCACCACCCTTGGTATGCGTGATAGGGTAACAGTCTTGAGTCTGGATTTGGGCTTTATAATTGTTAAAGATGCATGTATCGGGCTTCCATTTTCAGCCCATGGGCCGATCTTTAGCCTCATTTTGGGGTTGGGTTTCTTAATCCAATTAAGTTTGTCAATGCCAATGATCAATCCATGGGCCGAAAATGAAATCCCAATTGGCCCATCCCATGAGCCACATGTGTGGAGGGAAAGGAGAATCTCTCATGTCACACCAATCGAGGCACACAATTAGGGAGGACAAAATCGGAGAGAACCTGCTTTGATATCATGTAAACTTTTATCACAAAAGATCAATCTAATAAGAAGAGGTGTGCACAAGTATATGAGGAAAAGAATTTTCCGACTCAAAATTGATGTGAGACTAATACAATTAACAAAACATAAAAGATAGAGTAAGAGAAAGATGATGGAAATAGTGGGGAAGAGGGAGGGTTTATCACAATGTTGAAAAAAAGAAAAGAAGACTATGAAAGGATTGACCTTTTATTTTCTCTAAAATTCTCTTATCTTATTGATTCTAAACTAAGAAATCAACCTACTACATTTAACCACTCTTTCCTTTTTAATAATTCTTCAATTTTGGCCAACTTTCAATCAAGCATGTCTCAAGGGGGTACATTGCCTCTTACCAAAAAAATACATTGTTTGATACGTGACAGCTAGAAAGAAAAATATATTTATGAATATTAATCAAAGTGGTAAATGTTACTTATAATATAAAAAATAACATGGATTGAATATAGAGTCGTAGAACAATTTGGTTATGGAGTTCGAATCTTCAATATAATATTTGTTTTTCTTAGTTAATTTTGCTTGTAGGCCTAAAATGATCATAGGGGAAGTAACGAAGAATGATATGTATAGCCTAGGCCTTGTCCCAAGTATGACCTCAGATAGAGCTAATTGGAGGGCAAAGTTTCATATAACCGACCTCATCTAACTGAGATTTTCCTGACTTGTTGGTGTTGGGCTTCTTTCCTTTTATTTTCATTTCTTATTTTATTTTTGCATGAATCCATTTAGCTAGCCCCATTAAGTTGGGATAAGCATGAATTTGTTGTTGTTGTTTGTATTAGTTTTGCTTGTAGAAGGCTTGTTGATTTAGTTCCATTTGTTTCCCCTTTGTGTGATGGAACCTCATAATGAAAGTAATTTTCTTCCTTTTTTTTTTGGTCTGATTATTCGGTAATGATAGCTCTCTTGCTACAAGAGTAAAAAAAAAAAAATGGTTATATTTTGGGAGTAAGTTGATAGTATTCATTAAAAAAAAAAAACAAAAAAACAAAATGAAGAAAAAGAGGAGAGAGGTTGATGGCATTGATTGTTTTGAGAGCCATTCTAGCATTCTTAGTTTATTTACAGCAGCACAGTTCTTATGGTGGATGATATTCTCTACTTGTTTCAACCAAAAAATTAATAAATTTTCAACAATCATAGGTTGCTAAATTGACATATGACTATCTATCTAGTTATTAGAACTTCTAAATCATTATTCTATGTGACAAAAATAGTTCGAGTCTGAAACCATTGTTACATCATCAATGTCAATAGATTTTTTTTTCAAAAGTTTTTCATATAAATTATAGGGATGAGGCTAGATATGTTGTCGGCTTTTCTGGAACTAGCAACTCAACCAATGGGAGGGGCATAGCCACCTAGGGGACTTTTCCAAATGGAGAAGGAGAGAAATAAACACAGATCTGGATATACCGACGACATACCCAAATTTTTCCTTAAATAATATTAAATAATTTATCTTAAATTTTTTTTATATATAAATATTGAGTTTAGAATACTATTAGATACTTATCTTATGATCTTACATCATGGAGATAGCTGGCCACTCCTTCATTCATATGATAAAAGGTTATTATTAAGTTCTAGAACTTAGTGGTTATAAGTTGTGTATGATGAAGGAAAAAGGACCCATTGAAAATTACATCTTTCTTTTTCTAGATTCATACCCGATTTAATATTGTTTCTGGGAGGACAAATTGCCTTCAAGTTAAAGCATGCCAACCATGCTGAAATGAACTTGGTATGAGCCGTAAACTCGAACTTAAGTTCGACTCACACTAGGCATACCTTGGGCCACTCACATGGGGGTGTTAATTAGTGCTCTTCACTGCTAGCTTTTAGTGAAAGTTGAATGGTTCTCATTCAACTCCAATATGACCCGATCCTTGCGGTTGTAGGGTCAATATGGGCCCGCAGGACTAATCAAGTCGAAGACTTGGATACCCGTCGTTACAAAAAAAAAAAAAAAACCATGCTGAAATTAAGAGTGGGTGGAATGGTGCCTAAGTTAAAACATACAAGCAACCAAAGAACCTATGGCACTTTATGTTGGAACTTTGATTGAGATTAGCCCAATCCAAGACACATCAAACCCCAAGACTTAATACAATTACATCCAACATCTTCAACTAATAATTGAGGGGCAACTTATACCCATCGCCATCAAATTTATATTAGCTACAATTAAAAATTGATTGAAATATTTTTTTTTTGCAAAACCTGGTAGTACATTTAAGAGGTTTCATTTAGTTATTTTTAATTATATATTTTTTAAAATTAGAAAAATTAACAACTCTATGTTTGGGTTTTTTTTTAAACTACATTTTTATATTGAACTTATTAGAATATTAAGGAAAGAGAAAATCAAGGTAAAGAGATGAGGGTAATGAAAAGCAAATTAATGAGAGAATATAACTATAGTTATTTTTCTTTTGAATACAATTAAGTAATTAAAAAAATTGAGAAAGTTATCTTTTACTTTCTTTATTTTTTTTAGGGAGGGGGTGGGGTTAATTTGAGACTTTTCTTTTCTTTTCTTTTTGTGGTAAAACTTGGCATTGACATATAGGACCAGTCATGAAATAATTATTTTGATATATCTGTAACTTATGATTGAATCTTCCAGCCACATTTGATGGAGAAAAGGTATAATTTAAGGAAGAGGTTCTCTGAGCAAGCAGTATAGAGGATTACACCAATGAATAAAGAAACAGTATGGTTCTTCAACCAAAAAAAAAAAAAAAATGGTATGGATCTTAAATCTTATAGATGAGGTGTCCTCCCTCACTCATTTGCTAAGTTACAATTCACCAATACTTTAAATTACTATCCCAAAATTAACATCGGACTATACAATGTGGAATACATATCTGTTATTGATTTTAATATTATTTTCTTTCTAGTCCTCAACTTCTGTTCGGAAAAAAAAAAATGGTATGTGTCCTATTCCTCAACATTTTAGGTTTTCCAATCACCATGCCATGTGGCAGAATCACATCCATGTTTGTTCCGCAAGACTTATATTTTTTTTCAAAGGGGAAGGAAAAAAAAAAAAAAACAAAAGCATGGGAAATTCTGCATCTCATGTGATCCCATCCGTTTTCGTTTTGATTTTTCTTTATCCAATGGATTTCATTATTCATTATTGGGAAAAGATAACCTTAGCAAGCAGCATATAGGAATGTACCAATGAAGTGCGATGGAACACTTTCATGCATAAAGCAATGAGGTCATTTCAGGGAAGAGAAGAGAGATAAAGAGACCGGCGGCTCAAAGAATCTTTTCCCTTTGTTGTTGCTTAAGAGGGTCAATCAATTGGTTTGTTTAAATTTCGGTCGGGCTGAATTGATTTATGCTTGTTATTAAGCTAACCCAAAACCAAACTTAATTAGGTGACAAGTGACAACTATTAGATACGGTCTGGTTTATGAGAACCTGAAACCTGAAACAAGTAAAGATCCCAAGCCAAAACAAACCAGTAAGGGTTCGGCCCATTTTGAACCGATCAATTTCGATCTGTCCGGCCGGTTCAGACTGAACTTTGACACCATTATTTTTGCTCTGAACAATAAAGTGGAAAGGTCAAAAAGAGAGATAAAAAAGGGTTTAGAAAGGTTTGACTTTTAAGGGGTTGGTAATGGTAGGACAAAATGATAGAAGATTGTCTGAGTTCCTCATTACCATTATATATATAACCCACTCTTAAACAGTTATGGAAAAATAACAGCATTAGTAGAACCAGGTTCTTCGAAACTGAATTCAGAATTTTAAGAATTTCAGATACAAGTTCGACATGGATCACGCAGCGGAAGATCATCAAACGGATTTGATGACCATCACTCGTTTTGTTCATGACGAGCAATCCAGGTACCCAGAATCTCGTGGTGATTTAACCATCTTGCTCAGCCACATTGTTCTTTTGTTGCAATTACGTCTGCTCTGCCGTCAACTAGGTCACACTTTTTCAGTGTTCAAACTCGCAAGTTTTGGAATTCTTTTTCATTAGAAAGTGAAAAACTTTCGTTTTTGTTGATTAATGGAGCTTGAGTTCTTCAACTCTTGGTTCTGATTTTGATTTTTTTTTATTTCTCGTTTGAAGACTATACTCCTTTATACATAAGATGCGATTATGCTTCAGTGGGATTTGAATTTCGTTGCTGAATTGAATTCATGTCCAGTTAGTCTGAGGAACAGAGAACTCTGTTCCAACTTGAGTCCGAAGAACAGAGAATACTGTTCCAACTTGTTTCTTCTTCCCTGAGAATCGAATCATAAGGAAATACTTTTGATTCGTGAGCTTCGTCAAATTGTCAATCAAACTCCATTAGTAGCATAGTAGGGAAATCGTATGTGCAGGGTTTACCTGAGATCAGGACACAGAACAGAGGACAATGGATGAGTCTCTTCTTATATTTGTCTTCTGTTAAACTTGTTTTTGTCTTCCATTGCCAGTTATATTTTAACCCATTACTTGAGCAGGATGGTCTTGCAAAACTTGTCGGACTCGCCTGAGAAACCAAAGTTCAGGCAAGTTTTCTGTGGATTTTAAACCATAGACTTCTGTATTATATGCTATTATTTTCACTCACTTGAGGTGATGCTATGTAACTTGATTACAGGGTGAAGAGCAAAAGAAATTGGATGTGCTCTCAAATGAAGTTTTCATCAATGCTTTAAAAAGCAACGGCCGGTGAGTTGTGCTCCATTTAATCACCACATTGTAGAAACACAACTCTAAAATGATGCAGAAAATAATGGAAAAAACAGAACAAACAATGCACACAGATTTTACGAGGTTCGGCAAGGTTGCCTATGTCCCCAGTGAAATGAGATCCAGCTTCACTATCAATAGAGAATAGGGTTACAACGCTCGTCCTCACACTTCTCAGTATTGCTTGCATTACAGAGAAAGAAACTCTCGCTACAAATATATAGCGAAAAACCATAATCTGAAAAATACACAATTACCCTCAAATAAAAAATTCGAGTGGGGGACTGCCGTCCTGCCTGTCGAGATGCTGCACCAATACTCCCTGGATTAAATTGCAATGGAATACAAGACATCGTACACCAACACACATGTGGCTCAGAAAAGCTTGGTCGTTTCTTTCCCTAAGGCTTTGAAACTTTATGGCAGTGCATATTTGTTTCTGAAAAGAATGAAGAGGCAATATTTGTGGAACGTTCAAAGAGTGGAAGAAGTCTGCTGAAGCCCTCTGTTTTTCAAGTTGCTATGTTAAATACTTGAATTACGGACTTTTACAAATAAAGTAGCATAGAATTCTTGCTAATGGTGCAGGTATATGGTTGTTTTTGATCCGCTGGATGGATCCTCCAACATCGACTGTGGTGTTTCCATTGGAACTGTATACCCTCTTAACCTAAACCATGCTGTTCCTCTAAAAGAAGTTTGAAGTCATCATTTTTTCAAGATTTTCCTCATATGGATGATGATTAATTTGAATTCCTTTCTTCCTTTTCAACTAGTTATTTGGGATCTATATGCTCAAGGATAAACATGAACAAACTTTGAACTATGTGTTGCAATGTGGGACTAGTATGTTAGCAGCAGGTTACTGCAAGTATGTAAGCTCTTGCATGGTACATATATTCATCTTTCACTCAGTTTTATATATCCATTTCTTCTTCAATTAATATTGGGAGTCAATATCCATATATTGATCCAGTTTGAATTAGATCGGCATTACAACACATATGTAGAATCCATAATAACTTTACAAGTAAATATTTAATTTATAAATTTTATACTTCTTCAAACATTTTTTAGTTGGGTTGGAAACACCATATAATGATTTTCCATTTTTTTTTCTTTTACTCGTCAATTCTTTAAAAGACCAATGATGAGATGTTACATAACCACCAGAATGGGTCATACTCGAATTCAGATCATATATGACTCTTATCTCTTACAAACAGATTGTGATCCATCTGAATATTAAACTGGATTTTGTTAGCCCATTCCCTAATTGGATTTAGATAGGGCAGGGGTTGACTCAAATCTGATCCATTGACAGGCTTAATGCTCAAATAATTATCTTCAACAGAAATTCTTCTTTTCTTTTTTTCATTTTTTAAGTTAGTAATCCTTACAGTTGCCCATAAGCACCTATGCCCATGAAATTGAAGGAATGCACTTTAAGTCGCTTAGTGGAGAATCTAGAGTGATATAAATCATTTATGAAGCCAAAGCCCCCACATCAACAGACAAAACTAAAGAACATTCTTAGGCATGCCTCCACGATCCAAACTCTTATTTCATCAATGGCGTCTCTTGCTTCCTTTCCTCTGGTTTAAGGAAGGGGGCCTGCAATTTATAGAAGAAACAGGAAATTAGCAAAAAAAGATCCAACAATAATTTTAAGCACACAAAAACAAAACTCAAGCCCAAAAACTTCTGGGGTCACATGCTTTACTAAGAAAAGGAATTGCTGGAAACAAATAAAAGTATAGGTACTTCCACTTACTATTCCATAAGACCAACCCACATTCCTAGTTTCCCAGGTAGACAGTCGGCTGAAATCAGTTTTATTTTCTCTTTAAAACCTCAAACTTTCACAAATTTCTTAGAAGAGGGGGGGTCACCATAATAAGTCAAGTAATTTTAAATCAAGCTCTTACTTACCAGTTGAGACTTGGGAGGATAAATCCTCTTATTATTTTGTTTTAATGGATAAGACCAGTTCCCATATTTCAAATAACTATCCTTCCTACTGCAAGTAGACCATACTTTGAAAAGAAATATGAGACTTGCGTCCTTCATGTATATATTAAACAAGTCCCAAAAGGGTTTCCAACACAAACACAACCTTAGGCAACCTTCATTTATCTGAAGAATAAGGACACGGACAACAAAATACAAGAAACAAGAATCAGATTAAGAAGTTGACAAAGGAGTAGTTGAAGAAGAAAAAATACAACATATGCATCCCTTATCCTTTTTTTTTTTTTAAATTCATTTCCATCCATATTATCATGTTAATCTGCCTCTCACACACATTTGTACAGACAGATTTGTATGCTTCTTCTTGTCATAATACTGTGTGTAGGCTTCATCAATGGTAGCACCATAAAATTGGAAATTATGAGAACAAGCTGCAGGAAATCCACAATTAAAAACAGGAGGCGCTTCTTTGAGGATGACCACTACAACCATCTCACACCCAAATCAAATCACAACAATGAAAAGAATGCATAATACTACTTTAGAACAATGTGAGGCCAATATGGGATTGGATTTGGCTATCTATAGTCGATCTAAGGCAAGGCAAGGGAGTAGTATTTGATGTATGTCAACAGCTTAAGGTTTATTTATTAACTCAATTTTTGCACGGTTTATACTTACAGTAGATGAGGCTAAACCAAATACCCAAACCAACAGATATCTAGAAGAGGCTCGGTCAGACAGATTTTCTGTTCAGTCCAATAAGGATTCAATGAGCAGGCAGTTTGTAGAGGCTTGTAGAGGCCTTAGTGTATGTTTGGGAAACCTTCTGGGCTTCAGCTTCTGAAGCATCCAGAAGTCAGTTTTGGAGAGGCAAAAGGTGGGTCCAATGAGAATCCTAGCGATGAAATATTTACCGCCTCCGGCACAATAAGCTCAGAAGCCTGCCTTTTGCTTCCCCAAAAGCTGGTTTCTGGATGCTCCAAAAGCTGAACACCAAAGCTGTCCTAAACATGCACTTAGAAGATTGCAAAACCAAATTAAGTACAAGGCATTAGTTCTGAGGTTCAATTCATGTTTTTAACTGTTTCCTTGCTACACACTTTCCTAAACAACACATGCCCAAAATTTGTAGACAAGTTAATACCAAAACCGGCCACCTAGGCTGGCCCAATAGGGATGTGATGAACTAGATTTATATCGAAGCTTAATAAGACATCCAACACACATAAAAGGATGACAGCCTTGCCTCTAATTCAGGCTTTGTATGTTCCCCCATCATTATAGACTAGGCTATAACCATCCTTGTCGACAAGTTAATCTTATCCCAGCCATCCCAGCTGATTATTCAGTTTAGGAATACAAATTTTCTAAATGTTTGATAACTGATTTGATCTTAGTAGCCTAATCACAGTGCCACACCCTTGTCTTAGAAAATACAAACTCTTCACTGTTGAAGACAGCCTAACAGAACAGTATCCAACCCAAATAAGTATACCGTAAAGAGTTCCCATCCATGCGCTCAATGATGTCGAAAAATCATACGAAAATACTGCTAAAAACAGTTGCCAAACTATTAGGGACCCATGGCAAATAACGGTTGTCGGCCTTTGAACTCTACTGAAATCTTCGTTGATGAGTTCCATAAGCAAGTTGACACATTAAAAATCTATCAAGTTGAGGAAGAAGGTGGGAAAAAAGAGTCAACAAATAAAAAAATGACCGAAGCCATGTAGAAAACAGGCTCAAATCCAAGCCCACTTAGGATTTCTAATTGGCATGATTAGGATAAAAAAACATTCCAAAGAGAAGAAAGGGAACGGGTCGCCGGCGCCTTTGTACTGCGTAAGGTGGTGCCGCATCAGAGAATCGTCATATGGTTAATTCAGCTACAGAGCTCCACCGAAACCCTAGAATTGTTCTTCTCGACAGTCACCGTGAGAATAATTTTGGTAACCTAATTGAATCTCTTACAACAGTTCCATCGAAAACAAGTACATCTAATTAATGAAAGAATACCCCCCCAAAAAAATCATCATGAACATCAGAAGGGAAACCAATAATCCCATACCCCTCCTTTGAGGAATCAATAAACCAATCAGAATATAAATTCAAGAAATTTTCAATTGAAGACTACTGCTTTGATCATGTAAGAGACATTATCCAGAAAAAAAGACGATCATCTGATTAGAAACCCCAAGTTTGAATGAGACTTACGTTTTTAACGAAGATGAAATTCGCAACCGCCACCGTTACAACGATGGAGCCCAGTATGGTTGCCGGACCAATCATGAGACTCCACTTTCTGTGGATCATCTTTCTCCTTCTGCAACTGCACTGATTCTTGCTCTTGGTCTTCCGACACCACCGAAGCTGGAAGAGTTGCAAGGAATCATTATATATATATTGGATGTAAAATGGATAACTTCAAAATGCGCACAGTGCGTAATACTCACAAACTCTGCCACGTCGGATAATTGTGGGGCCATTGCTATGACCACGTCAGCGCAATGGATACTGAATTAGTGCCTGATTGGCTATACGTGAAATGTGAAGTTTTATGGAAATAATGCAAATTTATAAACATATTACAATAAGGTAGTAAAGGTACTATGTCTCATGCCATGTCCACGTTGAGCCGTGAGCGAATGTTTGTCTTCTTTATTTATCAATTCCTCAATCTCGCTCCAATGGGTTGCGACTTCAGTTCGGGCCTTGATTTCCCGCTTGTTTCGTTTCAAATTCGCCGGCTCAGATAAGTGTTTCCAAAGTCCTCTGGTCTCTTATCTCTCTCAGGATAATGCGAGGCAGTGAAGGCGAAGGAGGTAGATCGGACATGGATTGTATAGAGATCGAGACTACTGCAGAGGCTCTCGAGAGATCTATGACATTCCATTTCGTCAAAGAGATAATTGGCTATGTCCTCTACATGAACCAGCAGATCCCTGCGTAAGTATTTCAGAAACGCTTCTTCTTTTTCTAAACCCTAATTCTCCGGATTCCATATCATGATCAGATTATCTTTCCGACACTGAATCCGGAGCATGGGTTGCTAATTCTTTCTGAATCCATTAATCCCATAAGAGGTTAAGTTTGTTCGTTTGATGGAGACATCTGATGTGAGTTACTGTTTTTCAGTGTCTTACAGGATCTCACCCTTGAATTTGATTCACTGCAGTCAGAAAGGAAAAGTTTGGTATGTCACCTAATCGAAGGTAGTTTTCCACATTACCGATTTTAGGCCATGGTTTGTTCTTCCTAAGGAGTGTCAATTTTAGGAGCTGGCTCTATCGCAAGAGGAAATGAAAGCGTCTTCTCGAAGGAAACACAATGGGAGAATGAGAGAGCTGAAACAGGGAGTCAGGAAATTGGAGAAATTAATGAATTCCATCTCTAACATCCAAACTGCTATGCAACTGGTGCTTAATGAGATTCCTGATATCCAGGGAGTCATTATAGTCCTTGGATCAAATCCTGTACGGCCTCGACATGTTTATGAAATGTGTTTTTCACATGGAAAAGTTACTATGGAACTAACAAATGATTTCACAAAAAGCAAAGCAGCAGAGATGCTTTCAAGAAAGGTCAGCCCTTTTACAGTTCTTTGTTTATGGCTTTGTGTTTATTCTTCTTTCTCTACTCCTAAAACTAGATGTTCTATGTGCAGGCAATTCGATCTCTTATATCCAAAGGAGCAGAATCCATGCCTTATGCTAGTACGTACCTGAGCAATTATTGATTTTGAAACTTAATTTGACATTATGAATTGTCTTCATATTATGCTATCTCACCAAATTTTCCTTATAGGCCCGACAAAGTTGTTTCTTTTGGTTAAAGCTCCCTCTTCTTTCAACCTGCCTGCTCATTTTCTTCCTAAACGCGACTTCAGATACAGCAGAAAGGTATCAATAATTTTATTTTGTAAAAGCGATTGGGTTTTCTCAAATTTCTTCCTATACACATTCTTGAAGTAGATCAGCAAATATAAGAAATCCCTGGGCATGTTGGACCCATGGTGGATGTAAAGTGTATATGCTCTAATTTTGAAACTGTGGCTGTATTGCTTCATGTGGGTGCGGAGATGGATTTCTCAGTAACTAAATTCGGTTATAGTAAATTCACATTATGCGAGTATTTGATTGAGTTGTACTTAGATGCAATGCTTTTCGCTGGCTTTGAGTCACCACACTAAAGTGTAATTTAGTTTCTTTATGGAAACTTATGGTCTGGCCCCCACTAACAGATTCATGTTATCAAATATTACCCTTATGATTTTAACCATCTTTGCACCTACTCTTTTCGCGAATAAATCTGCATATGTAGATTTTCTTATTGCCTGTATGATTATGGAATTTTGATTACAATGCTTGTATAATGTGCTGATGTTTAGGATCATTATAGTGTTGAGAAATGATATATATCAGTGCATGCTAGCATGGCTCATGTTAGACGTCTAGGTTAGCAATATGCAGGGTTTGGGATATAATCTTCTAGATGTAGAGTTTACCATTAAAGATTTCGTCCAATCCAACCATTGGTTCAAACACAATTTTTTATATTTTTGTTCCTCTTTATTGGGACTACCCTTGTCCAGAATTGCAGGTTCATGAGGACAGAAACTTGGGAGTTATCCTTGTTTTAGAAAGTTACTATTTTCTGCTTTCTTACCATCTAACTATTGGTTTCCTATGATATTTTATTTTAGCCACAACTACAGCAGGTATAGGCCAGCCTTTGACCACATTTTCAGCCTCACTGGTTGGCTGGTTCTTTGATTATCGATTGTCTCCATTTATGCCTTATCGTTCTCTAAATCTGGGTCACTGTGATTCTGTCCGATGGGTTAGCTTCCCAAATCTATCCTGATTAGTAGAATGCATCATTAAGTTAGTTAATTTTCTCTCCAGATATTCATTTCTACATCTTGTTTTTATAGTGGTTATTTGAATTTTTTTATTGCTGATTCTAACAATCCATAAGATTTTGCAACCCCAGGCAATGGTCTTTACCATAATATACAGAGGTGACACGTAAAATTGCTAAATATGAGCAACACCTCCTAAATGACATGCATGTGTGTGTCAAGCATGTTGCCATTCTTTTACTGTCCAGAACATGTAATTTCACTGTTTTATCTGAACGAAATTCTGTACGGCAACTCTTATATTTTTGTTCCCACTTTCATGTGCTGCTCCAGGTAGTACCCTGCAGATTATGTGTTAAGTGTAAGATCAAGGATCAGGATATGGATGCATCACAGCATAGTCCCCAAACTGCAACCCCTAACAAATCACCAGATTCCACCGAGAATGATCTGATCTGGTATGGAAATTTTGTTAGTTGTTACAGTACAAATTGATTGAAGAAATCCTTTTTTTCCCTCTGTACATGGTACCAAATTGGTACTTTTGTTTCCCATTTTTATGAATACCAATTCACTCAACTACGTTTTTTTTTTTTTTTTTTTGTGTGTGTGTGTGTGTGTGTGTGTGTGTGTGTGTGTGGCATTGCTTCCCAGCATCTGAATGAATAAGGTGATGCTTAAAAAATTGACTCATCTGGATTCATATTAATTTTCTAATGACCAGTAGAAACAATGCCACGCTAGGTATATGTACAAAAAACCTTGTGTTATTTGTTCACATTTTGGTGATGAATATAAATGAATCAATCTCTGCCAGCAGATTCATTTCCATTTGAATCCAATGCCAAACCAAAATCACTATTCATTTCACTTGGCACAACCACAACTTCAGTGTTTGCACTACATTTATTTTGTTTTTTAATTTGGGGGAGGGGTGTACTTTGAGGACTTGGAAACTGTTTCATAACTAATATCAGGGTTATCACCTCAAATACATTTTAGTATATAGATAGAAACAGAGATACCTAACGGATGAATGAGTGAATGAATGACTGATTAAGCATGTTTATTTTTTCTGAGTCATCAAAGACATCGACTTTTCTTTCTGATTCAATATCTGTTATTATGTGCACCATGTGAACCGGTAGAGAAGTGGAGCCAGTATTACATAAGTGATACCAAGTTTATTACCTCATTTTGTCATGTATAAAATCATGGACCAAGATATTGTGCAAACCATGTCTGTGAACTAACAGAGACAAGTTTGTGTGAATTTCTTATCAAGATTTTCCTTCTCACAGTACCTTAACCTTCAATAGTTTAAAATTTAATTTTAAATCAGACAGTAAACTTCATTTCCATTCTGACTTTACCTTGTGAGTTTATGCATATTTTTCCTGTTACAGGTTTCAATGTAGACACACAATCAAGGGCTTACCTTCCCCAACGCCACAAACAGAAGAATGATAAGTTTGGTCTCACCTTGTTCTTACTTCTCATCCTCTTCTGACTCAAGTCATGTTCTGTTGTATAGGTAAACCAGTGTTGTAATGTTTTGATTGTTTGGTACAAATCTGATTAGTGCTATTATTAGTTTATTCCCCCTTGCTGTTAACACATTTAGGCTGCTTCAACGTTCCAAATACCATCATAAATCAAATCATTCACTGCACATAAGCATTGTAGCCAAGAGTGCTGATAAAAAAGCTTCCCCCACCCCCCACCCCTCCTTTAATAGTTCTTGAAAAAGCTTGATTCCAAATTTCAGTTCCTATTTTTTAATTTGATTTAAAGAACTGTGATACAAGTGCCATCTTGGTGCAAAAGTAAACAGCTAGCCAACTCTTGGTCATATTGTTTATGCAATAAAAAGGGAAGAGTTTGTAAGTTTGGATTATTTGTTTAGTGATCATGAATCTGTGATTTTTAAGTCACGACTTTAGTGATTTTCGGATGAAATTGTCTACTATTGATCAGTTGAAAGTTAAAACCATGACTTAGTCACAAGAGCCTCGCAACTTATGCAACTAAATCCTGTGGATCTGTAAAGTGTTGATGGTGGGGTTTGACATACATATTTTTCTAGTACGCATGAAACGACTCTAAAATCCTCATTAAAAAATTTATTATTATTATTATTATTTATTTTTATTTTTAAAATTTGCAATATTAAAAAAGGGGGAAAAAAGATTACAAATTATTTGAATAAGAAAATTGCAGTAAATAATAACTCATAAAGAATGTAGTGAACCGCACAGTGGTATTCAAAGATATAAACAGTTCATAAAGATATTCTAATAATCTTACCTTTTAGCACATCTCTATGGGTCTCTTAACAAACTCTTATATCCTGTTAAACAGTTTCTCATCTTACATTGTTCAAAGACCATTGAAGCACACTGAAATCCAACCAACAGCCAAAAAAAAAAAAAAGGAAAATTCATCTAACAATTTACATATACTTCAGCAATGCACCTCACTAAAACGAAAATAAAACCCAAGAATAAAGTCAGTAAGGGGCAGATTGCACTGTTTTTGTGACCCAAACTAGTCTCAGATGCAAAATTCCCTCCAGGTGTGTTTGTGGTCAGAACGACGACAATCCAGTTTCCTTCAGAACCAATGCCAGCTCCTGTGTAAGTGCTGTCATTGAGATAACCAGAGTAGTGTGACTCTGTATAGTTGGAGAGTACAAGACTTGATTCCAGATCAGGAACACAAGCAGGCATTATCACTCCATCTTTTGTGTTGGTTGTGTTTAGATGACATTTAGCCAGAAGGTCTGGATAGTTGGAAAACTGGGGCTCGGTGCCTGGAACAGTGTTGGAGCCGGTCGTGTTGGTGCAGGGCTTTGACTTCATTTCCTCAGCCAGTTGATCTGCAAAGCAGTCTGCATTGTCATTCTCTTTCAAGGTTGGCAATTTTGAGGATGCCCGGTATCTGTTAAGTCCTTGGAGAAGTTCCTCTACCTCATCTGCAAAGGAATTAGGATAGAAAATGTGTGTTAAAACATCAATCCATGAAAGAAAATAGAGGGGAGGGAAAAAAAAAAGTACTGCAACATTTTCTCATGCATTTCAAACAATATTTTGTTACTCTCGTCTGATCCCCCTGCACTCAGGCAAATGAATATAGGATCAGATTAAGCCTAATTTTATTAATATGGTGTAAGTAGACAAGAAGCATGGGTTCTGTGTGTTTGTGCCAGGTGGTTTCGTGTGTGTGCTCTGTCCAATTATAGCATCACCATTAATGAAGAGATTCTCTCTTCACCTGGGTTCATCATTAACTCCACCGCTATTGTTCATGGTTCGAAACACCATTCTCTAGTCCAATCAAAAGGTTAGATGGGGTGGATGAAAAGATTCTCTATTCGATGGGTCCAATTTTGAACCCACAAAGTTCTACTCTTCCTTTTTCCATGACTGCCTCTAAAGATGCATCTTTTTCTTCAATCATGTGCTTACTTGAAATACACCATCCAGACTCTCAGAAAAGGGTTACGAAAGACCAATTCACTCCAGAAGACAAATTTGTATTGCATAATCCAATTCACTCCAGACTCTCAGCATTATTGTTAACCTTTCTCAATTCTTCCACAGCTAGGTTTACTTCTGTAGAAAGAAAAGAGAAAAGAGGGGAGAGGGGGTTCTTCACGCTTCAATCTCCATGGTCTCCCATCTCATTTTGTCTATTTCACATGGTTACCCTTCCAATATGGAGGTCATCTGGATCTACTATTTGTAAATCTGGAAAAGGGTTTCATTCGAGGATTCTCTACCACAAAAACAAGGTAGGAGAAGAAAATAGTGAAAATTGGGGGATTCCTACACTTTCTTGAGGACATAGAAATAACAGAGCACATCATTGATTTAGAAGTGTCTTATAAAATTAAGGAAAGTTCCAGTGAAACACATTTGTTTCTACCCAAACCCATTTTCAAATTTGTTCAGATTCTTTATACATTCCTCCCAGTAATGGAAGATGTCATCTCATTACAATATTAAATTTCACAGAACCCATCCATTCGACTCAGTCCAATATTCTCACATTGACATCCACAAACTATAAGCCAGGATATTTAACAAGTAAATAAAAGGATCAAAACCCATTTGTCTAAATTTTGCGGGATGAAGATCTCAAGTGAACCAACAACATATGGAGAAAAATGGATCTGGAAATCAAAAGATTTAGAGGGAGAAAGCAAAGAACAATTACCATCAGCTCTGACAGAATGAGAGAACAAGAGAATGGCATGAAGGAGCAGCACAACGACTGAGAAACAAAACCGAAGCAGAGCAGCCATTGTTGTTACTCTCTAGATTCAATCAAAGAGGTTCACAACCAGAAACTATATATACATATCAGGACAAGTTTCACTTTGTAAATTCTCTCTCTTCATCTTAAAAGCATTATTAGGCATGGGTTAACTGAGATTAGCTTGGAAACAATTACCCTTTTCCTCTTTTTAGTGTTTGTTGTTTGGTATTCGTCAGTTCGGATGTTGCTACCAGGCTGTGGGTTTGAGTGAGAATGAAGCTTTTGTTTTTCTGCTTCTATATATAACTCAGAGTAGTTCATATAGTAGCAGTTGGCGTTTTTGATGATTCAGATAAATGCAGAGAGAGAGAGAGAGAGAGTAACAGAGGAGTTGTGGCTTTCGGGTAGGAATACAACTGCTTACCAACCGTTAAACGTGTTTCACATGCAAGGTTGGCCTAGGCTACCATCTCCGAGGATATCCTCTGCTGCTTCCTTTTCACCGCCCTTGTGCCAAATGGATAAACGATGGTGTCACAGCACAGCTGCCCAAGTGTCTTTCATTTTCATGCACACTAATTTGATTTTTTTTTTTTTTTCTTCATTTTCATGCATACAAATTTGATTTGATTTTTTTTTGCCCTTTTTGGTTGAACTAATTTGAAAATCGGTTACCAAAAATTATGAAAATAAAATTATGAGAAAAGACTGAACACGCACATTAGCGGTGGCCCCAGCCTTGTGTATGTGTCTCTTCCTTTTCCTTCTAGTGAAAGTATCCTTTATTTGTTTTTGTCCTTCCTCTCATATGTCTGCTGTCTATCAGTCAACTTGGAATGGGTAATGTGTCTATACCTTTCCCAATAAATAAGTTGAAAAAAATTTTCCCCCCGTAGCATGGGAAGGTTTCCACTATTCTAAGATTTATAAATTATGGGAAAAATTTTGGTCCTGACAATTCAAACTTGCCCTAGCTTGCCTTGAGCCTGAACAAGGTTTGGGCCAAGTTTTTCTGACTCTGAGAACAAATTAGGGTTGAAACTGAACACGTGCACTAGTGGTGGCCCTAGCCTTGTGTCTATGTCTTCCTTTTCCTCCTAGTGAAATTATCCTTTATTCGCTTTTGTCCTTCCTCTCATATGTCTGCTGCCTATCAGCCAAGCGGATAATGTGTCTATCCCTTTCCCAACAAGTAAGTTCGAAAAAAATTTCCTCCATAACAAGGGAAGGTTCCCACCATTCTAAGATTTACAAACTAGGGGTAAAAATTTGGCTCCGACAATTCGAACCCGCCCTGGCCTGCCTTGAGCCCTAACAGGGTTTGGGCCAAGTTTTTTGACCCTGAGGGTGGGTTAGGGTTGAAGGCCTTAGCCCGGTCCAACTTGACCCAACTTGTCCCCGAAATTTAACCCTGAATTTTTATATTAGAATTTAGGGCTTTTATTGGTATTTCATTTTTCTATAACTTTTAATGTATAAGATATGAATGGCAAAAACAGGTCAATCAAGATTAATTCAACTATTGTAGAAGTCAAGGTCAACTCAACTCAGCTCAGCCCAGCCCAGCCCAATCCGACCCAACCTGGCCCTAACAGGCTCAATTAGGGTCAGGTTGAGTTGATATGATCTCGACAAGATTGGGTCTAAACATTAATCCGACAGGATTGAGTTGGGTCTGAGTCGAATTTTGAAGACCTAGGATTAAGTTAGGGTTTTAAGAAACGCGACCCAAATCTGCCCTGTTTCACCCCTATCACAAACCCACCCTTTTAATATCCTCCCATTGATTGTGACGTAAAGAAAACTTGGCCCAAATTAATAGATACTAAAATGTAAATTAAGAAAATAATGCACATACTATAGGCATATTAGAAAAAAAAAAAAAAAGCTATTTTCGGTGATGAATTGGTGGCAAATTTAATTGATGTCACCGATTTTTTAAGTGATGAATTGACAACAAATTTAATTGTCGTCACCTAAAATAATTTTTCTTATAGTGATAGTATATACCCTCTCTCATTAAGGTTTTAAAAAGACGGAATAGGTCCTTATCGATTTTGAGCCAGGATAGATTTCTAAGTCAATTTTGATCTGGATCAAAATCAATATCGATTGGAATCAGTCTCAAGAAACCCATAATAGACTCAATTCCCAAAAACACAGCAAATTAGATCAGAATTGGCCAATTCCCAATTGTTGAAACCCTCTCTCTCCCCCTTTATATGTATGATCTCAAATTTAGCGTGGAAGCTGCCAATACACACGGGCATGTATATATAATCCTTCTCCTTAAAAGTTTGAGTGAATTACATCAGTCTATCCTCACGATTGTCTACATTATGTCATTCTTCTAAAAAATTGTTTATTACATTTAAATCCAAAAAACTAACACCATGAGCATATTTTGAGGGCAAGTCTGTTAAACGGATATAATTTTTTTGAAAATCCCATTTTGCCTTTACTTTGTGCAACATACTCCATTTGGATAGGTTTCGCTCTCAGATATGTAATCAGGTTGAATAGGGTTTTGGAGTTTGAAGGATCAAATGGCTGGTAGTTGCGGAAAATCAGGTCGATGAAGTTGTTACTGAATTAACGGTTTAGGAGGTTAAGGTTACTCTGAGGGAGAAACCTTCCACTTCCACTTCTGAAGATCATGGGAAGCTACCGAGCAACCGTTGCAACTTCTGCAAGAAGCGTGTGGGGTTGACTGGCTTCAAGTGCAGATATGGGCAGACGTTTTGTTCTCACCATCATTACTCTGAGAAGCACAATTGCCTGTTTGATTACAAAGCCGCAGGTCAGGATGCAATCGCCAAATTGAATCTTGTTGTGAAGGCCGACAAGGTTGAGAAGATCAGCTGACTCTGATATGCCCATTTAGGGAATTCAAGATGAGGGAGTTATGATCTGCTCTTAGTGAAGTGGTGAAGGAGATTCAATTCATAAAGGACGGCATAAGTTGGTCTTCTGTTTCCAGAAATAAATAGCTATCTCGATTATTTATACAGTTTGATTTCATGTATTGTGACCCAACCCCAGTGATGGGTATTTTTTTTCTTTTTCCATTTTAAGGATTCCTTTAGGCTTTGTTTGGTTGCTAGGGGAATGCAAATTTTTGAGTTAAAGTGAATTTTTTTTTTTTTTTTCAGAAAAAATAAATTTAGATCTTTGATTGTAGGAGAAATATATTTTACATGTGAAAATCTTTTTACTTATATATTAAAATTTCACTTTTTATTTCCCGACCAAAATAGGAAGAAAAAATAAAACCCATGGAACCAATGATGGCCTTTCCTTTTCTTTTCAAACTTTTTTCTTTCCATTCTTTTTCTTAGGAGCTTCGGATGGTTAATGTTGGCTAGAAGGATCTTCTCTGCTACTACGATGAAAAGGGCTTTTCGCACGCTCTTCAATCTATTGTTTCTAATTGGGATTGTCTTCACGTTGAGTTGCAGAACTGTGATTCGCCAGAGCTTCAATTACCTTTAGCTGGATAATCATATCTCGCCGGAACCATCAGTGACGGGATCGAATTCAACGCTTCTTCAATTTGCAGCAATTGACATTAACGATTATCGAACAGTTACTAGAAGGGAACTTTGGCAACTCGGGAACGTACCATTCTTTCTCTTGGGAGAAATCTAATTACCTTAACTTTCGGGTGGTGACTTCCTCTATGGGAAGACTATCATTCCAGCTCCGATCTCTGAAGTGTTACGGAATTTAGTTGAAATTTCAAAAATCCCTCCATGATTGGTCACAGAAGAAATGGTTCCAACCAGATATCACGTTGAATTTGATCGACCTTGTCACATGATCATCATCGGCACAATGGATTGCCGGCCAACTCCAACGGCCATAGGTATCCTTCTTGTGTGGTGGTGAGGAACAGTGGGGTTTTGCTTAAAACAGAGTATAGAGATCTGAACGATGGTCACGATATCACTTTACTTCTGTTGCAACCGAACAACTCAAAAGGGAAAAAAAAATTCCTTCCTTTTACTTCACTTCCATTTTCACTTGCAACCAAACGCAGCCTTAAGAAAGTCTCAAGTTCTTCCTTTGTATATTTCTGTTATGAACTTTCAATTTATTATATTTCAAATGTTACTGCAGTTCGTTCTTCTTCCATGGAATGCTTGTGTTTCTCCAGTATTGTTGAGTTGCCATGCTTCAAGTGTTTGGTTTTCAGACAGATTGTTCTATTTCTTGTTGATGGATAGTGCTTTCACTTCAGGAGTTGGGAGAAAAAAAGGGAGCATATGGAAGAGGATTTTAATCTCTTTTGGCTTAGAATTCTTTCCCTCTCCTAGGGATAGGTGCCTTCATATTTTGACTGGAAGTTCTTCCCAAAGAAATGCTCATCACAGATTTTGCGGACAACAACCTCATTCCTTTATGTTTCAGGGTATCTGTCATGCTTCCTATCTGATATTGGATCCATAGTTAATCGCGGTCAGTGACATGAATCCTGCACCTTTCCGCTCTTCTGTTGTTAACTGATCTGCACTCATCTTCCATGTACTACTTCCACTCACTTCATCGATCCTTGCCATGCATATTATCTCCCTTCCCATGGGTGCTATTTTTGTCTTCATTGCACATGGCACAAGCATCTCAATTGACTTTACATAGTTCAATAATACTAGGAGTCTTATCTAATAATCTAAGGCTCCCTTTGTTGACCTCCCGTCGTTTAAACACATTAACTGAAGGGAAGCTCAAATGCATTCATCTTCTTGAAGCAGCATGAAGAAGGATTTTTCAGTGCCCTACGTTTGTTGTATCTTCGCCAGAGACTTCCCTTCACTTTGCCGGAAAATGTAGCTCATCTCCACCTTCGTGGAACAAGGTAAGGGCATTTTACTTCGGTTGGGGTTGCTTTGTGATGGGAATTGGTTTATAAAAGTGATAAAGGGCATAACAGGTGTATAAATTGTTAGTGGCAATTTTGTCTTTTAAAATTCAAAACTAACATTAGCCTAATGGTGTTAGTTTTTTAGGTTTAAATGTAATAAACAAATTTTTATGAGGAAGGATATAATATAGGCAAACTCGAGGGGAGGTTGATGTAACTCACCCTAAAAGTTTTTAAGAAATAATTGTCAAGAAATAGACTCAAACTTTAGGGTTTTTCTTCTTTTGAGGATTCTTGGACAGTTCTTTGTAATCTTTTGTAATTCTAATGTATAGTTAGATTTAAATATAAAATATAATCACTTTATAGTTCAAATAATTTTTTACATATACGATAATCAAAATTATCATACCATCCTTTTACATAACACAATTAGGTACATTATTAAATGATTTTTTTTTCTTTTTTTAGGTTGAATTAAATGGAAAATCTTAACCTAAATATTTCTTTCCCAACCCTTTTTCAAACACGGTTGTGATAACCCAAGACGTGTTGGGTATTAGAATCATAATGCTCTCTACAAACGTTCATGTGATACTTACAAAACCACTATTAAATAGATTTCATATTTCATCATCATTCAATAAAATATTTCCTAAAAAAAAAAAAATCCTAGATGATGTGTACATTATCTTTCTTTTTTTGATAGAAAATGGTGTGTACATTATCGAATTCATGAACGCAAATATTTACTATATGACAAGTTGAAAATTACTTGAATTGAATTTAATTTTCAAATTTTACTTTTTGGTAAAGGAGTATGAAATTTTACAAACTACCATTTCTTAGACATTCAATGGTTAAATTTCTCACATCAATCTATGCAATAAATTAGGTGTGTAGAAATGAAAACCTAAACTGATGTAAAAAAGAATTGAAATTGCCAACGAACAATAACACAATGTAAGGATCTATTTGATGCTTCTCTATCAATGGAGAAAAGGATTACACCTGCTTGTCCTTGTGCCTTTCTCAAATTAGAATAAACTCGCTACAAATCCATACAACATAATTGGAGAAAGAACGCTCCTACCCATCTAGCATTCCCCACGCGCAAACACAAAGCCTTGTTTTTAGAGGTCGTGAAAAAACACCCTTGCCTTTCCCCCCTTAAAACTGGCTTTTATGTTTGGGCGTGTAGAACGTAGATGGATAGCGTTCTTGAATTTGAGTATCAGAGAAAATATGCCAAAACATGAAAATTACTTGAATTGAATTTGAGTATCAAATTTTACATTTTGTTAAAGGAGTATGAAATTTTACAAACTTAACATTTCTTAGACATTCAATGGTTAAATTTATCACATCAATTTATGTAATAAATTAGGTGTGTAGAAATGAAAACCTAAAATGATGTAAGAAGGAATTGAAATCGTCAAAGAACAATAACACAATGTAAGGATCTATGTGATGCTTCTCTATCAATGGAGAAAAGTATTACACCTGCTTGTCCTTGTGCCTTTCTCAAATTAGAATAAACTCGCTACAAATCCATACAACATTATGGGAAAAAGAACGTTGTTATCCATCTAACATTCCCCACGCACAAATACAAAGCCTCATTTTTAGGGGTCGTGACAAAACACCCCTGCCTCCCCCCCTTAAAACTGACTTTTATGCTTGGGCGTAGAGAACGTAGACGGATAGCATTCCTCCTCCCCAACATACATTATATAGGTACACTTTACAAAACATCTATATAAATCTAAAAAATTTCCTTAGAGGATTACCGCCGGAACCCTGTCATAAACCCATCAGTTAATTGGAACAGAGATATCGAAAATAACATGCAAGGTGGGCCAATTCCTCCCAACCCTACAACCTCTTAATGGATCTGACCAACAAATACATGTGATGGAATTAAAAGGAATATGAAATTTTCTAAAATATGAGAAAGACACCGTGGAACGTGGGACGGAGGGAGTAACTGCATTTGGTGCATTTTGCCCAGATCGATACAAACCCTTAATTTTCCAGCCTCAAATATTCCTTGGGTGGCTCGCAGATTAGGACAATGCTGAAGAAGAGACTCTGGTAATTTTGATAATTTTGAACGGTCCAGCAAATGCGCGAGACTGGTGGAGAGAGTTGCGTTTGGTTAACGCAGCTGAATCCTCCAAAAGGAAAACAAAATTTCGAGTTAGCATCTCGTTCTCTCACTTTTAAAAGCTCTCTCCCAATGCCCGTTATGAGTATTCCAAATCTTCTTACACTCTCAAACTCTTCTTAGATCTTCCAAATCCAATTCAATTCAAGAACCAATTCGTTCCAATTTTCTCTTATAACTGTTGTTGAAGTAAAAGAAAAATGGCATTCTCCGGCGATTGCCGGATCTCGCTCTCGGCCACCGGCCATTTTTGTGGCGGCGGCACTAGAGGTAGAATCTCGATGATCGGAAGTAACAGTAAGCTTGTGAAGTTCTGTAATGGAGAGTTAATAGGGAAGAAGGTGAAGCTCACTCAACTCCGTCGTCGGGCATCAGAATAAGTTGCTTAGGCCTTCTTACCTCTTCATGTCTCTCACAGCCGATGCTCCCCCTGGCGCTAAGGTGAGTCCTCGGTGAGTCCTCTCTCTCTCTCTCTCTCTCTCTCTTAATGGATTGGGCCCACTAAATCAATGGTCCAGAGGGACTCTAGAGAGAGATGTCTATGATCAGATGGTTGGGGTTATTTGGATACCTAATGGACGGATCCTGGATGTACTTCTAAGATTTAACTGACATTACCGTAGGTTTGGTCAACCACAGGATCAATCTGGACAGTTCAGTGTGTGTAACACCCTGCTGTTGGAGTGTAGGTGATAGGTTAATAGTGTGAAGATTTTTGATTCGGATCAGAAGGTGATGGTTTACCAGGGTTCGCTCACTTTTGACTTTTGGGTTTGTGGAATTGGATGGTGTTCTGTAGCTGAGGGACCTGGAGCTGGAAAAGCTGGACCCACGGACCGTTGCGGCCGTTATTCTAGGTGGAGGAGCCGGGACTCGTCTCTTCCCCCTCACCAAGCAAAGAGCCAAACCTGCTGTAAGTGTACTCCTTTCTTTCATCACTTCCCCACCACTTTTAAAACGAAATTTTCCAAAAACTTCTCTCTTTCTCTAGTTTCTATATGATGAGCCATGAAATTTGCTTCCTGGTGTTCATCCATAATGTGCTACATTCGGATTTTCCTCGTACTTTTTGTGATTGATATTTGAGACAATTTGGGTCATATTATTGAAATCCCTTGATTTCCTTCTGGAGGTCTGACGGATCAAAGTATTTCAAATGGTACAAAATGTCCAAAGAATTCGGTTTTCGCAAGGGATTCTGTTCTTTATTTTATTTATTTATTTATTTTTATTTTTTTTGTGGGGGGGGGGGGGGGGGGGGGGGGGTGGGTTTGTTTGTCAAGATTGAATGTAGAGAAGTTCAGTGTTTTGTGTAGAAGAAATACTATTTTTTTCATGTCTTGATCATTTATCTCTGCAAGTTCCAATCACAGGTACCCATCGGAGGTGCATATAGGCTTATTGATGTCCCAATGAGCAACTGCATAAACAGTGAGATAAACAAAATTTATGTTCTTACTCAGTACAACTCTGCATCGCTTAACCGGCATCTCGCACTTGCTTACAGCTTTGGCAATGGAGTTAGTGTTGGAGATAGTTTCGTTGAGGTATTTTACATTGGACAGTTTTCTGTCTGATCCTATAAAATTTTCTCCTTGATCTGTATCTGTCATGGAAGGCTACATCTTTTGAGCCATTCTCTTTCTAGGACTGTTTTGATTGATAGAATGTTAGGTGATAAAGAAACAACATATAAACAAACCTAGTGTAGCAGCGGTGAGGATGTTGAGATAGATGAGTGGTAAAATTAGAAAAAATAAAAGAAGTAATGAACAAATTAGAGCTAATATAGGAGTGGCTTCGATACATGATAAGATGTGAAAAAAGTGTTGTTTGAGGTGGCATGGACATGTGCAAGGGAGACTAATGCACCGGTAAAGAGGAATGATTTGATTCAGGTTGGAGGAGTTAAAAGAGTCAGGGGCAAGCCGAGAAAAGCCATGCATAGCTTAAGACTGGTAATAAGTATGGCTTTGAATATAATTGATTGGAAAAAGAAGATCCATGTAGCCGGCCCCATTCAGTTGGGATAAGGCTGAGTTGAAGGGCTGAATGTCTTACAGTTTTCATAATTAACGAATTTGGACACCACCCAAAATCTGATCTTGTTCTATGCCAGGTTCTAGCAGCAACTCAGACTCCAGGAGAGGCAGGTAAAAGGTGGTTTCAGGGTGCTGCAGATGCTGTGCGGCAATTTCATTGGCTTTTCGAGGTACTGCAAATGAATTTAGTTACTGTGCTTACTGTGCCGTCTGAAAAAAATAATTTGTTAAATGCACCCATCCATGCAACTTTTATTATTTCAGTATCTTCTCAGACCATCAAACTACAATCCAATATTCTATAATTTGTCTTTGAAAGTGCATTGGGCTTAACCTAATTTATAACATCATATCTAATGTTGAATCCCTTCAATGCGCTGGGAACAACTTGAATCTTACATTATGAATGTTGGAAATTTTATCTCAGAGGTAGGTAGGCTTGATACTGTGAAAACTTGGTTAGTTTTGATGTGATGCCAGTGTTATGGTTTAATGAAAATCTGTAGGATGCCAGAGGTAAGGTAATAGAGGATGTGCTTATTCTTTCTGGAGACCATCTATACAGGATGGACTACATGGAGTTCATGCAGGTCAGACAGAAATGCTTTATTTATGCACTTCACTGAAATCTGTTTTACCAAGTCAGACTCTTCAGACATTAATGTAACTGCTTTATTTCCAGAATCATTGGGAGAGTGGTGCTGATATTAGTATTTCTTGTATACCTATGAATGACAGTTAGTCTACCATTTGGGAATATAATTAATTTCTCCATAATTTAAATTCCAACTTGTCCACAGAATTTTCTCGTCAGTTATGTATATGTAATATAGATGGTTAGGGATATTAGATGCATTTCATCACCATACATCACTCAACACGATATCAAGTAAGTATATTGGGAGAAAGAAACAGGGACAAACTCAATTTTGTTGGTATTTCCAGCAAATCAAGAGGTTTTGTCCAGGTCGACCTGCCTTCCCTCTAGACACTGTCTCTGTTTAACTTTTTGTTCAAGACCATTCTTGACTCTCAAAGACAATATAACTTCATAAAATAAAAAATCAGCCTTCAAGGACAGCTTGTCAGTTGAATGCTTTGAAAATCCTGGAAGCTCTTTCTAGTGTATTATCATCTTTAGTCATTACTTTTAACTTTCACAGCAAGATGGAGACTGATTCCCCCATCCCCCCACACCCCCCCCCCCCCACCAAAAAAAAAAAAAATCTTGTTTGAGAAGTGCAGCCTGCATCTGTAGATCTATACTTGAACTTTTGTGTGATGGTAATTGAAGTGAGTAACCATTTTCCATCACCCCTGAAGCAATTCAGGATTCAGATTTTACTCGTAAATATGATAAATTGAATAGACTCTTTTGTACGTCTTCCTTTTTGCACTTTCCATTTACTTATGTTCAAGTTTCTCCATTTTAACCATTCGTTCCATTTTTTGTTCCTTTGGTCTTGTATAGAATAGGATTCTATTTCAATTTATTTTTTTAAGGTTAATTATGGTCACAAATTATCTTGAAGTCCTCTGTCTACTTCCAATATAGCCGCGCCTCAGATTTCGGTTTAATGAAGATAGACAACAAAGGGAGGTTCCTGTCATTTAGTGAAAAACCAAAAGGAGCATATTTGAAGACAATGGTAATCATTGTGTTAACCTTTCAATCTAATACAGGTGAAGCAGATCTGAGTGGCTGCACTAATTATATTTACTTTTAGGAAGTAGACACGACAGTTTTGGGGTTGACACAAGAGGAAGCACAAAAGAAACCAAATATTGCTTCCATGAGAGTCTATATCTTTAAGAAGGAGATACTTCTGAATCTTCTGAGGTAATGGCCATTATGAGTTGTTATTTATTGATTCTACAATTTTACAGAAGAATTAAGGAAGTCAAGTGGCTCTATCTTCAGTAGTATTGATTAGTAAATGAATATGGGAATTAACTACAAGTCTCTAAATCAAAACTACTTGGTACTTTGTCAAACTGCATTCTTGGGTTGATTAGTAGATCAGATGATGGCTTGCCCTCGAAATAAGATGTAGAAAGTAAACTCCGACATAAGCACTAAGTACTACTGCATCATTGTCAGCTCAGATGGCGTTTTCCTACAGCAAATGACTTTGGATCTGAGATAATCCCAGCTTCAGCGAGAGAGTTCTCTGTCAAGGTCTCTATCAGATCTTCTTTAAGTTTATATAGTAAAATTATTGATAATTCGTATTATGATCTTCTTTATAAATAAGGACCAAAGAGTAACCATCTTTCATCTCAAGAGAATGCAACTCATATAGGTGGAGCTACTACTGATTATTCGTCTATTTACATTCATAATCATAACTTTTTAATTGTTCTATCTATGTAATTTTGATATCTGTCACAGTCAAAATATTTAAGCATTCCTTAATGATCAATCTATTTCTAAGATGTTCACTATAGGCATATCTATTTAATGATTATTGGGAGGACATGAGGACATCGGCACAATTAGATCCTTCTCTGAGGCGAACCTTGCCCTCAATGAACATGTACGTATGGAATTGTGTTTCCTTTTCGGCCCCTGTTTTAATGTGGAAATTTGAATTCCCCTTAGCTTCCTATTTTCTGACTTTAGCTTCTTGTCTGTCACTATGTAACTGCTCTTGTACCCAATTTCTGTTTCTGGTACCTATGTGTGTGATCAATGGAGTGCCTCATGTATTCCATGTCAATGGATCTTGTTGAAATTCCCTTTCTGTGCAAGCACTTAATTGATAGAAGTGCCTTCTAGCGGTGATCTTGGTCAGTCAAAAGAAAGGAAATTGATTTAGCTGAACAAGCAATGATTTATGGACAGCAATGGAGTTGTTCTTTCAATTGGAGACCCAAATTGATGAGAATGTGCACCCTGTGTGGTACATAACAACCTGGTGCTGTCTAAAGGAATTAGATAAGCACAGTAGTGATAAGCAGTAATATATGATTTTCAGCATTATATTATTCTTATTTTTGTGTTGCTTTACACAGGCTTACAATATTTGAACTGTCAGATTCTTATGTGATCTTTTTCTATTATTTTCAGCCACCAAAATTTAGCTTCTATGATGCCACAAAGCCGATGTATACATCAAGAAGAAACTTGCCACCATCAAGGGTTGACAATAGCAAGGTTTATTTTAGCTTGAAATATTGAAGTTCATTCCTGAATACACTTACACTAGGGAGATTATTTTCAAGCATTGTAAAATGATATTCAATTTCAAATATTGAGGTGTAAAATAGTTGAACTGACTCAGGCCTTATCCCAACTAAATGGGGTTTGTCTACATGGATCCTATTCTTCCAGACAACTCTATTCAATTGAGGTTTTAGATAAGCACAGTAATTTTATTAAGAGTAGTCTTTTATATTAATGAGGAACCTATAAATAGTATATGTGGTCCTTAGAGAATTAGCACCTTTGTTTTCCCCTCCCCACATTCGTATTTATCATCATAGTATCCAATTATACAGCAATATAACCCTCGTATATTTTATCATGTCTATATTGAGACAAACACATAAAGTAATTATGTAAACCAGAGTTTCCAAATCAGAAAAGGAAATAAGGTACTGGTTATGGCCGACCTGGGTAAGATCTGAGGATATCATGCAGGTACACAATTGCATACAAGATGGTTGTCTCACCATTAAAAGGTTACCTGCTTGGCTGGAAAATAAATAATCATTTTTTTTTGCTTAAGAAAAAATAAATAATCATTACCATCTGATCTGTCACTTCTTTTCGGATTGTCATTGAACAATGGCATATGGACCAAAACCTGGAGTGGACAGTTAGGAGATGACCCGATTTCAAGAACTTGTAACGTACCCACCCAACCCCACCCCCTCCAAAAAAAAAAAAAAAATTGTTGACAATGACAACAAGAGGAATGGACTTTGTATAGGTTCATAGGCCTGTAGTGTGGATTTGAAAATTTTATGGTTATTTGAACTTTGACAACCTTGTCAAAATTTTGCTTGTATCAAAATTAAGAATATACTCATTGATCTTCTTTGACCCTTATATCCATGTGTACTTATTGTTTATATTCTTACGCGGATCATTGACTCAATCATATCGCATGGATGTTTTTTGGATAACTGTGTCATAAAGCACAGTGTTGTTGGTATACGATCCCGAATAAACTCTAACGTGCACTTGAAGGATTGGTATCTAATTTCATTACATGTTGAAGAATTGATAAACCCAGGAAAATTGATCACATTGAGTTTCAGATCATTATAGTGTCGCATGTTGACCTCAAGAATAACTGATATGCTATACATCTTCCCAGTTAAGGAAATAAGGATCATGCATATGATACAAATGAATCATTAATGATAACCAAGGGTAATCACAGGACAGAAAAAAAAACGATCAAAGCAGGGTAGCAGTGGCTAGCAGATTAGTTTTGTAGCTCTTTCTAGATTTTCTACTCCTACAGCTTCTGCCCTTTATTCCTTACGGTTCTCTGCGTAAAGTGTCTTGTTCATTCAGTTCTTGCTTCTATCAATAGTGTGAAGCATACGAAAATGTATAGACCTTATGTATTTATATTATTCTGTTCCTTGTTGTGGAAGGGCTCTAAAGAAAGAGCTCAAATCAAAGAAGAGAGAGAAAGAGTTTCTGTCAGCATAACTTGTAAATCAAAATCTTTGGATGGTATCCCATGTAATAGGTGCACCTATTGCACTACTCTACATATGATGTCCTTGATTGATGAAAACTGTGATGAGGACAACACATATACAGGATACAGTGATGCTTGGTGCTGACTATTAGGTAACCGATGCTGAAGTTGCATCACTTTTGGTCGAGGGCAGGGTCCCAATTGGAATAGGAGAAAATACAAAAATCAGGTACCAAGGTGAAGCATTTCATTAATTTCTTCCTTTAACTTCACTTGAAGGTTTCTAAGGTTCTCCTCGATGTTGTGCAGGGATTGCATCATTGACAAAAATGCAAGAATTGGAAAAAATGTCACAATATCTAACTCAGAGGTATGGCCTCCCTAACCATAACTCCACTAATTGCTCAAAGACGCAAACAAGTAAGCTTATATCCTTTGGTTTTTCAGCAGACCAGTATATGTATATATATATATATATATATTTATATATAAGAAAATCATTTGGTGGTCAAATATAAAAAATATTACAAGAAAATATGTCAACGGGTCAGATTAGGTTCATACAGTTGGTATCTGAGCTATAAATTTTAGTGGGATGTGCTTTCTACTGCCATCCTTGTGGCACAGGTGAGAAGATAGCTTTTCCCTTTTACTCTAGTTTCGTAGCAGGATTGTTTATGAAGAGCTATGTATCTGCTAAAATGGAATATTTGAATTGGAACTATGATAGCACAGGAGTCAGAATAACCATATCCTCTTCATAATTTCTTATAATTTGGTTAAACATTCGAGCTTGGAAGTTTTACTTTAGATGTTATCTATTCTCACTTGATTCTCTCCTTCAATTGTGTCTACAGAGAATTCAAGAGGCAGACAGATCTTCAGAAGGGTTTTACATCCGTTCTGGCATTACCATTGTATTAAAGAACTCAACAATCAAAGATGGAATTCTAATTTGATAGTGCCTCTCTCAGTCCCTCTTTGGGATCAAATAAAATTTCAGATAAGCAGGCTCAGTATGACATAAGTGCCTTAATGTAATTTATTTTATTTTATAATTATAATCACAATAAATGTAAAGCCTTGTGTGTAATAATATGGTTAAACTACTTAGCGTAGAGCAGTTTTAAGTGCTAATTATTTTTTTTCTTTTTTTTTTGGAGAGGAGGGGTGGGCGGGGGGGGGGTTTGAAAGTGAACTTCAAGAAAACCTGCCTTCAATTTCCTGATTTCTCCCAGAAAAGCCAGTAACAATCTTAAACTTTTTGGACTCCCAAGCTCATCTGAGGTTTCTCTAAAATCAAAATGGAGAACTTAATCTCTCTCCACTTCGAGGCACCTGATACAAGGACATGGAATCACTCCACTAATGGGATGTTCTCAGCCAAGTTGTATTGCAACCTGTTAATACCGAATGACATCTCTTCATTTCCACCAAAGATGGTATGAGGTTGTAAGGTTCCAGCCAAAATCAGCTTCCTAGGTCCACATCTCTTCATACAATTCTGACAAACTCACAGTCAAATTGTTCCCTCTACTAAAAATACCAAGAATCTGAAAGCTGCCTGCTAATTAATTGCACATTCTCATGTGAAACATGGGGTAGTTTTATACAACATTTTGAGACACAAGCTCCTTCAAAGGACATGTTGAAAGGGTCTTTTACTATTATATCATTTTCAAAAGTTTTTGTTGTTATCTCGCATTTGTCATACACCTGTAAAATGATTGGTTCTACCCTTATTGAAAGGAAAAAAAAAGTTTATTAAATAAAGGGAAAAAGAAGGATGCCTGGTTGTGTGTAACCTGCACCTAGACAGAGTCCACCCTTAAATGACCCCCTTACAAACTGAAAATCCCCCTGGTCGATGCCCTTGTATCATGCAACCAAACATCGTTCATCCCTTAAATTAAAGAGCAAAAAGTGAGTTACAATATCAAGGGGCATATAGTCCTTTTTTTGAACAACTTAACAATCGTCAAAACGTTTAAAATATATATATATATATATATATATGAAAATGAACTTTCTTTTTCCCACAATATGATCGTTAGCTGGATTAAAACTTACCAGATGAATAGAGTAATGTGGCCTATAAAATTTAAGCACCAATTAAACTATTAAACTGTTACATGGCAAGAAATAAATCTAACCAGCTAAGATTGATAAAAAGAGAGCTACTATCTCAACTCCCATTTTTTTTTTCCTAGTTCCCCAATACCAAAGAAGAAAGAAGATGTAGCTATGGAAAGAATTCTTTCAATATTTGAACTATTTCAATGAGAATCCATGAGAAAAGTCTTTTTTTTTTTGGTCGAAAGACAGAATTTCACTGATAAAAAGAAGCCGCGGAAAAACACCATGAGAAAAGTCTGTTAGATGAGATTTGCACCCATGATGTTAGCATTTAGCCACTATAATTGTGGGTCCTGATCTTATCATAATGGCATTTTCGTAAATTCTGTAGGAGTGTCAAACGCATAAGATGTTGAGAACCACAAAAATCATATATGAAGGATGGAGGGGCCTGGTTCTGATAATGGAGACAATAGCTTTCGATTATTTTTATTGTTTCTTCTTTTGGACATGTCTTTCCCTTTTTTTATTATTTCTTTTCCATCAAGGTTTAGATTTGTCGAAAGGTTTAGTCCCACATTGGAAACATGTGAGACAAAAATTGTGTTATTAATTATGAGTTTAACACCTATGATTACAACATTCCTTGAACAAGATCTTATGGTCTTTTCAAAACATTTTAGAGAGAAGCTCTTTCAACTTGTGTAGGTTGAATCAGTTTCAGTCCAGCAACGAGCGAGATCAAAATCAGTCCATTAAGGAATTTTGATTTTGGTCCGGTTTGGTTTTAATTTATTTTGGTTTTTCAATATCTGGTTAATATCGGTTTAGACCAGTTTATTATCGAGCTTGAACCATGATGAAATAATATATAGTGATAAAAGATTTGACGAAAACAATTTAAATTTATGATTAAATAATGATTTATCATTGTAAAAGAAAGATAATTAATATTGAAATCGATGGATAACTAATTATTAAAAAGATAACTAATATTGAAATCAAAAAATGAACTCTATTATCCAATCATTTATTTTACTATCCAACTAATTTTGTATAATGAGCAAGGAAATCAATGGAAGCATTGTTATAATTTACAAATCAATTTTTCTATTCATAACATCATATCCATTGATTCGTAACAATTCCCCTTACAATAAAAAATATTCTCACTAATATTGTAAAAAATTGATAATTAATTCATGAATTTATAATTTTATAATCATTTATTTTTTTATCGATTTCATTCGGTTTGGTTAGTGATCGGTTCGATTTGGACTAGTTTTCAGCCGGTCCCAATATACCTTAGTCTAAAATCAATCCAATAAAGATCGATTTGGTTCGATCGAAGTTTTTTCGATCAAATTTTATTGATTCAGATTAGATTTTGACACTCTTACCTAAAACATGGCAAGAAATAAATCTTAACGGACTAAGATTAATAAAAAGAGAACTACTATCTCAACTCCCTTTTTTTTTTTCGCTAGTTTCCGAATGCCAAAGAAGAAAAGATGTAGCTATGGAAAGAATTATTTCAATATTTTGAACCATTTCAACGAGAACCCATGAGAAAAGTCTATTAGATGAGATTTGCACCCATGATGTCAGCAGTCAGCCACTATAATTAATGCATAAGAACCGCAAAAATCATATATGAAATAAAGGATGGAGACAAAGAGCTTTCGAACTAGTAATATTTGATTGCCCCTTCTTTTGGATATTATTTTTTCCCTATTATGGATTAGATTTGTCGAAAGGTTTAGTCCCACATCGGAAATAAGTGAGAGAAAATATGTGTTATTAAATACAAGTTTGACTCATTTGTGCACGACCTTACTTGAACAGGATCTGTTCTATAGGCTCGTACCTCTGTATCCTTGAGTTCAAAGGAGACAGGAACATAAGTCTGGTTGATGAGGCGTGGCTATGTGATCAGAGCGTGATTAACAGCTTCGATGGGTTAAATGACTCATGAAGCGGTATAGGATCGTTCCCATGGCTGGTTAACAGTCCTGGGGTGGTCACACAGCTGTCTGACAGACTCGAACAATGATTTTTTTCTTTCAATTTTTTGCTTCAATGCCATTTTCTGCATTGCATCCATCCTTCCTATCCTTCAAAAATGGAAAGGAAACAAATCTACCGTTCACCTTTTCTTCCTCTGTGACTTTGCTGATTGAATCTGAGCTACTGGCCCTCTTTGGTTTAAGACCGAAAATTCTTAACCTATTTTGTAAAATGTTAATCTTTGGCTTTCTGATTTAAAGTAAATACAAAATTCTAACTCTGTTGCCTTTGATAACTCCATTACAAATGGTCCTGAAGGCATCATAAGACGATACTTACCTCCACCTATTTTGAATTATCACATCATAGTTTGTGTTAGTATTATTAACTTTTTGAAAGAAAAAAAAAATTCAGGTTGGAGTATTAGCATATTTTTCAAGGTCAACTCAAGCTTCTCAGAATTGGGATTTCATCAACCACAACTACAGAGGAGACTTAGGCTTTTGAAATACTTCAAGGACTAAACATGGCGGAGTCAAAAGGATGGAATATCAGTGAAGTTTGGTTCTCTTACAGGAGCTTACTTCAACTTATTCCCCAACCATCTATTGGTTCATCATGACACCTCCAGTCAATTGCGACCTTTTGGGAAATCTTTATTAAATTCAGATCTTTGAATTGTGTATAAATGCAGAGACTTTAGTTGTACTATGATGTGTTTTTGGGACTTAGCTACTAGTGCTAATAGAGGTAGTTTTATTTTTTGATGTTGTTTTTGATGGTTTGTCAAACTCATGTTTAATATCTTTTATTTTCATCAAAAAAAGTCTTCCAAGCTCTTCAGTTGCCTATATGTTGTGTGTAATAGAAAGTATGTTACACCTATGAACCCACCTTACCATTGGAATAAGATTTAGTAGACGTACTCTCTGCACCAGACTCTTGTATGTGCTAGGTTCAGGGAGATGAAAACTACGCAGCTTTACACTCAGATATCGAAAGGCTGTTTCAATTACTAGGTCGCAAAATTCGTACCTTTACCATTGGACTAAGCATGCCCCTTTCCTAATGAAGATGTCTTTTTGATAGGTCCCACATCCCTGGTGCATTCAAGTTGGAAGTTCAAATGCACCAACAATATTTGATGATTCATCTCTATAGATTTATCAAATGCAATAGAGATGGAAAACCAAAGACAAGAAGTTCACACCATATCAGAAGTGTATAAAGAATCTGACCCAAAATTTTAAAGAAAACTCGTTTGACTACTTTCTAAGAGATGGCAACCAGTTTGCTGATGCGTTAATTACACTGCATATCTGCATTCATGGTCAATGTCCATCTCTCGACGAAAATTCAACCCTTTGTAATATTCCAACAGCATGGGAAAATCTCAATTATTTAGGAACCGAAGTAGAAGAGCAACTCAAGCTATATTGTAATATTCCAATCCACTCATTTGGGAGAACATGAACAGAAAACGAACTCCTCTCAATATATTCTTCTAATAGATAGACGAACAAAATCGCTACAACAAAATTGGACCATGGTAGAGATACTACATACTAGGAAGGATCTGACCATGAAGTGCACAAGATAAACAAACTAGAACTGGTCTGTAACCCCACACCCAAAAAAAAAAAAAATGTGAGGGCAGTCAGTTCTTGAATCTGATGCTCCGACTGATTCCAGCATTGATACCAGATACCTCCCCACCATAAGGACCAGTTGGCTTTTTGACCTCCCGAACCTGCCCCTTCCTACGCACAACTGCATCCCGATGCTTCAACTGCAAAACACGCAACAAAAAAGTGTGAATTCACAGGAACTGTTAGCTGGATTAATTGAATATCTAGAATATTTTCTTTAATATACCCTGTATTTCTTCCTTGGGTTCTTGATAAGCTTCTTCCGAGCACGAGTAAGTCCTCGATTCTTTTCCATCTGATGTCAAAAACATTGTTGGAAATATGGTGAGATGAACTAGTAAATGGAAGTAAACATGGAATATTTTACGCCAGGAATTTACTGACCTGCTGGGTAATATGACGTTTACCATCTGCAACTTCTGTTTCTGGCAACGAAGGGACTTTTGGGGCTCTGCAGAGAGAAAGAGAGCAAAATGAAAAGAATGAGAACATGATTTGAGACAATATAAGTTCAGTTACATTTTTCCTCCTCAGACTAGCAAGGGGCCAAAATTGGGTCATACAAGTTGCCCATGGGGCGCACACAAGCAAAGTGACCCATTACTACCTGGATCAGAAAAATCCTCAGCCAGCTGAGTGGTTTTGGCTCCATTTGTTTCCAGGTAAAAAACATGAGAAGGAAATTCTTTGGGTAAAATAAGTATAAAAAACAAGATTTTACTTTAAATTTTTCGTTTTACATGGGTCTTATAGCTGGAAACAAACGGGAATCTGAATGAAGAATCCTAATTGAGTCCAGGCTGAGAAAGAAGGTAAAGAATAAGCCCAGAAGCAAAATCTGACTTTATTTCTTAATCAGTTGATACTAGCAAGTAACCCAAACCGAGGTTAGTGCATTAGTCTGAATTTGTTCTCTTCTTCAATAGGTAATCATGACCAATTACTTAAAAAGTGTAACTAAACAATGACAGAAGGTTGGAAAACCTCAGCAACCATGCAATATTTGTTAAAACAAACCTTCCATAAAGCTCAGCTTTGGCAGAAAGTTTTGCAGCCCTTTGCTCTTTCACTTGTTTATAAAATTCATCTTCTGACCCTTCTGATTGCCCACCTTCACCATCATCATCATCAAAATTAGCATCCAATTCAGCTTGGTCATCCTCCTGATTTCTGAGATCATCATCCATTAACTCAACCCCCACTCTTGAAAGAACTTGGCGTTCATACTTCCTTCGTCTTTCTCCAATATCATCCCTCTTAGGTGCATCATTATCACCAGAAACAACCTTGAACAAAACAATTATAGGTACATACTTAGAAATAAGTCAGGAAATGCTTAATCACTAAATAACCTATAACAGCAAAGATGACAAAAACAAATATTTGCAGCATAATGAGAACAGAACAGAGTCATGGTAGGCATGAAGACATGACGCAAACAGACGGGTCTGTTTCAACATGTATCAAACTGCCCCTAAAATTATAAAAGTTAAGCCAACTATAGAATAGGGAACGAACAAACACCGAACTACCTAAGGGCCCTGGGCTCTCAACCATTAGTTCATTAAATTAATGAAGATTCACTTGAAGAAAAATTATTTATTGGGTATTATCCGTCATTCCCATCCTCAATAACTGATCACTCGCTATCCATTGACAATAGGATGAAAATCAGAACCACCATGAGGTCTCTCTGAAGAACTATAAGAAATCATAAGAAGATCCATACCTTGGATTTCTTCCCATTTGCAGCAACAAGTTTTGACATTGAGTGTGCCAAACCTGTGTGCCCATCATTCAAACCATGAGCTCCAGCCTCCTTATCGATAACCTCATCATCAAAATCATCTAATGTTTCAAGCTTCCTGTCCAATTGCAATCTAAGTGAACTAAAATCCTCTCAATGTAAGTGAACAGAACATGAGTCCCGTAACAAATTGATACCTGTTCACTGGTTGAACAAGACGTTCTTTAGATCTATCCGGCTTTGGTGCTACAGACTTAAAAACACCCTTCTGCTTCAGCTTCTCTTCAAGTCTCGCTCTTACTTTCAGCATTTCTATGCTTTGCACAGCAACTTGATCATTCTGTTAATTTAACATATTTCATATGCATCTGTTATTGTGCCGATTAAAAGAAATGTGCATATTTTTAAGAAGAAAAGAATCTAGAGGTTGTCTGAAATATCATTGCTAATGATTCATTATTGACCTGACGCTTGCGTTTCTCTGCTTTGTTGACATGATCCTTAAGAAAGCCTACCCCTACCAGTTCCGTTGTTTCACGCGGCTGCAATTATAATGGGAATTTTTGAGAAATGAACTTACAGTAACATCAGTGAAATACATAAATCACTAACAGGATTATTATTAATAAATACCATAGCTACTTCCTGGTTTTCGGCAGATGAGGTGGGAGATAATTTGTGATCTGCGGTGGAGGGTTTAGATTTCAATGCAACATCTTGCATGACTTTTGCTCCCGAGTCAGTCCCACCAGTTTTATTGAGAAACTCTTCAATTTCTGGCGGAAGATTCCCATCAAGCTGCTTCACCTGCCAGTGGAATGTGTCAATACCTTTGAAACTTTTATATTTGAAAAAAATAATAATAATAATAAACATCTGAAACTTCCTTAATAATACCATTGACACTTGGAGACATGTGACATGTCAGCTCAGAAACAAGGAAGAAATGGAGGCAGGAAATGACTGAACACATCACCTGTGGCTATCTTGCATAAAAATATGTGACGCATGGAAGCCAAAACATAGATGCTTGTGAGGAAATTTTTTTTTTTTAATAAGACTGCCATTAAGCATCAATTTTAGAGGAACAAAACTAAAATCACTTCTAATGAATAATTTTGTACTTTGGTTTCTACAATCACTGCCAATAAAATTCTCTAGAAATATGATTTCAAACTGGCACCCCAGGCATCCTAGAAGAAGCCCCATACTATTAAATGGAAAATATAAAATATTTTTAGCATTAATGCACTCTGAAATGAATATGAATCACTGGAGAACAGTTTATACAATTTCTTGAATGCAATCAAGAATTAGTAATGGTAAGGTTGACAGGACTTTCAATCCTAACACAATAAGCCACTTAATGAACAATATCTTGGGCAAGATGTTTCACTGTGACTTAAAAATAATTATTCAAAAAATAGATTAGAAAGAATATGAGGACCTTCTCCAACAAACTCTTGATCTCTACAAGGCGAGCAATTACTGGATGATCACGAACCGGGTGGCCCTCGGACTTGAGAAGAAGATAAAAACCAATAGATTGGCAATAAGTCAACAATAGAAGTTGTTTTGTCTTCAAATACTGCAGACCTCCTCTTCCAGTAGTTTTACTCTCTTCTACCTTCAGAAATAACGAAAACATTTAGGTATGCAGTGTTTACTGTTGAACAGGACTAACAGTCAAGAAAGAGCCCACTTGAGTTTTCAAAGAAACACAGATAATGGGTGAAGGCCATCTGATTTCTCTGCCTTTGCCATACACATGATCTACAAGCACGGAGGTTGGTATCCACCATTTACTTGATCTAAGGGTTTTTCATTGGACACAAATCAACTAACCTCCTGATCAATTATCCATCCTGGATCATGATCTAAAGGATCCGTTGATCTCAATGATATAACAGTAATCATAGAGAGTTGATCCACACAGATCATCTGAATCTATTTTGGTATTAGGATACTCATTCCCAATCCACAACTGGGATAGCTGTCACCAATCTGATGTCAATCATTGAGACCATCTGCTGAAGTTGCTGTCACACCGTTTCTGATGATCCATGCAGACCAACAGATCCAACTATTGAGCAGAGGTTATGGTCATGAAGTTCTTTGTAGATCAATGAGTGGGTTAGCAGACTCTTAGGGAAGAGAGAAGATCTGATTCCAATCATTGATCTGCCTATGCAATTACCTCATTCTTCTTAACTCAGTTGCTTGCCTTGCTGGTGCCTTTGTGTCTCAATATTTTCTAAAGGATGTGCTGCTGCCTATTCTCAATTTTATTCTATAAAGGGGGGGAAGCGGTGGGGGAAGAAGGGAGCTGTGAAACACAGCACTCCCACTCTTCCAGGTAGATGGGAAAGGTCAAGGTCTGGCATCCTGTTCAAAGTATCCATTGGTTGGTTACTTTTGATTGTCAGTGGTGGGGGTCACGATGAACAGAAGGAAGAAGTACCTTTCTTAGAAGTGGATTCACTTTCCTCTCAAGTTCATCAAGTGCATCATTCAGTTCTGACAGCAAACCAACCAACTCTGGAGCAGAACTGCAGCATGTAATAGGTTAGATAACAGAAGCATCACTCAAACATTTGGAACTTCCATGACATGTTGAATTTTGATACACAAATTATATGAAACTGAATGCTTCTACTTAAAAAAATCCCAGAAAAAAAGTTGTATTGGACAGCAAAGATGATAATCTTTACCACATTTTTAGATATATAATTAGCTCTCAGACCTAACATATCTAAATCGATTTTATACATCCTAGCTTCATTTCATCTTGAAATCATTAGGAATTTAAGTTATTTTGGGATCCACAGCGATGTAATTCATGTAAAGAAGGGATAAAGCAAATTTTTTTTTCATGAATAATAGATTTTATTGAAAAGAGAACATGACAAAAACCAGCAAAGCAGCAGGACAAAGGCCTCCCAATTAACCCCCCCCCCCAAAAAAAAAGGCCAAATATTCATGCGCACACACAGGTAAAAAGAATCTGAAAGGGACGTTTGACGTCCATTCAAACTCAATGGCCTATGATGAAAAACATAAGCAGTACCGTTTCCAAAGACACCCATATTCCAGTAGCAACAGAACATGCACTTTTTGCAAACAGACCACCAGCTTAGAAGGAAACCACTACCAAGTCCCAATTCCCAACTCATCCATCATAACATCATGGAATCATAGTTTGCAAACATTCCTTTGTCTATCTAAATCAAACAAGGAACAAAAAGGATTGCCACTTCATCAGGTCCTCTCCCAAGATAAGTAGATAACTACTTAACATCCATCGTTTGACCTTGGAGATCCTCTAAAGACAAAAAGGGGGTGGGGGGGGGGGGATTTTCTCTGAGTATCTAATGACAAGAGTTGTTTTTAATCACACAATCCACTTGAACTAGAACAAACTAGATAAACCTAAAATTTACCCGGCTCAGTCTAACTACTGAGATCTGGTCACTCATACATATAGAATACATGTGTTGGACATGTCTGATAAAATCCAATAATAAGTTCAATGCTATAAACAGAAAAGGAATTTCCATCTCTTTTCCAGTAACAAAATCAGTTTAAATATTGAACACAGCAAAAGTAAAACACTCACCTATAAACAACATCCATTTGTTCCTCTCTTGACAAAGAATTAATGTCTTTTTTGACCTCCTCATAAGCTGTCCCTGTGTCATCTTCAACTTCTCTACTTGCATGAGGCTTCACTGAGGCCGTCCCTTTAAACAAAAGATCCTGCACAAGATAGGAAAATGATAATTCACCTATCATCTTCTGCAAGTTTGGCCCGGCACACCCAAGCCCGCCTGGGCAAGGCTATGCTTGGTGTTTTCAGCCTGTAGGGCGGGCCTGGGCTGGGATTTTCAGGCCCGGAATCGAGCCAGACGGGGCTTGGGCTGAACCCGGCCCAACCCTGCATATTTAAAATAATAGTATGTATGATATTTTAGTAGAATATATTAACACAGTATGTAATTACATATAATAATATAGATTTAATATATTAATAGTTTAGCATAATACTTAGGAGCAGATGGGTCAATCAGGGCCAGCCTGACCCTGAAATGGCAAAACTTAGGGGCTAATAGGGTCAATCAGGGGCCAACCCGGCCCAGCCTGGCCAGGGTCAATTAAGGCAGATCTGGGTTGGGTTGAACCCGACAGGGCTGCACCAGGCTGAGATATCCCTGCCCAACCTAGGGTTGGGTTGGATGAGCTGAGTTGAGGGAACCTAGGGTTGGGTTGAGGTTTTTAAAAAAACCCAGCCCAGCCCGACCCTGTTGCAACCTTAATTTTGTCACGCTTTTGTTCATTTAGTTGGGGATGCCAAAACAGAATTAAATATGTAAATAAATAAATGGGAAAAAAAGCAGTAAGCTACATAGTAGTATATTGATGTATGAAATTCTCACCTCTAGCACTTTTGGTTCTGCATCAAAGTCACTCTCATCCTGCTCAGCATCTTCAAGTCCAAAATCTTCCATTGAAAGAGATTTAGCCTTCTCTTTCTGTAACCTCAACACCTCTGCTTCTTCCTCCGCAGGGAGGTCCTCATCACTTGATTGTAGCTTTAAATTCCAATAAAAATATGCATTTTTTTTTTTTTTTAATATATATATATATATATATTACTTCTTTTAATAATTCAGTTCATACCAAAAATACATACGCATGTGTTTGTAAATCACAGGTTTAATTGTTTCTAGAGGTAAAATGTAAAATTTTGAATGGAGACTACAATTTAATGGTCTCTATACATTAAATAGATACAGAAGGAAACATCATCCCTTGGTCATCTTAAAAAGGCAAAGAATATCAAATACTTACCTCATAATCAACATTATCTGCATCATAGTACATATTCTTCCCCCTACCCCATACAGCCTTCTTTTCATCCTCACCTTCAACATCATCATGCAGTTCATCCTCAACTCCACCAATCTTTTGTCGTAAAAACTTTTGTTGCCTCACAACTAGCAATGTAATTGCAATTAATTAGTCTATAGGAAGACATACTCAATGCAAAACAAATTTCAACTTAAGATTATCAAACTAAGGCACCGGTGATTCTGATGAGCTAACGGTCATAAATTAAGTCTAAACAGTACATAAAATAAACATCCAGTAGGCCCTCAACAGCATACTCTCAATTACACCACATCCAAATAGCTATAGCTCTCAATAAACTTAGAAGATAATATCATATTGCACAACATGATATCAAGTTAGCAGATTTGATGATCTAGTGATTAGGATGGACATGTTTGCAAAGAAATAGGAGAAAATAAATCAGGATGCAGCAGGTCAGGTTCAACACAGAGTTCAGCAGGGAGCTACATCAGAAGAATATGCAAAGGAACCTCAAGGGAGGTGGCGGTTTTAAGCTTTCCAGGCAAGAAAGGGAGTTTTGCATCATATCCAATATTGACCAGTGACAAAGAGAAGTTACTCAGCACCGGTTTTCCTTCTCCTTTCAAGCAATCTAAGAATAAGGAGGTCTTTGAGTTGAATGCTGCAAAGTTCTTGAATGTTCAGTACATTGGATCCCCAATTTATGTAGGAACTTGAATCATAATTGCTGGAATGAATCCCATGTTAGGAGTCTCATACAACATGGGACAAGAGAACAAAACAAACAAATAATAAAAGTCATAAATTAGAACATCTACAACTAGACACTTCCATCCGAAACATAAGCACAATCTTCAGTAGCTAATAGTTCATAATGCCAATTGATCAGGCCGAATACACAATCCTCACAAGTGCAATCATCATTTGACTGAATCAAATGACAATGTCACATGGTTTCGTATGTGACGAAGCTGGGGTCCCAACTACTATATTTCACAAATCCAACTTATTTCACTCATGAAAATATATATGAAATTTGTCTTAACAAGACAGGTTGGATTCAATACTCCTACATGCCATTATTTCAAATGCAAGTGCTGCTAGGATATAAGGTTGGCCCAAACTAAGAAAATTTTAAGAACAAGAGCAATGGATTGAATTTCAGACTTGCTTGCCATCCTCCTTATTCAATTGTGTAAGTGAATGTTGTGGGCATTTGTAACAGCTCCTACATATTGCAAATAAGTTAACACCTCATAAGGACCATCATTATATCTTTAAAGTCGACAGACACTCAAACGAAAGCATGTTCAAAAATTTTGAAATTAGTATCTAAGTTCTATTTGAAAACAATAATGGTTCAGTGTGGGCATCCCAAATTTGGCCTAGTTCTGGATAGTTCAATTTACCCAAGAGTAGACTCATGCCATTACACTAGCAGCTCGGAAGAAGAAGCATACAACAGACTTAACAACTCTCATGAGTCATTCTCCTTACTTTTTGCTCCAAGGCCAGTAAGTTGGGTATCATCATCCTCATCATCATCGCTGTCATCATCATCGTCGTCATCATCCTCATCCTGCATACAGTAGAAAGTTAAGAATACTAGAACAAGACTTCGCCCTATACAAACACAATGTCAACAACTCTCTTAATTAAGAAAGAAAGCTTCTAAATATTTATACAAAGTTTATAACTGAACATATCTAAGCCTGCTCATTTTACTCCATAAAATTGGCCAAAGAAACCAGAGAAGTAAGAAGGTGTAATTACAGTATCACCTACAGCATAACAAATTTTAGCCAAGAAGTCAGCACATCAATTAGATTCTATTCTCTAAAGTAATGTCACCACTCTTCCCCACGACCAGGAGCTCAAATTTGTCAAATTCAAATCAGAAAATAGATATACATTAGTCATGATGTACTTCCTAACCCAGAAGTTGCTGATTAAGTAGTAGGTTATGGTAAGTAGTATAATAAAATTCAGAAAAGAAAGCGACAAACCTCAAAATCAAAGACGGGCTGCTCGTTATCATCATCAGATGCCCCAAAACCCTCATCCCCATCAACGTCCAGCGGAATTACATCCCTCTGCTTATGAACTGCAATTTTATGACACCAATGGAAGGCGGCAAAAGACTTTTAAATGATATTGAATCAAAAAAAGGGGGGAAAACATTAGAGTTATACAGAAACAATGAAATTACATGCATCAACTTCGTCATCCATATCTTCCTCCCGGAAATACTCATCTCGAGTCTTCTCCTTGGGTTTTCCGAAGTCTTTCTTCTGCCGCTTCGATCCCTTACCCATTGCTAACAAGCTTGTAGATAAGCAGATTACAGAGCAGTGCGGAGCGAGCTTCAAAGCGAAAAAGAGAAGAGGTGGGGAGTTGAGACGCTAAGAAGTGACTAGTATTTTGTAGCGGTGAATAGAGAATAGATAGAAGATTGAAAAATGATTGATTCGTGTTATTATCCTCGCAAGTTTCTTCCGTTTTCGGATAAACCCTGCACGATAAACCCTAACCAGGCAGCGAAGTCTCGAGTCTTTTCCCTTCTTAGGCTGTGTTTGTTTGTCAAGAATTACTACGGTAGAGAGATTAAATTATGGGGGAAAGTCCAAAATATCTACCGGGTCGGAAACAGATCTATCTGGATATTTCCTGATCGGATTTGAATACCTCCTAAATGGATACTGATGCAGATCGAAATTGAATTTTCAATTATCTATTTACTCTCTAACTTATGTAATCCAGACCTTCCTCTCCCTTATGAGTATAATTTGCTCTTAATATTTCTAAGTCGTCTTAGCTCTTTTCCTCATTCTCTAAAACATGTTTAAACTTCAAGAACCCTTAAAATCATTAATTGATTATTTAATAGGGTCAGAAAATTATTTTCTAAATAATTTGGATTTGGATCTAAATACCCTTTTACCAGATACAAATACCCCTAAGTAGATATCGATACAAATTTGAATTTGGATCTCCACTGTCTATTTACAGTATCTCTTGTTCCTGCCTTCCTTCTTCTCTCTCACATTCTTCCTTTTTCTTTTTTTTTTATGGTTTTTATTTTTCCCCCTATCGGTATTGTACAAGTATTACATAAATTTTTAGGGTGAATGATTCCTGATCCCATATCATGCACTTAAACCAAGGCCTCAACCTTGGCCTCAAGGATGCAAAAAGACTGTGTTGCCCCACGCTTTATTCTACCCCCTATTGGTATTATCCTCAGGGCGAGGCGGGGGTTGTCCTTGATTAGCCCTAACTATGGCAAAGGGGAAGGGGAAGGGAGATGCAGGGGTTGGGCTGGGCTGGGCTAGGCAGAGTCGGATCGAGGAGAAGAAGTATGATAAAAAAGAGGAAGAAGAAGAAAAAGAGGGTAGGGCCAGGTTAGGTCTTATCGGGCTTTGCCCAAGGCCTCAACCATGCCCTGGTTTGACCCAACCCGAGCCTAACTTAGGGCTAGAAATTTTCAATCTTGACCCGTCCTCAAGGTTAAGATATCTTAGTCCACACCCTACATGGGCTCAAGGGCGTGCTAAGGCAAGCTCGGGCCAACCGATTGGCCCAAATTTGCTCCCCTACATAAGACTCTTTAATAAATAGAAGAAAGACCACTACCCACTAATGTGTGTCTACACTTAAACACAATGTGTTCGAAAAATATCATACTACCTACGCTGTAAATGCTCATGCGCACCCTCCCATCAACCACGTGTGCTAGGGTTCTCTTGCTCTTAAATACTAAGGGCCCGTTTGGTATCGTTTCTGTTACAGAAATGTTGTTTCGTGTCAAAAACGAAAATTTCAGTTTCAGTGTCAAAACGCAGTTTTTAAACGAAAAAATGGTGTTTCAAAATTTCAGATTTTTGTCGAGATTTTTTTTTTTTTTTTTTTGGTAAAATGGAACGAAACTGGGAAGACGGAACTCCATTTTGGAGTTCTGTCCAATTTCGTTTTTTCAGTTTTTTTGTTTTTCACTTTTTGTTCAAAAAAAAAACAGAAACGGACCATAAGTGCACCAAACAGAAGATTCCGTTTTTTCGTTCCAATAGAACGAAAAAACTCCAGAAACGTTTTTTTAGAACGATACCAAACGGAGCCTAAGGTTGCGTTTGGTGAAGTTTCTGTTCCAAAAACGATGTTTCGTGTAAAAAATAGAAAATATTTATGTTCCAAAAACGACGTTTCGTGTAAAAAATGGAAATTTCAATTTATGTATCAAAATATCATTTTTTTTTAACGGAATTGAAACGATAGAACTGCCTTTTATTGTTCCGTCAATTCTCATTTCTACACTTTTTTTGGTTTTTTTTTTCTTTCACTTTTTGTTAAAAAAAAAAAAAAAAAGGAACACACCATAAATGAACCAAAAAGCTTTATTCCATTTTTTCATTCCCATAAAATAAATGAAATAAAAAAACGATTTTCTGGAACATTCTAAACGCAACATAAGTTTTGCTTTAGGCATCGACAAGAGAAATCTCTTCTTCATTGGTGATGTTAACATGTGATTAGATTGAATAGAGTCGATGTGGAGATTCTCACTAGTAGTGTTGGGAAACTCAGGGCCCAAAGTTTCTGTCGTTTCTATTTCAAGAAACTGTAGAAACATTAATTTCCGTTTCTAGAAACATAAATGGAATTGAAGGTGTTTGATAAGTCATGTTTTTGGAAGTCGATAGTAACTAGCAAAAGATTGACCACGAGTCGTTTCTAAAAACAACCTAATAAGTCCTGGGTCATTTTTTGAGCCATAAATTGGTAGAAATTTCTATTTATATTTTTGAAAACAAATAAAACAAAACACTTTTATCAAAAACTTTTTGTTTCATTTAATAGCAGAAACGCGTTTCTTAAACGTTATCAAATGGTCCCTCAGTATGCTTTTATAAACAGTTAATTAGTGGATACGGTTTCGGGGCCACTCGGAGCAGGCCTGGGTTTTGACATCCGGCTCTCTCTCTCTCTAGGTGATCGATATTGTCAAAACCGTCTAAATCGGATTTGGAAATACAGTGTCGCACTCAGTACAACTTTCCCTCTTCTTCCGCGCTACAGCTTTGGTCCCATCTGCGGATTTTCCAGACTTGCCGACGACACAGTCTATTCTCCTTCCTTTCTCACCAGAAGACAAATTCAATCATTTAGGGATTCAAATTTTGACCACTAGAACATCTTCCCCCTCATTCTTTCTAGGTTTCCCTTCTATCCTTATCTTCTTTCCTATATAATCTGGGATCTGTCCGTTCTTGTTTCTGCTAGGTCCACCTTCGATCAAATTTCTTTGATTCAGTTGGGTTTTGTTAATTAATGGAGGGTTTCACTTCTTCAGTCGAAAATCCGGTCGTGTTGGCGCCAATGCCTCCAGTTGCCGATCAAGATGGATGTGAAGACGGGTGTAGCATTTGCCTCGAGCCTTTCTCTTCTGGTGATCCTGCCACTGTATGTTCTTCATTGCTTCTAGTTTTTTGTTAATTTTGTTTCACGGAATTCCTTAAAAATGTGGATTTTGATGGAAGACTTGGGCTGTGGAAATAGTTTTTTATTTTTATATTTCTATTTTTATCTTTTCTTTGTTTGGGTTGTGGGGGGCTTCAGTTAGTGGTTTACTGTGATATTTGTGCTTAATCTTCTTCTTTACCAAAAGAAAAGTTTTTGAATCCTGTCATTTATTTACCAATGGTTATATGGGTGTGTGATCGCTAGAAAGGTTGGCTACCTTGTTCTGATAATCTTTTGATATGGTTGCTTCTCAGATTACCAATTGCAGACACGAGTATCATCTTCAGTGTATTCTTGAATGGTAGGCTTAAGAAACATTATAATTCACTCCATGGGCTTTGTGTCTGATTTCACATATTCCAAGTTCTCTATGACTTTTTTTTGTTCGAGATCTTAAACTGAACAAAAAGTTTTGCTCCAGGTCACAAAGAAGCAAAGAGTGTCCAATATGCTGGCAGTTGCTTGTCTTGAAGGACCCTGCCAGGTGGGTGTCTTTCTTTTCAAAAAGATATTTCTTTAACATATAATGCTAAATTTTCGATCCATTTGCACAAAGTTCCTCAAACAATCCAAGATCAATGAGGACTTGGGCTTTCTGTTAAAACAGGAGTTACTTAATGTTCTCATCATATTTTTGTATCAGTGTTTTCTTTCGAATTCTCTATTGTTTTCCACATCCTTATTTATTTATATATTTATTGCTTTTTATTTAGTCAGGAGCTTCTTGCAGCAGTGGAAATTGAAAGGAATTCAAGATCAAGGCATAGATTATCCGATACTCACCTTCCCCTTGAGGACTTTCAATTCAGCCATGTGAGTTATTGGGTTTTGATAGATATGGAAGATATTCAAATTATATTACTCTTATTCTCAAATTAATAATTGTATTTTCAGGATGCATCCTACACAGATGATTCATATTTTCATGAGCGAATTATGCAACATCTAGCTGCTGATGCCCTTGGCAGGCCACATTTTGTTAGGGGGGAGAGGTGCAGAACTCCTGGCATGGATCCATCCCAAATCTTTGTTTTTGCCTCTCCTGCAAATGAATCTGATGTTCACAATACATACATAACTGAACCAACAGAACCTCAATATATGTTATCCCCTCATGCTTCTCCAGAAAGTATCCTACCTTCTTCCATCGATGCTCGGCTGCCATCCTCTCCAGTTTCTTCTCATATACATATGAGCTCTGACACTTCGGACCATAGGTATGGTCCTAAAACCTGGCTATCATCACCTGACCCTCTGTTAATTATTTTGAATATGGTACAATCAACCACTTTCAATTTGTCCCACATTCTATTTATTCTTCAAGAAAGATAATTTTTGGAATTTACTTCACATTTTCTTCGATTTTTCTCATCATATTTTCTTGTGATGCAAAGATACTTGTGCATATGCAAATAGGTGCAGAGTCTGGTAAGTGTTCTTATTTATTTAGACAAATCAATGTGATTTCTTAGCAAACTTCTGTAGTTTGATTGTGATAGCTCCCATATTACTAGTCCATGGCTGTCATTGCCATATGACTTAATTTCTAAGCTTTGTCCTTGTTTCTTGTATCACTTGTATCACTTGACTCATTCTTTTTTGTGGGCTTGTTAGCTGCTAGATAGAACCTGTGATTGTGCCCTTTTAGAAGTTGGGTTTGACATGACTGTGCATTGATATCCCATTTTTTGTTAGGGTTTTTTTTTTTTTGGCCGAATTCATTATCTTAATCATCCTTTAATTGTTTTCAGGGATCCTTTTAGCCAGACACCACCCAGCAGTCCCCAAAGATCTCGCTCGTCTGAGTTACTCTCCTTCTCGGAATCACTTAAATCTAGATTAACTGCTGCCTCTGCCAAGTAAGTAAATTGGAACTTGATTCTTCTTCAGCACTGACGTTCTGTTTTATATTTTCATTTGATATGTGTGCCTTCACATAACAGATATAAAGAATCAATCTCGAGAAGTACAAGAGGTTTCAGGGAGAAGCTATTGGCACGAAACAATTCAGTTAAGGAGCTGAGCAGGGAAGTTCAGCGTGAGGTGAGTGCTGGTATTGCTGGTGTTGCTCGCATTATGGAGCGTCTAGATCCTATATCGAAGCGTGCTGGAGGTTCAGCATCGCCTTCCAGATCTAATGAAGGGACCTCAGGTTTTTCATACGACGGGAAGCGTGTGCAAGAAAATCCAATTGTTCAGTCCCAAAATAAAAATGATGAGGGAAATGTTCATGGTATAGATCCCAATGTACCTTTCCATGTCATGGGAAGCCTTTCTTCTGTCCCAGGTCGTCTGGAAGTTCCTCAAGCACAGGTCTGAAACTCTTCCCTTTTGGAGTTGTATTATTGATTGACTTATCATTGTCGGTTTCTTCTTTTCTTTTTCTTTTGCTCATACTCTTTAATGTTCTCAATTGAATGACTCAGATTATACTCCTATGGGAACCAGGTTCCAGCGACCCATACCCAGAACCCATTCGTCATCATCCTTAATTACCTGTCACTCGGCAGTTTATCTTTGCATGAATTTGGTGGGCAAGTTCTTCATTCATCAATGTTGTCAAAATTTCAGTTGTCTTATATTGCCATTTGTTATGGAGGTTTAAACAGAATTTAACAAGAACTAAACAGGAACCATTGGAAAACCAAAGGGAAAAGCTTATACATGTTTGGCCATATAAATAGAGATAGGGCACCAAATTTGACTGGTGACTTATCAAAAGGTCAGTTTGCAAATCATCAGTCCACATGGTCGAAAAGTGGCACACATGATGGAAATAGTTCCTATAACATGCACAAGGGAGCTTTTCCCCTTTTGTTATTATTTTTAAACAATACTCTAAAACCTTAACACTGTAGTACAAATCATAGGACTTTATACTACAAGCATACAATCCATATGGGGGTATTATATTCTAAGCTGCTTAACTAATCCTAACACTGGTGACACCATTTTTCATTGTTGATCTGGAGATCTAGTCTGACACTTGGTTCACGTTTTGATCATTTTCCATAATATTTGGTTCATCTATCTGATTATGTTCTTACCCTGCTAATAAAGAATGAAGGCCACAGAACAAAAGAAGGCGAAGACTATAATATCTGATATCTTGGAACTTAGCTCTGTTTCTGCTTCTGCTTCTCATTGTTGCATGCTGATGCTCCAGTATATTTTACAGGACATAATTTAATGCTGTGGAAGCTGGTGGAGTGTAAGCATCATGTAATTATATAAATGGGCATACAAGAAAAAATCAACCCCCCCCCCCCCTTATTCGTAGAGGTGACTGATCCATTGTCCTGGATATGTAAGGTTGATTTGCAGTTTTACTTCGATAAAAGAAATCTCACATATATAGGTAAATTATAGGTAGAGTTATTTTCTAATTTTACTGCTACTGATGTCTTCATCAAGCAATGTGAGGAGATATATGCCTCTCCAACATAGGAGTAATCCTGCTCCCCTTGCTTCTGTTGGTGGAATCTGTATTTCAAAAGAACTGGTAAAATGCATCATTTTTCATGTAATGCTTCTTTTTTGGTAGAACATGTAATGCTTCTTACGTAATGTATTCCTGTGCACATTTCACTATAGCCTAAACTTGTCACTGTGGAATTTGGTAGATATACTGGGAATCATATTGTTATGAGCTGCCATACCAAACAGCGGTCGGAGTGATTTACAATTCTGAACTGTGAGATGTAGCTTGAGATGAGACTCTTACACCAAAGCAGTGGTACAGTTTGAGCACCCCATATATTAGTAAAAATATGAAATACCCACTTTTTTTATTGAATGAGAAGTATAGTTTAGGAGTATACAGGGATGATCTCATTACTGGGATTCAGAGAGGAGGATAGAAGGTAGAAGAGTTGGTAATCTTGTCAACAACATTTTATGATTACAACAAATTATAAAAAGGCTCAAGAGTTGGGAGTCTTGGGACTGTGAAGGGTTTTACTAATTCCTAATCATGATTCTTTATGGTTACTTTTGACCTTTTAAATTCTAAGAGGGGTTAAAATACGGTATCATTTAGAGGGTTTATATTAGGTATGATTTTCTGACAAGATTTTAAAGAAACAAGCATCCTCATTGATACCAATGACAATTGGAAACTATGAACAGGGTGAGATTAATATTTCTACGACTTTCACAGTATTATGAATATCTGTTGGTGTTTGTTTCTTAGAAAGAGAAGTGGAGAGAAAATCTTTAAAGGGAGGAGGAACCCTGCTGGTAGGGGTCTCAAACTCTCCAATCGGTTTTTTTTTTTTAAAGACTTTGCACAATGGTAGGTCCATTTAAGTAATCAGTCCTCATATTTTAGTCATGGTCTTATTTATAAAGTCTTTAATCGGGCTGATAGTAATCGAGCTAAATGGGTCTTAGTTGAGCTTTAAATGGGTTAATAACACATTTGTTTCTAAACATACTATAATCAGGCCCTAAATGGGTTATAATCGGTATTTAGATGTGTTGGGCTTGGTAAACAGGATCTAAACGAGCTATAAATCGGTTTAAACATGTTGGGTTAAGTTAGGCTATTAAACGGTGGGTCTTAGCTGGGTGCCTATTGGATAAGGATGTGAATTTGAAACCGAAATCGAACCATTTACACCGAAATCACAAAACTGTCTAGTAAATGGTTCGGTTATGGTTTAAAGTTTCAGGCCAATTAACTAAATGGGTTGAAACCGAATTGAGCCGTTTAATCTGTGGTTTCAAATCGAATTAAAACTGTGAAAATCAAACCATTTAAACTGTCAAAATCGATCCGATTAACCCTTTTAAAGATTAAAAAAGTGATTGCAAAATATCATTAGTATCTCTTTTGATTCAAAGATTGAGTGCTACAAGCCAGTAAGTAATTCTAGAGGTAATTTGCTCATTGTTTGGAATGCCAATTAAATTAATCCAACACACTAAGTAGAATGTATACTGATAAAAATGCAATTTTTGCTTATACCATAGCATATTAAATATATATTTTCCAATATTAGAACACATTATCTGAGGGGGGAGATGAAGAAAATCCTTGTTCTAAGCATTACTTATTGACTTGTCAGATGCCCTTGAGAATATTTTTTTATCAAAATATTATCTTTTGCTTAGTTGTTTGATTGTTTTAACAAACACATAATGGTTTGCATTTCACATTCTAAAGATTGAATCGTTTATCACCAAAAGCAAATTTTAGTAAACATGCGAATAAACTAGCAAACCGATTGCTAACCGTTTAGAAACCGTATGGAATAAATCAAAATCGAAACCGTTTAAAACCATGAAATCGAAACTGTGGAAACCGAAACTGTTTACTAAATGGTTACAGTTTCAGAAAGTGCAACCGTTTAGTAAATGGTGCGGTTATGGTTTCAACCAAAATATATGTGAACCGAATCGAATCGAACCAAACCTTTTGAACCGAATCCTAACCGATTAACACCCTTACCGTTGGATAGCACCTTTACATCACGAATGACCTACTAGCTTGCCGCATTTATTAATTGGGCCAGGCTGGTTCAGATTTAAACAGTGGGGTTCGATCGGGTTTGACAAGCAAGGCCTATAATTGATATTCCTACCTGTCAATCTGGCATACGAAACACCTAGATAGCCACTGTTTCAGAGGGCAGAGTTGTCTTTTCATAGCCGTTGAAAACAGAGATTGTGTCTAAGATGTTCTCTACACCAGACTAGCAGGGTTGTCTTCCATTCTTCAAAATTGAGAATTAACTGTGTAATTCAATTAAGCAAACAAGTAGATAAAAGTGTCCCTTAACTAGAAACCAAAGTGATTTTGTCTTTTGAGGAGATTTTTTATCAAGACTTTTTTTTTATACAATTGTTATTATTATTATTATTATTATTATTATTATTATTATTATTATTATTATTATTATTTTTCCATTTTGGTTTCTGATAATTTCACTCATAATTTAAGTTTGAGTTCCCAAACCAAAATGATATGGGTAATGAAATATTTCATTTGAATCTATATTAAAAAAGTAATTTAAAGGTTTCTATTTATGTGACTTCGAACATAACATTATTCATGATGTATACTCGATCCATAACCATGGTGACAATTTTTTCTTTTTCATGTATAACGTAATTTGAAAGCCCAAGTGCCTAGCCCCTTTTTTTTATTTTTTTATGTGAGGACGTTAGGTATGCTGGGTGCTTTCCTGGAGCAAGCGATTCAACCAATGGGAGGGTTTGGATAAGAAGGGCATAGAGAACTTTTCCAAGAGAAGGAGGAAAGAGATAGAACATAGCATACCCAACATTTTTCCTATTTTGATAGTTTAGCTAGATTTATGAAATTCTTGACAAACACTCCTCGGAGGGCAATAGTGTTCAAAAAGCAAAGAAAAAGATTGACAAACTAAACACTAGCTTGTGGTAGTACATGGATGTTTGTGTAATCTTTTCCCTAAACAATATTATTTCCTACATAGTAAATAATTGGGGTTATATTAATTTATTATTATTATTTTGGTAAAAAGGTCATCGCATTTTTTTAATATTATTATTCTTTGTTACAAAAGGGTCATGGCGATTAGGCATGGCTGAATCATATCATTAAAGAATACAAGGAAAAGTTTTTCTACACCCATAGTGAATGGTTCACTCTTTCAAAAACACAAAAAAAAAAGTTCATCCACAAATCCAAATAAATACAATGAACTTTTCATTGGTGGTCTGTGTGATGGGCCCTCCATCCAAATAGAGTTCATATGAAAATGGTATGTGGACACTCTGTCCACATTTTCCTATTATGAAGAAGGCAAAGAAAAGAGCAGCAGAGAGAATTTAGGAAGGCTTGAATTGTAGGAAATCCAACCATGGGTTTAAGTATCGATATTGTTTCTATATCATCTAATATCGATACTTGATTGATCAAGGATTGAATATTGTATCGATATTAAGGATAAAATTTTAGAGAAACTAATTTTATTTTATGAAAAATAAAGATAAAAATAACCCACCAAACTAATACTATTAGTAGACCAATATCGATACCTAAATCCATGAATTCAACACATATATATTTCATATGAAAATACCAATAAATAGTTTTTATAGAAGTTACATGACTTCTCCCTTAAGTCTGGCAATACTTAAACCGAATTGGCAAAACTGTTATGAACCGATTCAATTGAATTCAGCCCAAATAAAATCCAAAGCTTATTTGGTTGGTTTTGGTTTGTGATATTGTAACCCCAACAATCCGAATCACATTGGAAATCGAATCGATCCAAAATCAAATCAAAATCGATACAAAATCTGGATTGAAACCAAAATCAAATTAGTAAGAAACCAAAAACAGCTCAAAATTTATTAAAAAACCAAGTTTTGTATGAAAACCAAACTCAAATCAAACAAATAACAGAAACCAATCCAATTACAAATCAATATAAGAAATTGAAACTAAACCAAAACCATACTGCACCAAAACTGAAGCTAAAATTTTCTTATTGATTTGATTTTGATTTCACCATTCCAACACCAAATTCAATTCCATTGGGAACGAAACCGACCCGACCCGACCCGTTGATACCCTTATTCTCCCTCCACTACTCCACTTCTCCTTATTACAACTACCCAATACTTCATGACTCTAAAGTAGGTTCTCTCTCTCTCTCTCTCTCTCTCTCTCTCTCTCTCTCTCTCTCTCTCTCTCTCTCTCTCTCTCAACAATTCCATTTGCCAAAACCATCATCCCCTTGATTTTCCAACATCCGATCACACATCTGATTAGGCGAAGTAAAGCTGTCTCCTATGCCAACACGTGGGATCCTGCATTCCTCTGCTCTACTCTATCCTATATATAGAGCCAATTAATTAGTACAGATTTACGGTATTAATGTGTCCCTGCTGTGCATGCGTTCCAATGGACACGTAAACACATTCAAAAGACACGTGGCTTCCATTCATACCCCCCATTTTCTCTTATAAAACAAACCAAGATGATCCATTATCCACCACCATATGACATTACCTTTCATGCTCTACCGTGCGGTTTCAACTGCTTTCAAAATCAATCGTCTCAGACCGTTCATTTGCTCGGAATATTCCTTAATCCGGCCAAATTCACCGGAAACTCTTCCAAATCCAACAAATTCTTAATTTTCCGGAGAATGGCGTCCGGTGGTGGCCAGCAATTCCCACCTCAGAAGCAAGAGAAGCAACCTGGCAAAGAACACGTCATGGACCCCATCCCTCAAGCAACCAGCCATGAATACAAACCAGCCAATAAGCTCCACGTAATCAATCAAATTGATGTTTGATCCATTTAGATTTTGGGTAATCTAATGGAAATCTGATCTCTTCTTAGTTATTTCTTTGCAGGGTAAGGTGGCGCTGGTGACGGGGGGAGACTCAGGGATAGGAAGGGCAGTGTGCCACTGCTTCTCACTGGAAGGTGCCACGGTAGCCTTCACGTACGTGAAAGGAGAAGAGGATAAGGACTCCCAGGATACCTTACAAATGATCAAACAAGCCAAGACCCCAGAAGCTAAGGATCCCATGGCCATCCCAACAGATCTAGGATTCGACGAGAAATGCAAACGAGTGGTTGACGAAGTGGTCAAAGCTTTTGGAGGGATCGACATCTTGGTCAACAATGCCGCAGAGCAGTACAAGTCAGCGTCCGTAGAGGACATAAATGAGGAGAGATTGGAAAGGGTATTTAGGACCAATATCTTCTCTCACTTTTTTATTGTCAGGCATGCTTTGAAGCACATGGAGGAAGGTAGTTCCATAATCTGTACTACTTCCGTGAATGCTTACAAGGGAAACCCTAAGCTTTTGGATTATACGGCGACTAAGGGTGCGATCGTGGCGTTCGTTAGGGGTTTGGCTTTGCATCTGGCGGGAAAGGGTATCCGTGTGAATGGAGTGGCACCTGGACCTATCTGGACGCCTTTGATTCCGGCGTCGTTTAATGAGGAGGAGTGTTCTAAGTTTGGATCGGAGACGCCTATGGGGAGGGCAGGGCAGCCTCATGAGGTGGCGCCGTGTTTTGTTTTTCTTGCTTCTCCGGCGGATTCGTCTTACATAACCGGTCAGGTCCTCCATCCCAACGGTGGGATGATAGTCAACGCTTAACCAGGATGATGATGATGATCAAGATGGTCGTTGATTTGTAATCTTTTTTGGTGTGTGTTTGTAATGATCCTATTGGGCTTTGGTTTGCCCAAGAAGAGAATGTTAAATTATATTTTAGTTTAGCTTGAGAAATTCTGATCCGCATTGGCACCATGTCGGCATCAGGTGAGATACCGATATGGCCGATATAGTACTGATACCTTGATCCATGGGTTGAAGATGTGGCATGTACTGTTTAATTTTGATTGATCGGAATATCGTATCGTCGTTTGGACTTCTGGGCCTGAAAAATCATGGTTCACTTCTAGGGAAAAACACTCAGGCCTCTGCTATGATCTTCTTCTGGCTGTTTGCAAGCTTGACCTTTTTTTTATTACCAACGTGTACCACATGCTGACGATAAACTCAATTAGGCCAGGTTTGTTAGGCGGACAAAAAGGGGCGGAAGGGAGAAGTTTTGGGCCATACAGGAATAGCCGTATAGGGTTAAATACAGGAACGTAAATTAGGGTAAACAATGACATTTTATAATTTTTTTATTTGAATGTGTTATAATTTCTTGGCCTATATGTGACAGTAATTTTTTCTTCTCTTCTTTTCACCTAAAATTTTATCCAAAATTATGGAACTTTGGATAAAGGGTAGGATGAGAAATGGTTTGCGATGTAAATATACATGGATGATTTTATTCTCACCTTACTATTTTGTGTCAAGAAAACTTGGATTTTGCAGGTTGAAATAAATAAATTCATATCGTATTTTTTTCACTCAAAATGACAAGAAGTTATTAAAGTTATTATCATCTAATTAGGGATTTGGATTCTCTATTGTGTGTATTCAATGTCAAAAATGTTTTGGATTGCGTGCGATTATCTTAGACTTAATGCTTAAGTGTTTTTTTTATTGTTATATATGCTTCAATTGCCCTATTGTGTCACAGAGAAATTTAGTCCCATTGTTGATTGTGTGTGATTATCTTAGACTTAGTGTGATTATCTTAGACTTAATACTTAAGCATTTCTTATTGTTAGATATGCTTCAATAGCCCTATTGTCTCACGGAGAAATTTAGTTAGTCAAACAATTGGTTCAACATGGTTTTAGACGGGTTTATCAATTTTAGTTTGAAAATGAGTGAGGCTAATTAAAATCTTAAAGGAATAAAATTTCTTCTTCCATTCAAACTAATAAAAGAGACTTTTGAATGAGTAGATAGAGATATCGGGTGTCTCTTATTAATTTAATAATAAATGACTGTCCCTTTTCAAACACATAAAAGGGTACAATAAAAGAGACCTTTGATGAATGATTACTCTTGTGGATAGAATTTAGAATAAAATAATGTAATTATAATAATTTAAATAAAAATGTATTGTAGCTCGATCTAAACACTTATTTAATATATTGAGGTATTTTTTTTATTAAATTTAATATATTAAGGATATGAATAAATTAGGTTGTATCAAAAATTGTTTTTGCATCAAGTCGAACCCAGGAAAGGGTTTTATAAGATTAAAAGGGTCCGTTGAGCACTTCGATTAGAGCATTTGCCTAAAGCAACTTTGGTTTTCAATTGATTTTGATTTGGTATGATTTTTATTTATTTCAATTTTTTAGTATTTCATAAAATATGAATTTAGATCGGATCATTTTCCTAGACAAATGGATAACAAACCTATTTTTTTATTTAGAAATAACTAAAACTTTTTTTTTTTGGAATTCATAATTAATTCTAGAAGTTATTTCCAAGAAATAAGTAAACAATAGCATTATAAACTACCCAAAGAGGCCTCCAGTTTACACATATCTCACAAGGACAAATTAGTATATTATTACACATAAATCAGCCATTAGTAAGCGTACGACCACTTCCCTTTAAAAAATGGTCGATTTCTCTCTACAATTTCTAAACCCTTCACATTTTCCATTTTTTTTTTTTTAAATAAAAAAAATCACAAATCGGTGCTGCTTGTTCTACTTTGGGCTATGATTTGGTGTATGGTCCTTTTGACTTCCACAATACTCGGTTTTCTTCCACTGCTGTGATCCTTCACCTGAAGAAAGCAATAATTAATCAAGCACCGTTCAAAATTCTATAGGATAAATACATTAGTTATGATCGTCCAAAGAGAATCTAATGAATTTAAAGAGTGGGGTCAGGTTCATAGTTCATACCTTAGCCCTTAACTCGGCATTGAAGATGCCATTGGTTGAGGAGGACTGGACGGCTGTGATCTCAAACCGCAGCTCCCGAAGTATTTGCATTATCTCGAGTAGTAAATTTTCCCTGTACGTGCACTGAAGCTCCAACAGTGCATCAGCCTCGATGATGGACACCTGTACGGTGGTGCCAACAATGGGCACAGGGTCCAACACTTTCGCCTTCGTACCACCCGTGGTTTCCACGATTCTCAACTTCTTCTTATCGGATCCGGGTAACCCACGGGTTCGCTCCTGAACCGCCGTAACACCACTGCTCCCAGGTCCACTTCGCTGCTGCTGATCCTTAGATCCACCACTCTTCTGAGGTTCCGCACCCCTGGAAGACCGTTGATCAACCTCCATCTGACGGTTACGAGACTCAAGGTCTTGGATCCTACGGCGGAGCTGCTTGACGTACTCTATGGTGTCGCCTAAGATGGAGGCTTTGTCCATCTTGGTGACAAAGGGGACAAGTGACCGTAGGATGATGAAACGCTCGTTAAGCTTCTCACGGCGACGGCGCTCGGCGAGGACATGGTTGGCGCTGAGCTCGTCTTGGGGTGTAACTTTACGGAACCGTGTCGCCGTATCGGCATCTCGGGAAGATTTTGGAGAGTTTTCGTCCCGGTATTTGATGTGGAGGAACGGTACACTGAAGAGGATGTACTTGAGAAGCCATTGGGAGGTGCCTTCCAAAGGAAGGTGGAGCAGGTGATCGTTTCGGCTGTTCCACTTGGAGAAGGCTGACTGTTGTGAGTATCCGAACGCCATGTAAGATTCAGACCATCGGGTCGGGTTTTGTTGGAGTATGGTGGATACTGTTTGGGAGTAGTGGGTGTCCTCTTGCGTCAATTCTTCCATTTGAGGGGTCGCTGCATAAATAAAACGCAAAAATGGAGTTAAAACGACAACAAAAGTGGTTATGAGATCTCTTACTCTTTCTAGCTTTTGTTGGGTGATGAGAAACCTGCCTCACACATTAGGTAATGTTAGCAAAACCCTAGGAATTAATAATCACAAAATGTGGGCCATCTATTGGATGATGTGGTTCCCACACCAACACGATGTGGGTCCCGCATCTATTAGACAAAATCGTTTCTAAGATTACCCACAGGCCCCACACTGTCAAAGGGTGGGTGACAGTTTCACCCACACTGCCGGTGAATTGGCACACAGTTATGAAATGGTTCTGAGTTTTAAAATTTTGCATGTTCAGTCATTGCATCAGCACAGGCCTTTTGTTTTTACCTAAAAAAAAAAAAGTACATGCCTTTTGTTGATTTGGTGAAAAGCTGTGGAATTAGTTTAATGCAACGGTCTCCTTGCGGGACCCCACAAATTGACGTGTGTAGCTGACACATTCGAGAAGATTAAAAATGGGAAAATTACGTTACCAGGGACTCCTGGAGTGGTTCACCCGATTTTTGTCAAGTGGGGAGGAAGTTATGAGCCTGAAGTTATGGACTAATCCAATGGCATTTTTGTAATACTACACCTACCAGCTCTACGTATTGTCTTAAATACCCCTAAAGAAAAATATCCTTACATCGACTGGTGGGGATTCTTGCCTACACCATTTCACATAACTAACCGTCTTACCATGCTCTCTCCTCCCCCTTGTGGGGGTCCTATATTAACATACTAAGATGTTGATTGGTGTGCCATGAAGCAGGGATTTATAGTTCATGATATCAGCACACCGATACCGATACATATCGGTTCATATCATTTAGATATCAATACAATACTCACATCCGATATCGATTCGATATTGATACCTAAAACCCTGGGTGAGAGAGATTCTTCACACTGGCAGCGTGGGAACCTTTATCCTTAGCCCTTGGGTGAGTTGGGTAGGTGAACCGAGGGTGACCCCTGGAAGAGAAAAGGGATCTTATGGCGTTCTCCTCACTCCTGACGCTACTGACTCGTCTCACCAGAAAGTCTCACATCTACTTTTTACTCCCATATCTAACCTCTAAGGTCTTCGCTGCACAACTGGGCACTCTTTAAGATTCCACTTCGAATCTCTAGAACCATCCAACGGCCCAGATAGGCCTCTACGTAGAAGGAAAGGACAAAACTAAGGAAAGTAGCAGATCCACGTGGAGAAATCTCCACGATTGAATCGACACTATCAGATGATCTAAGACCTTCCTTATTGCCTGTGAGTTCACATTTGTGAGGTGAATTGACTCTTTTAGGTACCAAAATAAATAAATAAATAACGTACCCGAGTGTGGTGGTTGACTTTGGAGAACGTTGAGCGTATCCGGCAATGGTGGCCATCTCCGGGTTGACTCGGCTTTAAACGAGTCAGCCCGGCGCTGTTGATGGTGATGGTGGTGATGATGATGATCTGGTTGGCCGCCGCCACCGCTGCCAGCGAGTATGTGGAGGTCCGAGTCCAAGTTGTTGGAAGCATCGTCGGGTGATCCGAGTCGAATATCTTCAGACATCTCTAGCTGCATCAACTCGCTTGGCTCCGCCGCAACTTGAGCTACTGGGGCTAATGCTGATACTCCTACCCCCTGGTTGATTGGTTCACACAGACGGATTTGTTCTTGCGTGGATGCGTTTGGTGGTGAACTATTCCGACCTGTATCGGTTTCTGAGTCGGACTCAGCAGCTTCTTCTTCTTCTTCTTCCTCTTCCTCCTCCTCGTCTACGTCTTCTATGTCATCGTCTCCTTGATTGGTAGTAGCTGGAACTGGGTCTTCCTCCTGGGCCGAGTACATGGCTGGTAGTGGTGGAGAATGGAAGCGAGGCCGGTCCGAGGAACTAGCCGGGTTGGACGTGGAATGCTCAGAGAGAGCGGGTTTCGGGTTGTGGTGGTGATGATGATGATGGTGATGATGCTGGTCTAGGAAGAAGCTCTTTACCCTTTGTATCAATCCCAGGTCCTCCTGAACCTGCATTCATATTGAGTTTTGTTCTAGTACTTTCCGATTTTTGATGAATTCCAATACTGAGCTTGAGCTTCCATTTGATCAAATGGAATAGAATGTTCTCACCCTTTCTGTGGTTCCGAATTCTACGACGCCGTCCATGAGAGGAATGCAAACCACAGTCTGTATGCGAGCACTCTGATATAAAAGGAAATATAAAAGACTTATGAGTACTTGGGTACCCTTTCTTTAATGGTTAGCTTTTAAAGATGAATTCTATTAATACTACCTTGGCAAGTATAGCCCTAGAAAAGGACTTGCTATCCGCCTCGTTTGCACCGGTAAGCCACACATGTTGCCTTCTTGTAAATGCCTTTCCTGGTAACCTACACAGCTTGCTTTTGTTAGAATGTTAATGTACACTTGAGTTAATACTAATTATATATTTCTACGCATAGATTTCCACTTGCATTGCACTTTTGAGAAGGTTTTAGTGTTAGTGTTCTTGTGGAGAATAGATCCTTACTTGAAGTAAATCCAAAAGAAATGTTAAGAGTTGTTACTAACATCTTATATTAATAGAATCAGACTTTTAAGAGTAGATATATAATTGAGTAGGTAGTTTTCCACCTATAGAAGCTCACTGAAGATAAAAAAGAGAAAAAAGAAAGAGATTTAAAGAGTATCCATATATTGGTTGAGTTTTCTTCCACTGGGGAAGTTCCCATAAGGGTAAAATTTTAGTGATCCAAGTTCTGTCCTTAAGTCTTCAGCAATCTCAAGAATCTATTCTCTGTAACACAATTAAATGCTTACCCAAGACTTGACAACAAACAGGTTCAGACAATAGAACATCATTGGTTTCTCACAGTAACAGTACAATTAGTTCTTATCAGGAAGAGAAGGCTGAAGGCCTCAAGTTTCTCACCTAACCCTTTAATCATGGAAACCACAAAACTCAATGTGTTGCCTTTCTAAAAACTTATGATCAAGAAAACTAAAAGGTCATTTATTGAATTAATATGAATTTGATTGCTACTTGTCAATGTGGATAGAATTATTTATCACTCAGCAAACCCAAAATCTTGTGTTCACAATACCTTTATTTTCATAATTTTTTAATGATTACATAGAATTGAGATGAACCACACCCATTGAATCACTTTCATATTTTCTCACCTTTAACATGAATATAGAAACTTTAAACTGGAACTTGTGACAAGTCCTAGAGAGAGAGAGAGAGAGAGATGGATTTTGAATTGTAAGTGGGACTCCAACATTAACTTTCTCCACTGTCCTTTGGAGGTAAATTTGGAAATACAAAGAAATCCAAATCAAGGGAATTTATCACTCATTGAAGTGGGAGGGGAAAGAGGGAGAGAAGACTGGTGGGTAAGGTATAGTGACATGAATGTAACACAAGAAAGTAGAACATAGAGAAATTTCGACATCAGTTTTTTCATCTTTACAGAATAGTAATTAAAATACTACATTGAGATGCTCAAGGCTGCAAGAAGATAATATAAACCAAAAGAACCAAAAAAAAAAAAAATTAAATTACTGAGGAATTAAGCATAGTAAATTAGTTAGCCAGACTTACCCCACGCCGGGTGGAAAAGAGAAGGAAACACACATAAGATAGAACCATTCAGACTCCGTTAAGTCCTCCGGCGACAAAGCGGCACAAGGTCGCCGAGCAGGCTGGTTTGTTTCGCCGGCCGACAATGACTCATACAATTCTCTAAGCTGCTCACTCCTTTGAAGAGATGCCTCTTCTGCACTCACCTCCATGGGTTGCACTGTCTTCCTTGTTTTGATTGGGCCATTGTAGTACCCATCTCCCCATACTAAGATCCTGCAAACCCAATAGAGAAAATTGATTAATGAATTATGGGGTTTTTTTTTTTTTTCTATAGATTTCTAAGTGATGAACTCACTCACCCTTGTTGTGGGCAGACTTGCCAGAAGAGACTATAAGTCCACTGAATTGCTTGCACCGCCGACTGCAACATTTGTTGCAGGCGGCTACCGGGCAAAGTTGCCATTGCAAAGAAAAAAGCTATGTGGAGTCTAAAGACTTTCTTCTTAATCCATATAAGATGACGATGCTTCAACTGAAGGGAATTGAATTTTGGTTTAGAAAAACCTACCCAAGTGAAAGAAGGAAGAAGAGTGAAATTTGAGTGAGAAAACTATGATCGGAATTGAAAGATCAAAGAGAAGTTACTGTGAGGTTTGAAGAGAAGAAAGAGAAGGATTGTTGATCAGCAGATTTGCAGGTCAGGTGGTTAAAAAGTTTGGGGACTTTTAAGGGTTCGGAGAGGTTCGAGAAATAGATATGATTGCATGATTGTTTGCGCTGCTGTGAGTTGGGGGAAGAGAGGAAGAAAGAGAGAGGTATAGAGAGAGAGAGAGAGAGTAGTTAGGGGTTTGTGTGAGAGAGGACAGAAGAGGAGAGAAGATGGTGTGGCTTTGACTGGTCGTTCTACCGGACGGTTCTTGCTTGTGTTTAAGCCACGTGACCTATGAATCGTTGGTTGTTCACGCTCGTTAAGACTGTTAGTCGAAGAAGGGAAAGCCTATCTATCGGTAGAGCTAAATATTTGTTAGGTGGAGCTGGGTGTGACCATAAGTTAGGAAGAGATGCACAATAACAAACACACAACTAGAGAGAGAGAGAGAGAGAGAGAGAGAGAGAGATTCTTCTAAAAAAAAAAAAAACCTAGAGAGAGAGAGAGAGGCTATACATGCTACTATAGATCAGGGCTATATATGCTACGACTTGAGGTCTATAGCGTGGCAAAGGTGGAACTCTGTATTTCCACCAAAATGTGGTACAGATTATTAATTACGAATTTATTGTAAATATCAATAATTAGTGAATTATTTGTCTACTTTTAAGAGTTCATCTTAAGAGGATAAAGTGTTTGGATCATTGTGTAATGTTCTAATCAAATGCCTAGTGGCATGAACAAAGTCTATAATTGTAAATTATGTTTTTCATCACGATCATGAATGAAACTATCCATGAAATTATAGGCCATGTGAAATGTAGATTATCGTTGTTCCTAATTGAGACTCAAGCTAAGCTCTGTTTCGAAACCTTGTGAGGTTAGAAGTAAAGCATCATAAAGTGGACATATCTCATTGGGTGTCGAGGAGCATTGAGAACCCCAATTTCACAGTTTTGCGAGGGAGGAATCCCATGGTTGGATGTAAATTAATGTGCAATAAATTTTGCAATCTAGCAATACTGGAAGATGTGAGAGCAATTGATAAAAAAAAAAAAAGGAAAAAAAAGAAAAGATGAGAGAGTGATTTCAGTTTCAGCCATGTGGCACAGCAGATGGGTCAGATTATTTTTGGTAAAGATCAGATGGGTCAGATTAGTTAATGGAAAAATAATGTTTTTATTTTGGTGATGGGAAAATAATGGCACCTAACAAATTTTATCAAGCTACATTTTCAGGTCATTTCAATCGAATGGTATGTACCAAAAATAAAAAATAAATATCGAATGGTACACGTTGTGTGCACTTTTTGAATTGTATATATAATGGTTTTATTTTGAGGAGAGAGAACTTGTCAATATGGTGTTTTCTACATCAATGGGGCTGCATGGAAGTATTTTGAAATTTTTATTACTAGTTTGGGTATAGGCAACACCAAATTAACATACACACACACATATATATATATATATATATGTTTATTATTATTAATTTGAGAGAATACCAACTCAGTCAAGTTGCTTAGCATCATAATGGAATTAATATATGCTATATGATAGGCTATTTGGTGCCCTAATATCAATAAAATGTAAGGCTTTAATTAGCTTACATTTTTTTGTTTTTATGGTAAAATTAGCCTCACATTTTTCAAAGTAGGACATACACACAAACAAAATAAATAAAAAAAAAAAAAAAAAAAAAAAAAAAGTTAAGAAGTTATCTATGTAACAAAGGAAGATGATGCCTTCGAAAATTACAAGACAAATCTAAGCCAAACACTTAATTTTTTTTAATCTAAATTGTCTAATTCCACTTAGATTGGGAGACTGCATAGCAATGTTTAGAGTATTGATACACATGCATGGTCATACGTAAGATATGTGTCACCACAAAATAGAAATTTATTTGAATTAGACTCTAAAATTTGACAGTTGACTAATCTAGTTTCTAAATCATGTCTTCTCTATCCAACGGTCGAAATGAACATATTATTTATCAACTCGACAGAATAGATGCTTTGTGATATTTGGAAAACTAATAGACTTTAGTGATGATAGTTCTCTTAATTAAAAACATAACCATTTATTAAGAGATGATTTTAAAAAATTTAAATGAAAGCAATAGATGTAATACATATATAATGAATCACTTAGAACCCCAAATTTATACATATATGACACAAAATGTATCAACCCATAAGATTAGCCTAATTAGTATCCACCTGATACAATTCAAAAGAACTTAATTTGTTTTTCCCTTTTTCACTTTTAGTGAGCCACCCACCATGAACAAGAATGGGAGATGGTTTCACCCGCCGAACTTTCAGGTCAAAGAGAACATTAAAAAGTTTCGAGTTCTCTTCCTTTCCCTGTTTCACACATGTGCTTTATTTTTATACCTTACACACTATTCTATGAAGTAACTTATAGGGGACCGACTGTGTTTTTATTACATTGAAATTAATGTAAATCAGTAATATATGTTGGGGGGGGGGGGGGGGGGGGGGG
>NC_056566.1:28724778-28737879 GCF_013358625.1 Macadamia integrifolia | reverse complement strand
TGGGGGGTGGGTAGAATAGCTACCTTGTTTACATGCTTAAGAATACAAATCGGGTTGGTATCCACCAATGGGGTTGGTGGTAGCCTAGTGGTGAAAATACCCTCAACCCATCATTGCTCAAGTCATTGTGGGTTCGAGTCTTGGCATGCCCACTATTGCTCATTGGTCCTACAGAAAAGTTGCTTATCCTATGGGGGTTTGTTTGGGGGCTATGATCACTACCATGGAGCACACACATGGTTTACAGTGAAGGTTTCATAGTCCCTGTGCTAGTGTGCACAACATCCAAGGGGAGGAGCTGGGTGGTCATTTCACTACCTTAAGTGAGAGGGCATAGGATTGGCCTCGCAGGGCAATGTCTTTTTTTCCAAAATAAGGAGCACGGTAGTGGTCATTTTTTGAGGAACCCTTTCGTAATTTATTTTCTAAATAAGCAGAGGACTTAGGATCGGGTTAGATTTTTGTAGATCCAGACCCAACTAGTGCAGGATCCAAAAGGATCGGGTTAGATTTTTGCAGATCCAGACCCAACTAGTGCCCTCAGCTTTCTCTCACCTAATCTAGGCTATCTACATCAATAGGGACACTTATCGCTAGATAAGGGGTGAATTGCACCAAATTGCAACATATGGAAATTGGAGAGAATCCGAATCTATCCACTAATAAAACATATTAAAACTTCCCCTATTGGATGAAGTTACCAAAATCCCCTCCCATCTCACCTCAATGTCATCATCATAGTTACACAAATTCGGATTCGGGAATTATTCGGACGGAGAATTATTCGGAATAATTCGGATGATTAATTGAAGGATTCGGTCAAAAAAGCGGTCAAAAAAGCTTATTGGGTTTTTTTTTTTTTTTAAATTGTTTTTTATTGTTTTTTTTTTATGATTTTTTTTAAATAATTTTTAAATAAACCGAATAATTCGGTTTAATTCGGATTCGGTCCGAATTATTCACGATTTATATTCAGTTTTGAAAAAGTCACGAATTTTAAAGAATTTTATTTTTAATTCGGATTCGGTCCGAATTTTTGATAAAATTCAAAAAAATTCGGTTCGGCCGAATAATTATTCGGCCGAATTGATAACTCTGGTCATCATTCCTCACCTTTTTGTTTTTTTCCCTTTCAACAAAGATCTCTCCCCAGTAGATTAAACTGAAAGTGGTGGTTACTTCTAGTACACTTCTGCTACCTAATATACAAACAAGGGAGTATGTAGATAGGGAATAGTGAAATGTTAGTGTATCATCTCCATCTTTTACCATCTTGCTCTAACTTCGATTTTATTTTTTCCCTAAAAATTACTTGAAAATTGTATAGTAAATTCATGACTCCCCATTCCAATTTCACTTTCTCCATACTTCTGAAATATCCATATACTCCCAAAATATGTCAAAAAGCTTCTCTATCTACTTTGAAGGTTTCTTATGTGAATTTTATCTGAAGGGGATTGTGGGTTTTGAGTTTGAGGGCTTTATATTTTGGGTGTCTATATGTTTGAAGAGTGTGAAGTTTGTGAAAAATCACAAGCTAGAAGAGCTAGTAGGTTCATGTAGTGTGTTAGAAAATTGGGTATTTCAACCAACAGGGGGTTGCATAGGGATGTGTCAACGCGGTGGATATGTCGTGGCCGGCGCTGGGTTGATCAAATCGTCCGCAGGATGACATTGTATTTGGGAGGCTCCCTGGCCATTGAGGGTTTTCCATTGATGACGATACTGTTCTTCATGGTGCCATTGGTGTGATGTGAAAGATTCTTCATACACCAGCTGTGTGAGAACCTTACCCTTTATTAATACCTGAAAATTGGTCACAGACCAAGCTTAACCCAATTTTAGCCCGAAAGCCCAGACCCATTAAGAGGCCAAGACCCACCCTCCCAAATGGTTTCACTTTAAAGAACGATTAGTTTATGTCAGTTTCAGTCTGGGCCCAAATGTGAGTGTCATAGCCCAGCCCAACCAAAGACCAATTGATCCAATAGGATTCATGGATTTAGTATATAGTATCGGAATGAGTATCGGCCAGTTTTGAAACCGATACCATTTCCAATACAAATTTATACACATTAATCTTCGATACCACATGGCAGTACCAAAGCCCGCTCAGAGAACCCTCCGGCCCTGCTAGAAACATCACCCCATAAAAAAAAAACATTTGGTTTGGGCTTGGGCTATTGGTACTTTGGTCCACACAAATCTGCCACTCGTAAACAACATATATGTCTACCTGAAACCTATTTTCTTCTTAAAGCCTATCTGAAAAAAAGTCATCCACTAGAGCCCAAGTCCAGGCCAAGATGGAGTGGATTATGCATTGGGCTCAAAGAATGGGCTTTTCTATTGTTTAATGATCTATTCCTTCTTCAATGATGGTCTGTAATTGTTCAGTTTTCTCAGTTGCAGTTGCACATATAAGCCAGTTGCTATTAATATGGTTTCTAAGGGTGTTAATTGGTTTGATTTTGGTTAAGTTTAAGATACAATATGTGGTAACAGAAATCAAATAGGAGCCTTTTTTATAAAACCGGAATTGAATCGAGTAAGTTTGGTTTTGATTTGGTTTCTCATTTGGCTCTCTATTCGTTTTTACTTGGTTTGTATTTGGCTTGGACCCTAAAAAATCCATATTTGTTAAAACTTTTTCAAACATTAAAAAGGAATAGAATTTATCCTCCACACTGATTAAAACAATAAAAAAGAATATGATTTATTTGGATCGATTTGATGGATTCAATCATGAAACCGAAACTGAACCAAACCAAGAAAATATTTCAGATTTTGAAACGAAAATATAATCAATTTCTTTTGATTTAATTTTAAACACCCAGTTTTGGTTTCGATTCTAAATTGACTCTAATGGTTTCTCCCCCTAGTTGTAGTGCAGAACAATCTGATTCCAGTCCTGAGTCTCCTGACTATGAAGAAGATAGCTGTCAAGATCTAGGATTTTTTGAACCAATCACACAACAGATCATCGTTTAATCCGAATCAAAACAAACAATATTTGCAAAGTGAAAGCATTTCACCCGGGGGGCAAAGCTTCCAAAATGATGGCTAACGTGGGTTATGGTGTGTTTAAGTGAATGTATACATCTCAAGGACTCTAATAAGATTAAATAAAAATTAAAAATCCCATGAAATAAAATTGTTATATTTGTCTCAAATTCTTGATCCGTTTCAAAGATTGACCTATGTCGACATATTTTGGTGGTGACTCGAATGGTTTTTTTTTTCCTGAGATCTATGATGGAGGTGACTTAATGGATTGACCTAACTTGGAGGATTATATATATACTATTGTCTTATTGAGTAACCAGTGTGAAATTTGGGGTTTTTCATGTTAGGGTTTTCGATCGAGTTTTTCCTTATTGCGATTTGGGTGTTCATGAGAGAGATCTCTATTATAACTATTATTCTAACATAGTGAATCATTTTCTTCACCCGAAGACGTAACACCACATCGGTGTGTGAACCTCGTTAAATCTCTATGTTGTGTGCACCTGTGTTTATTTTTCTTTCGTGTTTATTGGTGTTTGTTCTACAAGTCATTTAAGGATTTAATCCAAAACCCCAAAATATTATGTGAAAATGGTCCAAGGATACAATTTTTTTTTTTCGATAGGTAATTTGTATGTATTAAGGAAAAAGAAAAAATAAAAATAAAAACACAGAGAAAGGCAACCCCTACAACCTTTTTTGGATAGACCAAAAGAAAGGAGGAGAGATCCCTAAATCAAACAGGACAAACCCTGTAACACAATTAATATACTATAGAAAGAAAATTTTAGCAATTGAGAAAAGATGCTATGAAAGAGTTAAGTAGCCCACTCTCGGAAGTCAGGAAAGTACGAGATACTTTTCATGAGATGATTCTTCCACAGTCAAAGGCCAAGTTAACGTGAGACTATATTTCTACTAACTCTCAACATCTCAACATCTCAACATCTCAACATCCATTGACAACCATCTGTGAACCCAATATATGAAAGGGTTTGTGAGCGTGCAGTGCATGGTTTTCTGATGAACAAATGGTCTAATGAAAAAGGAAGGAAAGGACAGAATGTTGGAATGGGACAAGAAGATGCATATTGTCTATCTAAAGTTAAAGAAATGACAAATTAGAGGCTTACGACAACTCTTTTAGAAGAGTCCTGTGTGTGTATATTAGAGATAATGAACTGGTACTCATGCTAAGGCATTAGCTTCCGAAAGAGGTGATCTTCATCGTTTGCCTGTCTCTCTCAAAGACACTTGATTTACCACTCATCCTTAAGTACAAGGCACTGCGACCCACCCACACATAGGGGCATAGTTGAAATGCCTAAAATATATCCAAAGGTTTATCCCTTCACCTAATGTGAACGAGAATCCTTTCACCTAGAGTCATTATGGTATTATAACAAATATCATGAGGTGAGAGATAGTTTCGACTTTCCCTGATAGGGGCATAGTAATAATATGTACCCTAATTGCATGTATCTTAAATAAATATTTACAATAACTATTCATAGGGGAGGGCATTGATTGTCAAGTTTGTGAGGTGTGAGACCCTTATTCTCACTTCTTCCTAAATAATAATAAAGAAAAGGGATTAAGGATTCCATTTGGGAGTAGGGGTGAAATAGGGTCAAGCTTTTTACAACCCTAACCTAACCCTAGGTCACTATAACTCAACCTAAACTCTGAAAATGAATGAATACCAAATGCAGCCTTACTATTATAGTTGATTTCTAGCTTACTTCTCACATTTTAAGACCTAATTCTTCCCTTTTAAAGTGGCCCCATCTGCTTTTTTTCTTGTCTTTTGTCTTCTTTCCTTTTCATGGGTGGGGATGTGTTGGGCTTGGGGAAGTTGGAAGTGACCTCTCCTGTTAAAGCCTTACCAAAAAAAAAAAGACCTCTCCTGTTAGAGATACCATTAGATTCTGTGGCATCTTTCTCGCTCTCTCTGTGGAAAGATTCCTCTTTCGTGTGTGAGCGCAAAGTAGTGGAACCTCCACTTATTTTTTCTTTCATGGCTTATCTTGCATTTTGAGCCTTGTATCTCAATTTCCTCACTCCTCTTTGTTTGTTTATTCATTAAATAAGGAAGTTTTAATGAATGATTTACCCATAAATCTATCGTTATCATTACTCCCCAATATATTAAAGGTCAAAAATCACTATTCTTCTATGCTCGTCCAAGTGCAATGATCGTCATTACTTGTACTCAATTAAATCTATCCCAAATTTTTAAATTCAAAGAAAAATATTCCACTAAAATCTAGTGAGAGAGAATGTTGAATTTGGTTCTTAATCTTGAACGTACGGTGCACACTTGTCACCTATCATGTTTATGACATAAATGCCCTTGTCATGCATAGGTGACTATTTGTGTAAGAACAGTCATTTTCTTGACGATACTTTGGAAGGAAGTGATTAGAAAACTAAGTCATTTTCTTAATGATACTTTTGAAAAGGGAATTTGAATTGAGGTGAGCCTTGGTCTATAGAAACCGCTTAGTTAATCTGAAAGGAGGACATTTTATTGCACTAATGGCATTAAATTATCTTTTAATCGCGTGATTGAAGTTGATCTCATGTCATAAGCAACGTACACTTTACTATCTAATTTTATCTTTTCCCTGCCTTAGTTGAAAGTAGGGGTGTCAATTCATAAACCGAATTGGTAAAACTGGCCGGACCAAACTGATAACAACACGGACCAAATCGAACCAAAGCTTTATTGGTTCGGTTCGGTTTGGAGTATTGCAACCCCAAACCAAACCGAACCGCACTGAAAATCGGATGAACCCGAAACCAAACCAAAACCGACTCAAAATCCGGACCGAAACTGAAACAAAACCGGTAAGAAACCGAAACAGTCCAAAATTCATTAATAAAATCAAAATTTGCATAGTTTATATACATTTGTATGGAAAGTCGAATCTAAACTGGACCAAAAACCAAAACCAACCTAGTTACAAATCGATTTAAGAAACCGAAGACATACCGAAACCAAACCACACCAAAATCGAAACCAAACCGAAACCGGAATTTCCTTATTGGTTTGGTTCGGTTTCAGCTTTCCCACAACTAGGACCAAAACCGAGCCAGACCGACCGTTTGACACCCCTAGTTGAAAGATATATATATATATATATATATATATATGTATATATATATTTTTGGTTAAAAGTGTATTTTGGAGAAAATTTAGTTGTCGATAGTACAAAATGGAATTTTTTTATGCAACAATAATCCATCAATCATTATTCTCTATTACTCTTGCCCTTATTTACGAATATCCAAAAATGCACTTAACCTTGCAATTTTATATCCAAAATACCTTAAAAACCCCTCACTTCATCATTAATTGGTGGTGGTGATAGAATATGGCCTCATGTAGGGGTGTTAATCCTGAGCCCGCACCGGTAGGCTCGACCAAGCCCAATTCGCTTAAGGCTCTATCTGAAACGGCCCATTTATTAAAGGGGCATTCACGGTGCAGGCCACTAGCCCGTCGGACGCCTGACTGACCTGACTCACTTAAGAAGCTCGCTAGAATTGGCTCATTTAGCCCGACGGCCTGACCCCCTTAACAAATGCCTAAATACCTATTTTACCACTAATACTACAAAATATGATCAAAGAATATATAGGACTAAAATATCCACATTCTAAATGGGATATTTAATTGTTAAAAATAGTGTAATTCTTGCCACTTAGATTACATTTTAAATACATAATTCCCTTGGATATATATATATATACATGATTTCCTTGGTTCCGGAATTGTGAATGTTATCCTCTAGTAGTTTTAAAGTCAATATTTTAATCCCATTAAAAAATGTCTTTAGGGTTGGCATATTTAGAGCCCGTTTAAAATTAAATAGGTTCATAGTCAGTTTAAGGCCCGTACAAGGCACGTTTAAGGTAGCCCGATTAAAGCCCGACATAGATTTACCCGATTACAAACCGTACCATACCCCCCAAATCTAGGCCCTTTTAAGTAAATGGACGTTCATGGTGCAAGGATTTCACACCGCTAGGCTTGGTTGGCCCGACCGAGACCAGCCCAGCCTGACCAATTGACACCCCTAGCCTCATGGGTATTTTCAGGGTTTTAAAAATCAGGATCAAATACGTAATTTGTGCTACATTTTAAGGTTAAGACATAGATTCTGACTAATTCAAATCGAAATCAAACCAAAATCAATTGTGACCGATCCAGATCTGGATTCAAATATTTGAAACTATGATATTCCCATGGTTTCCACTTTTCCACCAAGGGGAAACCCACCACCTATGCTGTTTGGTTCATTTTGGTGGGCCCCAACCTGGCCCGACTTGGTATGGAGCATGTCTCCCTTCACCTTTCATCTTAGCCGTCTTAATTGAAGTTTTTCCTTGAAATCATTTCGAAAAAGATTTCTTGTTGGGACCACCGTCCGTACCACGTTCTAAATAAAGCAATGTCCTCACTATCTATTTTTTTTTTTATTCTCTCTCTCTCTAATCATATTTGAAGGTACAATGCTGTACATACATGGCCATGCATAAATTTTTTATCATTCGACATTCGGAAAATGATCAAGTTTTCGTACAACCAATGTAAAGGAGACCGACGGTCATTACTGTGCTTGGATGGATGCTATTGAAAGTAATTTTAAATTTAAAAAAAATTGGGAGAAGAATGATGATAGACCATAAATTGGTGGATGTTTCTTTTATTATGGGTGAAGGAAAACAATAGTAACCATTTCACTCTTATTCAAACAAGAAAAATTATTATTATCAAAATAAAAAACCAAATTTTTTTCAAACCATGGTGATGGAGGAATTCCTTCACATTTGATCGTCATTTGCCTTAGTGGATGTCAGATACTAGTGGAAGGTATTAATAACCTCCAAGATAAAGGGAGTAATAATGACCCTAAATAGGTGGGTGTTTCCTTCACTTTGAAAAAAAACTTTAACCATAAAATAAAAGAACAAACAATTCATACAACATGACACCACTAAACTCTTTTAACTTTCATAAATTTTAAAGTCTAAACCCCAAAGAGAAGATGAGGAAACAATTTTAAACAAACAAAATCAACTTGAAAAAATCTTAAATCTTTGATCATCTTAATGGCAAAGGGCTAGGTTATTGGCTGAAGTTAAGCTCTGCTAGTTGTATAAAATTGGGGAAAAGTTTTCTAAATTTAAATCCAGATATTAGCCGAGTGGAAAATCAGACAAGTCCACATGTTGTGCATGGGTAGACCCCACGGTCCCTTGTCTGCATATAAAACTTCAGCCTAAACAGAGTTTTCTAAATAGCAAATTTGAGCTTTGAAAATTTAGGACCGTAAGATACCATAGAGTAGTGGTCAGGAATTGAAATACCAAAGTTATAAAAAATACATATATGAGAATGCATGCCAATTAATGGAGTATTTGATTAGGATTGGTATGAAATTTAACACCCAACTTATAAAAAATATGTACAACCTATCTAATGATAAGAATGGCCACATCATCATTTTATATAATACAATTAAGATGGATCACTTTGGTAAGCTTTCCAAAGCCAGACCATTCAACTAATTTTTTTTTCCATCAAAATAACAAAACATTAATTTGAAATTCAGAGTAGTTCTTTGAAGTATTGTTGGAAAACCAGGTTTTGTGACTTGACTCGTCCTTTTTAAATCCTAGTGACTTGGAGCGAGTCACAGAAAACCAGGCGAGTCATGTCAAATTTTTCCCTCTTATTTCCATACAAGTCTTTCTCAAGCAATCCAAATAAATAATTAATTAATAAATTAAATGAGACAAGATAGAATAAAAGTGTTTGTTTTTAAAAAAATTTTATGAAGCTTATCATTCATTCTCTCTTAGATGAAAGTGATAAGATCCGACTTGAAGATGTCATGGTCATGAATCATTTTTTTTTAATTAATATTTAGATGTACACACTCAATAGTCACTAGATTCAATATAGGAGACTTAGGTCATTAAACATTTAACATAATTAGAATATATTTTAATTTAAAACTATTTAAAAATGCCGACTTAAACTTTTGACAAGAATTGGTAGTTTTGTTGTGACTCGGACAAAACAAACAAGTCTTGAATGATTCGGTATGATTTGGTCCCAGTCTTATCATTTTTAATACAAGATGAGTTTCCATAACTCTTGACCAGGTTTCTAATCATTTGACCAAACTCGGCCTAATTTTCTTAATCAAAACCTGGTTTGCCAACTTGAAGATCACAACTTGCCAATAACAAGATCGAAAATTAATTAACTAGTCTCTTTTTTTTTTTTCTCCCCTTTTTCAATAGAAAAATCATGAAATTTGAACCTAAGATTTTTCTACCTAAAGAATGAAAGATCCACCAACTTATTTTTGTACTTTCTTTCTCAAAACTTTAAACCTGAATTTTGTTTCCTTTCAAATCAAATTGGTCAAGATACTTATCATGATTTCATACAAAGGAGAGTTAAATGGTCATAACATGTTTTCCAAATTCCAAATGAAATTTTCACTGAAACTTCTTCATTAATTTTTTAAGGGGAGGAGGTGGGGGGGGGGTTAAGAGGGAGACAGATTGTACTATCAATTTTCCTGTGGATTGTACAGATGGAAAGTCTTCCAGAGAAAATTAGAACAACCATAACCTCACATTATAAATGCTGACTCCACAAAGACATTAGTGAGTAGATTACCAAAAGGAAAAATAATAATAATAATAAAAAAGAAACACCTAGTGACTGATGGGCCCAGAGGCCCAGACTAGTTTGTAGGAATGCTTAAAGGCCCAATAGCCCAACAACAAAGGTGTTTGACTGCTCCACAAAATATATGATGGCTAATTAATTTGGAGTTAGGTTAAATTCCCACCACATATCACCCAATCATCATGTAAAGCTTGAAATTTAGATGAAAGTGATAGTCCCACTCTTTTTCATGTGGTATGGAGAGCTTTCCGTGGCACGGCTTGGACTAAGAGTCTTCTTATCAAACACCCCCCCGGGTCCTTTCCCTACCTTTCTTCTTTCTTCCGCCTCCTCCTGTGTCTCTATCACTCTTATGTTTTTCTAATTAGTTGTGCCACTTTTTATGCATCTTTTTTATTCTCCTTGTCTTGTTTCACCATTAACAAAATAAATGAAAAAAGGAAGCATATTTGGCATACAAAATTAAGAAAAGGAGCGATCCACTCATAAACGATGATGGAAAACTGCTCAGCATGGGATTATTTCTGTTTGGTTGTACAAAGATTTTTTTTTTTTTTTTTGAAAAAGAATGGAACAATTTTTTCTTAAGCCATAGTGAAGGGAGGACCGATGGATATCATTGCCCTTGGAAAGGTGCATTTCATATAACGCGAGGAACAATGATGACCTTAGATTCGTAGGTGAAGGAAAAAAGTTCTCATAATTAATTAAGCCAAGCATACTTACAACACATCTTATCTATCTACTTGGAGGCTAGGTCCTCTTATCTCTTAGTATTGTTTCATCTATATGCTTTTATCTCTCTTATCTCATATTTCATCTTTTCTATCTTTTCCTCCCCCTAATTCTGTTTAGATTTCTACTTATATATATATATATATATATATCTTTTTTCGTATAGATTCATGTAGGAGTGTCAATCGGTCGGTCCGGGTTGAGTCGGTTTCGGTGCGGGAAAGTTGAAACCGAAACCAAACCAATAAGGAAATTCCGGTTTCGGTTTGGTTTCGATTTCGGTGCGGTTTGGTTTCGGTTTGTCTTCGGTTTCTTAAATTGATTTGTAACCAAGTTGGTTTTGGTTTTTGGTCCAATTTACAAATGTTTACAAAACTATGCAAATTTTGATTTTTTTTTTTAATGAATTTGGAGTGTTTCGGTTTCTTACCGGTTTGGTTTTGGGTTCATCCGGTTTCCGATGCGGTTCGATTTGGTTTTGGGGTTGCAATACTCCAAACCGAACCGACCCAATAAGGCTTCGGTTCGGTTCAGTTCGGTCCATGTTGTTATCGATTCGGTCTGACCGATTTTACCGGTTCAGTTTAAGAATTGACACCCCTAGATTCATGTAACCGATCCCATTAAGTTGAGATGAGGCTAAGTTTGTTGTTATTGTATGCTTACAACACAGTTATAGCTGATTCTCTACCCCCTAAAAAAAAAGTTATAACTGTTTCAGCCACAGGACACAGTTATAGTTCACTAAATTGATTGCAGAACAAAGATTATTTTTAGACATCCATGCTATTATTTCTTCAAGAGCCTCAATCAATATTTTGTTTGTTAAATTATATGCTTATTAGTGGTTATTCATTCACTTTGTTGGTTTTGGGTGTTTTTCTGGAACAGTTATCTTAGGGCCCGTTTGATAACGTTTCTGCCGTTTCTGTTTCAAGAAATGGCAGAAACATAAATTTCCGTTTCTAGAAATAGAAACGGAATTGAAGGTGTTTGATAAGTCATGTTTTAAGAAGTCGATGGTAACTAGTGAAAGAATTGCCACAAGTCGTTTCCAGAAACGGTGAAACAAGTTGAACTTGTTTCGCCTGGGTCGTTTCTTGAATCATAAATAAGTAAAAATTTCTATTTCTATTTCTAAAAATAAGTGAAACGGAACAGTTTTATCAAACGCTTTTTGCTCCGTTTCTGCCGTTTCTGTTTCCAGAAACGGCATAAATGCGTTTCTGCCGTTTCTGTTTCCAGAAACGGCATAAATGCGTTTCTTGAAACGTTATCAAACGGGCCCTAATTAACAAATGAAGAGCTGTTTGGACAGACTCTTCAGTACAATGGTTGACGTATCCACGTGAGGACATGCTTTTCTAAATCATTCTCATTTGCAGGAAATCATTGAAGTTAATTTATATAAATAGCTAAGAATAGAGAGGGTTTCTTATGTTGTCACTGTGGGTAGGAATCGGCACACCATATCAATGATACTGTGGAGAGTGGTATCATTTATATGGGGTCCATATGTTCATAAGTTGTCCCCCAAGAATAATAACACAACATTTAGCATAGGCCTTTATTTATAGAATTGGACCTTTTTTCTTAAACAATAGACTGTATGCTTTTGGTCATCCAAATGCAACCTAGTCCCATAGTTTTGAGATTTGAAAGAGAAATTAAGTTGCATCTGAGAAGATGAGGTGGCAATCTTGAACATATGGCTAGGAGAGACAATGTGACAATCTTGAGGCAAATAACTAGGAGAGGTTGAAGTTCTTACACCTCAATTTGATGGATTGTTGGATTAGTAACAATACCCAATTTTTGAAAGAAGGCAAAGCCACTTGGAACACCCTTACATTCCATATTTCCATAACTCCTACACATAGATAAAACCGTCGCTAATGGTCATCTTTTGTGACGGAATTTGTTTCTTTCTCTAATAATAACACTTTTGAGAATACCTTGCAACCGCTCTTTAAGAGACAGAAAGACTTTTACTCATCACCCATTTGTAAGGAGGGTATGTGGCTTTTGATCAGTAGCTCGCATTGTCACACAAGAAGCAAACCATGCTTGCTAGGCTAGAGAGCATATTGTGTCTCTAACTAGTCCACAACATGGCATGCATCAGAGTGAACCCTATCTGTTGATTTCACAGTGAAGCCCCAACAGAGCTTATCTTGGTAGACTTCCATTAAGTGGGATCTTGAGAATGACATAAAAAAAAAAAAGAAGAGAGAGTAACCCAATGCACAAGGCTCTCATTACTGCAAGGTTTGAGAAGGCAAAGGTATGCAGTTTATCTGTGACCAACATGTTGCAATAGTGCAACTAAACCTTGCACCACATGCTCGCCCCTTTGTAAAGGAACTTGGTAAGTATGTATACTATTCAAGCCAATCACAACAAAGCAAACAAATACCATTCTTCTTCACTTTATCTTACCCCGCACACTGCTCCTCATGCTTAAAAAGCACCTTCTTGTTGTCACCACTTACCTAGATCGATATAGTTAGTTTTGTCCGCTATTTCTAGCTAGAATTAAGGCTTCGAAGCCCCTCTCCTCTCTCTATAACTAGAGAGGTAGTACAAAAATCCCACTCTTAGCAACACCAAACACCCCCCCCCACCCCCCCACCCCCCACCCAAAA
>NC_056566.1:28716027-28724742 GCF_013358625.1 Macadamia integrifolia | reverse complement strand
GGGGAGAGGTGTGTTCACCCTTCACAGCGTGAATAGACTCTTTCTCCATGGGTGTCTGGCAGGGAAAAGAGAACAACCAATAGGATATTTAGGGTTCTTTTATTGGCAAATACATAGCAGATGCTTTTCTACACCTGTAATGAAGGGGAAAATATCTCCTAACAGTGGTCCCACTGAGAAATCCTCCATGTTGGCGTGCGATTAGCATCTACCACTCTGCTAATGTTAAAATGGCATTGAAAGACTGTGAAGACTGTCTCGCCAACCTACCCATTTGCATGCATTTCCCAGTCCTTTCCAATGTCATTAGCTAGACATGAGTGGAGGGTCCCCCTTCATTCCCTGTATTATATAACATCTCTCAATTCCTTGTTGCTTTTCTTGTAGCTGTTGTTATAAAATACAAGGAGAAAGCATCTATGATGGTAGATTATTAATAAAGACTGAGTTTTCCTAAGGTCAGTGTAAATGAGAATCTATACATCGTGGCACTTGAGATGGGCACGTGATATCCAAAATGTATTTTGGAAAAAAAAAACTAAAAACTCTATAAAGGTTTATGAATCTTAGGATGGTGGGTGAACCGTCCTATATGCGTGAAGGAAAACTTTCTCTAAACGATATAGTGTTTTCGTTGATATAACCCACAAAAGCTTTGTGAATTGTTTTTTCTTCTCTTTTTTCCTTGCCATTTTTTGTAGTTATTGTCTGGAAATACGTTTTGATGATGACAAAAAGATGAGAAAGTGAAATTTCAGGAGAAGAAGAGTTGAGGCAAGAAATTCAGGTTAGAGAGACAGGTGTTGGTGGCCAAAGCACACCGCACTTATCAATAAGTAGTGGCGCTGTCATTTCTTTACCTGAGGTACACATTTTATAAACATCTTCCAGTACTCTCTTATCTGATTACTCCACTTAGTCTCCTCCTCCCCCCACCCTACCTTCTAACTTTTTCAGTTTCTTTGTCCCTTCTTTTCTTGAGTTTTAAGGATACTAGGATTCTACAATAAAAATAAGAACACTCTGTACATCTTACCACCTTTGCAAGCTTGCTTACCTCTTCAGTTATTATATGCTCTCTCACTCACCAGACACCACTGATCATCACCCAATATAATATATAGAAGCTTCTTATTACATCGTAGACCACAAGAACATATATATAACTTCTTACATACTAATAACTACAGCATGGAAATCAGGTATTTCTACACTCATATGTACATGTACAAGGTAGTTTAGTCTTATATGAATCATCATGTGTTGAACCTAATGAAAGGGGGTAAGAAGCCATTCTAGGCATGCTATAGTGCTGAAAACATCACTTCCATAACAGATTAATTAGGTCTTACAGTGAAAAGCGCGTTAAGCGCGTGTTTCTTGTCGGGGTTTGGTTTCTCTCTCTCTCTCTCTCTCTCTCTCTCTCTCTCTCCCTATAATATTGTTATGTTTGAAGATAACCTTATCACATTTGAGTGGAAGAACAACACTAAATACCCAACAATACAAATGAAACAGGGCTGTGGGTGATCAGTGATATACATGGGAGCAGATGCTTCACATTCAGTACTTTACTAGGTTGTGGTTAGGTATGGTGATTCCACACTTACCTGGGATATATATAAGCTGTATGATCATGTCGGCACGTGTCCTCCACTGGGTCATTAGGTTCACTAATGCATCCACATTTTTGGATTCAAACAGTACATAACAGATTTTTTCCAGTGTCTTAATTGGCTACATATATTTGAATTTCTATAGCCAGAGAGCTATGGCTATAGGGATCCATCATCCTTCACCCACTAGGTGTTTTGGATCATTCGTAGCACCTTCCCACTTCACTTCTCATGGGATTGGTGTTATATATATACATGGTTTTGTTCCACCAGGACTCACCCAACAAATTAGTGACTCAGAGAAGGAAATGTTGGGCATGAACTCATCAACTGTAGTAGCTCTTCCAGTAGTAGCTCTTTCAATTCAAGATGGAGCTTCTACTAAGAAGAAGAACATGATCCTCTCCCGGATTATTTCTTCTCTTCTTCACTGTCTTACAAAAATGAAAGCCATACATGAGAACAGAAACTTGATTCACAGTATCAAGGTTGGACTTGCTCTGGTTCTGGTTTCGCTCCTGTATTTCCTCGATCCTCTTTTCGAGGAAGTTGGAGATAATGCCATGTGGGCTATCATGACTGTAGTTGTTGTTTTTGAGTTCTATGCAGGTTTTCACAACTTCTGCTTCATCTGCACTGTTAATTATAATTTAAGTTTTCAAATTATTTTGAGTTACTTCTTTGTATAGTTGAAGTTAGTCTTATGCTACTGATTGGTTTAGTTTTATAATATATGACAGGTGCAACACTTGGTAAGGGTATAAATCGTGGAATTGGGACAATAGTGGGTGGTGGCTTGGGGTGTTCAACAGCAATTTTAGCTCAAAACCTCAGCAAGATTGGCAAGGCTAGTGCCATTGGAACTTCAGTATTTTTCTTTGGTAAGCCTTTCTGTATTTGATAATACAAGTTTGCAGGCATCTTTGTTAGTCCTCAACATCTTAGTTTCTTCTTTCTTTTCCTGGAAATTTGGAGTCTGATGTAGACTTATTACTTTCCAATTAGCCAACTAAATTATAAGGCTAAGAATAAAAGAGTATTGTTTTGGTCTGAACCTTAAAAATGGTATCTGATGAGCTGAAAACTATTTATACAGTCTAGGCACACTACTTTTTTAATTACTTTTTTCTGGTCTAAGTAATTCTAGCTTCCCTTTTTTTCCTCTTTCCTTTTTCTTTGGGGAGACTGGGTGTATTGGTACTACAAAGACAACTTCACTATCTGTTATCTTTATTTGTATCTTATCTTTCACCAATCTAAACAACCTTTTCCTGAATGAATCATTCAGGTGCAGCTGCAACATACACTCGGCTGATTCCAAGCATAAGGAAAAGATATGACTATGGAGCCATGATTTTCATCCTCACATTCAATCTAGTAGTAGTCTCTGGTGTGCGAGCAGATAAGGTCATTCAGTTAGCCCGTGATCGTCTCTCAACAATTGGAATGGGTTTTGCTGTCTGTGTGTCAACAAGCTTACTCATCTTCCCTGTATGGGCTAGCGATGAACTTCATAGTTCAACAGCTTCCAAATTCAATACACTTGCCTGTTCGATAGAAGGTCAGTTTCCTTGGTTTTGGGGCAATCATATGAACACTTAAAGACACTTCAAACTAATACTTTGAGTTCCAGAATTGAGAATGAACAATAACAAATTATTAGAATTTAAACTTTAAACCCTTGAAAAGATACTTGAAAACAACTTCATTCAGTCTTTAACTTCCAACAAACCTGTTTTATTATAGGATGCCTGGAAGAGTACTTCAAAGGGATCGATGAAAAGAAGGATAATCAATCTGAAACCAGTTTCAAAGCATGCAGATCAGTGCTCCACTCAAAGTCCACTGATGAATCACTGGTATGTATGAATATCTGAATTTTAAACTCTCCTACAAGAAAGATTAGTACTTAACCAGCAGTCTCTTTTTGCTATTCTGCATTTTATTTCACGTGGAATCAAGCACTTTTTGAACATCAGCCTGTAGAACTTAATTATGTTCTCTTTTCATTATTTGAACTTAAAACTGTAGAACTTAATTATATTCTCTTTCATCAAAAAACTTCTATTCAAAACAAAGAAACAAATGACAGGGCCATTGTATTTCTTTTTCCAGGCAAATTTTGCGAGGTGGGAACCATGGCATGGCAAGTTTGGGTTCTCCTATCCATGGCACAAGTACCTACAAATTGGAGATTCACTTAGAGAGTTGGCTGCCTCTATTCTTTCGCTAAAAGGTTGTCTTCAATCTCATCGACAGGTATGATACTGTGCATCTCTTGGCTTATCTGAATCAATAACCTGAGATTGAAAAGGAAGGATAGTTAAACATGAAATACATAATCAATTTAAAAAAAAAAAAAAAAAAAAAAAAGCAGTTGATAATTAAATGGAACCAAATATTCTTTTATAAGATAAACTAAGAAACATTCACTGAAATTTCAATCAAGTTCATCGATTAGAGAATTTTTTCCTTGTCTAGAAGACTGAAAGTAAATATATTGCCTGTTTTACATGTTCTATTATCAGAGCTCAATATTTCGGTACCAAAAAGAAAAAGCGAACCAAAAAATTGATGATTTAATTCATAACAAATATCAGAAACATGATCATGTGCAATTTTTTTGTAATGAATGAAACATAAAAATTAAATAACAAATAGTCAAACCAAAGTTTCTTCATTGTGATACTGCAGGCTTTGAAGCCTGCAAAAAGGGTGCTTTCAGCCGATGTGGCTAATCCAAAGAGTTCGAGTATGGGGTCCATCTGGATCAGCCGCAAATCCAAATTCCATCCTGTGATTCTGTTCTATGAATAATAGTGGTTAACTGTTCTTGATTTTCCTTGGATGGACTAGGTTAAATAAGTGTGTTTTTTTGCCACAGAATGAAGCTATGGGATGGAAAGTGGCTTAATCAAGGAACATGTAGACAAGTTTTGAGCCTCCTCCCTAGTTGCCACCTGTTAAAATCAAAGAAAATTCTTCTCGGACAACAAACCTAAGCCTCACAGGACCAAGGCAAAAATCAACTCTTCTTTTCCATTTGAATAGATGATTAAGAAAAATAAAACAAATGGTAAAAACGTTAAATGTTAAAAGGAAATTCAGAAAAAAATATTAGAACTATTTTTCAGAAATTCTAGGACCAAAAACTAAAAAGTAAGAACCATCTATAATTCTGTTCAACAGAACAAGATTGGTCTGAGTAGTTTAGTTTGTAAAATTTTGGAGTTCAAAGCTTGGTTGGCAATACGCTCCTCATTATGGTCATAAAGACCCTGATTGGAGTATCTCAACAGACTCCTGGTTCATGTGATGTATTGGAAGGAGGATCATCTGCTCATCTGCAATGATGCTCATGTTGGCCACTATTTAAGTGTTGCTAATGCCTTCAAAAGGTATGAGAAAGGATCTCAGGGTACTATAGGAGATACATGGAGAGCTAGAGTCATTGGCTTACCCATGTAGATTCCTTTTCATGTCTTTTGAGGCCATCAGCACACATGATCAGGGGCAGCAACAGTAGCAGAGAGGAATTCTACCTGTGTTGTAAACATAGAATCACAGAGAACAGTTGATGGTAGCCACTACAAGATTCCTAGTTAAATCGTGGACCTAATCGGAGATTCTCATCTACGGCCTGCTTTCTATCTCAGAATAACTCACCCCCAAATCCTGTACTACTATAAAACATTTTGTAATGTCTCTGTCAAACCGATTTAATCCATTGGTCCAACTGGGATCAACACACACACACACACTACTTCTCAGTTCAATGACGATGTCAACTAATTTCATTTGCATTACGATTTTCCAGCCAACACCTGTACTTACGAGGCACTCCATCAAGAAGCCATGTGAAGCAGTGGTCTCTCAGGTTGCTTACACACTGAGGACGCTTGGAGACAGCATCATCAACATGAAGAGATCTAGCCCAGCAGTGTTAATGGTGGCAAAACTGCAGTTATCAAGAATAGAGCTTAGTGAAGCTGTACTTCCTTGCTTACTCAGGACTCTACCAGATGATGATGGTTTTGCAATGGTAGGCTTTGTATTTCTGCTTATAGAGATGGTGGACATTGCGGAAAAATTGTCAAAAGAGGTCGAAGAACTGGCAGATTATGCAGGTTTCCCTCAACAGCTCAAGTATCCAGATTTGTGGTGAACATATCAATGCAAGCCAGTTTTGGCATCGCAAATTTATCAACAAATATAAAGAGGGGAGAAGGTTTTATGGACTGGGCTGTCTATAGGGTATCTCGAGACTGCCCCCCTATTTGTACCACATACACATTTCAGGACTGATGGGGACTGATTTAGTGTATAGAGGTAGACGGAAGGTCCCCTGCTTACATTTTACATGTCAAGTTTTAATTCAATTAGATTTGCCAAGTGGCAAATTATCGCTTTCAAAAATCTAGTGACTACCAATAGTGTGCATCATAGTTGTCAAGGTGTCGCCCAGGCGTCCAGGTGGTTTTGTCAAAAATAGCCCTTGGTTGCCTAGGCTTGCTTGTGTCAACTTGACTTTTGCCCTCCCCCCCCCCCCCCCCGCCGCGACCATCTTGGTTTGCCTAGGCACCATGATAATGCTTAGACTACGAAGAAGGTTTGGCAATAAATAGGAAGGTATAAGATTGAATTATGGAATTTTGGTAAGTGGCCAATCAGACCACTCTCTAGACATTTAATGATCAAAATTGCCACATCACCAATCCACATAGAAGATCTAGGTTGTGACACCCAAGGTACGGTAAGTGTACCAGACCCACCTGGGAGATCGGCAACAAATTTCCAACTAAGATAGTCCTAACCTGCAACTCATCGAATTGTGGGCTTAGACACGTGCTTTTTGGTCTTGTGTGACGTATGAAGCATCCCCTGACATCTGTCTGACATGCTATGGAACATTCTTCTACTTATTCGTCTTTGGGAAAAAAAAAAAACCTAAGTGCATCTCCTGGCCAATTGTATCTACAAACTCCATATAATCTCTACAAACAGTACCATTAAGGGTGTAAATCAGGATGGTTCTGGGTAATTGCGAGTCCTAATTGGTTCTGGTTTTTCTGGTCCTTTGGGGCCAGGACCAGAACTGTCCCAATTAGCTAATCGGTTCCAAACCGCAGAACCAGTATCAGTTATTAATTATGGTTCCTAACCAGTTCCAGGCACTGTCACAATGTCCAAAATTCTAAAATCCTTACCTAAGCATAAAAATATTAAAATATCCATTCATAAGCATACGAATTACCAAATTCCATTCTAAAGCATATAAATAATCAAACATCCATCCATAAGCAATAAGCATACAAATAAAAATATGATCCAAATGCTTGAAAAAAAAAAAACATCCATTCCTAAGCATGCAAACAAAATCAAAGTTCCTAATCTAAATCAGCAGCACGAAATCAACATCCTAAATATGGTTTTATATAGTGATTTTAAACGGTCCTTGTGGTTCTGGTTCTTAATCGGTTCTCACCGGTTATCCATTTTTGGAACCATTTTCCCAGACCAAAACTGACCAGTCCTGATAAGAAATCAATTCCAAAATCCAAACCTGGAACCATCAATAAACTAATGGGTGGGATGGTTCCAATTCCTAGCGGGTAGGTTCCCAGGTTGTGTCCCAAACTAATATGGTAAGTACCATAAGAGCCTTGAAGGGGCAAGAAACTTGAGCTACCCTTTCAAGGGAAAAAAATTTCTAGCTAATGAGATGAGCACTTCAGTACAATTTTAGACATGAAACTTAAAATGGAAAAGAGTATTCGACTAACATTGAAGATTTCAAAATGCAATACCTCTATGGTAGAGTAAGAACACAGAATGGTCTACTACTCTACTACATTATTGTAGTGAGTCAAGAATGTCCCATTCAAGCTGGTCCAGTGGTTCATCATTAACCACTTCATGAATGGCCAAAGCATTGGCTCAAGGATTGACAATGGCATGAGAATCACGATCTTGAGATGGGGATTTTCGGATTTGTGGTTTGTCTTAGTCCAGGTTGTTGTTCCATTATCTGTTGGAACTTGCAGCTCACATTTCCTGCTTTGATATTTGATATATTTTCCACCTATTTGCAAATTTATTCTCTTTATTTTGATAGATTCATTTTGCTGCAGTAGATGAGGACCCATGAAAGACAAACTACCTTGGAAGCTACATCAATCACTGAAAATTGAGATATTCATCACAAAAATAAATTTCTGGAGAAGAAATAAAGGTCCAAGATCTATAGAGGCTCACTATCTCATAGAAACAATGAACCATCCTCATCACCAAAGTAAAACCACCTTTATGAATCATGAGATAAAAGTATCTCTGTATTACTTACTTCTCACAGATGGACTTGCAACTTACCTTGAATAGAACAAAGAGACAACTTCAGAAACTCATTCCCTGAGTAATTTCAATCTGTTCCTTCAAAAAACCATCAAGGTTCTCAACAAGATTCAACAAAAAACCATCTGCACCATGCTTGGCCAGTAGAGACACTGCTACGGGAAAGTTATCATACATTCCCAAAGGTATATTCACCTGCAATTTAGAAAGTAAAACATGAAAGACTACATGTGTAGCAAGCATGCCCCAATAGCTAGGATTATATAATCATATTGTCCTGTTAAAAGCAGTAGGGGAGACTACCTGGCAAAACCCAGAATTTCCAGCAATAGGCAGCAAGCTAAATGCTCTAGCACGAAAATTTTCAACTGTAACAGTCTCTGTTTGCAATTTAAGTGGAGGCCCAGGAACTGTAGGTATAGCAAGTATACCAAATTCCTACAAAATCATTCCGTAAAGGCATAATTGGACAGAAGGGGAATCAAGAGCAGAAATTTGTCACACATTACTGCTTCAACTTGCTTGTGAGAGTGTGGAAATTGTATTTTGTCCAGTTTAAACAAAATTTCCTCAAGATTTTCATGTACAATCCAGTGAATTAAGCTGCAGAATTATATCTCAACTTGAGTAATCCACAGTGCCCCAAACCATTAACTTATATTGGTCCAAGTTTTAAAGGCTTAGCAGTTAGCAGTTTTAGACAAAAGTTTCTTCTTCTTTCTTTCTTTCTTTCTTTTTTTTTTTTTTT
>NC_056566.1:28706279-28716005 GCF_013358625.1 Macadamia integrifolia | reverse complement strand
TTTTTGGGCGTGGGGGAGGGAGGGTAATGCAGGAGTAGATTACAAGTAACTAACTCCGCAGTTTATAACCCCAAACAATATAAATAGGAGCAAGAAACAAAGAAATAATACCATCAAATAAACCCCCAAGGATACAATACCCATATAGGAGCAAAACCAGCCCAAAACACAACCCGATAAGAGAGAGAAAGACCTTCTATAGAGCTGGAGAGAGAAAGGTGCGGCCAGGTCTGTGGGAGTCCGATTGAGCTATACTTTTGGGTGTAGATAGTCCCTAGGGAGGGCACAAAAACCCCCAAATATGAAGGGCTTCTGACGGCTGGTTATGGAGTTACGCACTTTCTTGATTTTCAGACCTAAGAGAGAGAATGTGAAGAATTCTGCAGAAACATCAACTTGTCTTCTGATAACCTTCAAGAGAGAATCGATTGATCTTAGAGTATAGAACCAGTCCTCCAAAGGATCTGTAGATCAGATCTCAAACTTGGGTAGCAATGAGGGTCGATTGGCTTCAAGAACAAGAACTCTTTGGCTGGCTGATTCTGATTTTGTATGCTTTAACAGGTCTGAACTTCAAATAACAATAAACAGAAAATAAAAATAGAAAAAGAAGAATCGATGGAGGGTTGAGAAGGGTGAAAGAGAATAAAGGAATAGGTATCTCACCCCTCAGGTTTTAGGTATCACACCCCTCAAAGGTTTAAGCATCTCACCTCTCAATCACAGTTTTTTTAGCTAAAGAGTAATCACTCAATAATTCATTCATTCCAATCTCCAATTATGAGTACATAGGCTCCTCTATTTATAGAAGGCAGAATAACAATCAAACTACTTAGGAGCTAGTTTCCCAATAGGACTAGACACTCCTACTACAACTAGGAATTCAAAATAGGACTAGAACTTGACTTTATGACTCCAACATGGAGTAGAACTAGCTAACTAATAGTCCATATAGGACTTAACAACCAACTAATGGTCTAATGGGCCTTTATTGAATTAAATAGAAACTAATTAAACTAATGAATAAAATCCCGTTTTCCTACCTTCTACCCATATTTAAGGGCTATTAAAGTGGCCCATTTCAAAGAAAACCTATGGGATCAAAGGCCCAACACATACATAACACAACCTAAGACTTATTTGCAATAAAATAAGCCCAAGTGACTTATCAACATCAACTCGCCCTCTCTTAGAAAAAATCTGTCCTAGAATTTTATAGAGTGTGAGGGTGATTATATCATGGTGCACGTCCCTCTTCAAGCCGTAGAAGAATTCAAGTAGCTCTTTGATGATAAAGGAGTAGTCTAGAATGCGAGGAGCTCGATCTTCAAGATACTTTAATAGGATGACAAACTCCACATGCTCAACTTCAACATCTTCGGATGTATTCATAGGGTCATCTACATATGCACCTTTGATCTCTTCTAACTTCAATGCAACATAAAGCTCTTTTGGTTCATCTACCTGGTGGTTCCTAATCGGTTCCCTTGATGGTTCAAACACAACTTCATTCTTGAACTCCTTAGGATCTTCCTCTTGGCTGTTCACAATCATCACAGTTGTTGTATTGTCAAGTTCCCTAGTCTCAACCTCATTGTTCATTGTGGCAATCTTGTTGCTTTCTACTTCTCCCATATGAGTCTCGTTGATGGGAACATCAATGACTAGTTCTTCCTCAACAATAGGAATGGTTGAAAAAATTTTAACACTAACCTCAACTTTTGACTCTAGTTCATTGGTCAGAGGTGTCTTCTCTTGTTGCTCATTCACAATAGAGGCCGATGATTCCTTCATATTATTGTCAAGTGTGGGTGGCTTTTGGACATCTGGTGGAAGCAAATACATGTTTCGTTCATGCTCAGATAAGTACATGCTTGCCAACTCATACTGCATCTCGTCCCACGTTCTAGGTTTACATTCTTGAGCTTGAAGTTGCCTTTCACGGACTTTCCATTGCATTCGAACACAATCACTCATCTGGGAATATGCATATTGGCGTTTTTGTGTCTCTGTTAAGTTGTAGTTGTCAAAATACATATCCAATTCATGCATCCATTCAAGGAATTCCCCATGAAAATAATGTGGTTGATCATTAGATTGGGCAGCAGTGGATGTATTCTGATGGGAATCCTGTGGAAGGAAGAGCCTTCTTTGGAAATACACAGGGAGGTATTGTGTCACTAACTCGTACTTCATCTCTTCGCAAGTCCTAGGCTCATGTCCTCGAACTCGGAGTCGCTTTTCATGGACTCTCCACCAATATCTAGCATGACCAATCAACCGAAAACAAACAACTTGAAGCTTTTGTGTCTCTGTCAAGTTATAGTAGTCAAAATATTCCTCCAGAGAATCTAACCAATCAAGGATGTAGAATGTATCCCTTTGTCCAATGAAGTAACGAACTGATGGAACCATCTTCAGTTAGGCTCTGATAGATTGTTTGGAGCTTTCTTCAATCCTAGCTCTGATACCACTTAATGCAGGAGTAGATTACAAGTAACTAACTCCGCAGTTTATACCCTAAACAATACAAATAGGAGCAAGAAACAAAGAAATAATACCATCAAATAAACCCCCAAGGATACAATACCTATATAGGAGCAAAACCAGCCCAAAACCCAACCCGATAGGAGAGAGAAAGACCTTCTATAGAGCTGGAGAGAGAAAGGTGCGGCCAGGTCTGTGGGAGTCCGATTGAGCTGTACTTTTGGGTGTAGATAGTCCCTACGGAGGGCACAAAAACCCCCAAATATGAAGGGCTTCTGACTGCTGGTTATGGAGTTACGCACTTTCTTGATTTTCAGACCTAAGAGAGAGAATGTGAAGAATTCTGCAGAAACATCAACTTGTCTTCTTCAGATAACCTTCAAGAGAGGATCGATTGATCTTAGAGTATAGAACCAGTCCTCCAAAGGATCTGTAGATCAGATCTCAAACTTGGGTAGCAATGAGGGTCGATTGGCTTCAAGAACAAGAACTCTTTGGCTGACTGATTCTGATTTTGTATGCTTTAACAGGTCTGAACTTCGAATAACAATAAACAGAAAATAAAAATAGAAAAAGAAGAATCGATGGAGGGTTGAGAAGGGTGAAAGAGAATAAAGGAATAGGTATCTCACCCCTCAGGTTTTAGGTATCACACCCCTCAAAGGTTTAGGCATCTCACCTCTCAATCACAGTTTTTTTAGCTAAAGAGTAATCACTCAATAATTCATTCATTCCAATCTCCAATTATGAGTACATAGGCTCCTCTATTTATAGAGGGCAGAATAACAATCAAACTACTTAGGAGCTAGCTTCCCAATAGGACTAGACACTCCTACTACAACTAAGAATTCAAAATAGGACTAGGACTTGACTTTATGACTCCAACATGGAGTAGAACTAACTAACTAATAGTCCATATATGACTTTACAACCAACTAATAGTCTAATGGGAATTTATTGAATTAAATAGAAACTAATTAAACTAATGAATAAAATCTCGTTTTCCTACCTTCTACTCATATTTGAAGCCTATTAAAGTGGTCAATTTCAAAGAAAACCTATGGGATCAAAGGCCCAACACATACATAACACAACCTAAGACTTATTTGCAATAAAATAAGCCCAAGTGACTTATCTACATCAAAGGGGGGAGAGCTTGTTGAGTGGTCACCTGTAGAAAACTGCAGCCTCAAATAACTTTTTCACTGTTTGAGAAATTTTCCCTCAATTGCCTTTCGTTAGATTTATTGTTTCTGACTCTCCTCTTAGGAGGTGTTTGGCAGTCTGTCATTGTTTATTTTGCTGTAATCTTTGTTGTTACCCAAAAAGGGGGAAATTCGGTAGTCAGAAATCCTAGGTTTAGATTTTTTTCGATCAAAACACTAGTTCAAAAGAAGTTCAGTAATTTCTGTTATTAAATGCCTAAATGAATATACTTGGTCAGTTTGAATTCCAAAGAAATCTATTAAGAATTTAGTTATTTAATCCTGATTCTGAGATTTAAATTACTCAAAATATCAATTTTCCAGAAGAATTAATGAAGATTCCAGATTACAAATCACAGTATCATTTATAGAATGTCAGATTAAATTCCATCTCCACACACCAACTTACGAACTTAACACTAACCACAAGTTTTTTTTTTTCTATGGTTAGTCACTAACCATAAGTCACTGCCTACTCCCTGGCCACCAAAATATAAATATGTTTAATATATTTTTCTCCCTTTAAGGAAAATTTTTCCAGGTCGGTAGACCAGGTAAGAGTCTATCGTATATCCATGAACACCTACTGGTACTCCAACTGTCCAACCACTATCAGATTACTTCTAATTTTTCAATGTTTTATTTTGTCACATGGAAAACTCAATTTCGGCTGAAATATGACATGCGAGCAGGGGATCTTGGGGTCTACTCGTCCACAAAATTTCAGCTCAATCCAATATGCTACATTAGACACCCAACCAGAGCTTGGTTATGTGGACTGCTAGACCGGAAAATCTTCTCCCTATTTTTAACCGTATTAAATTCAGGGAAGGCATTAGCAGGACGTGCACCACATCTACCACATAGTAGCTTAGGTAGCACCCAGAAACACAGGCAGGTAGCTCCCACCTTCGATACTCATTTTTCAAATTCAGTCCAAATGATTGTGCTATATGGCAAATTAAAGTCCTCTTCCTTGGGTATTTCAGTCTACAATTCACAATTATGTGAGCCTCATGATTGATGTAGGACCACGGTTTGTCAATAGGTCAACAAATAAGGGAGCCCTATCCATCCAAAGGTCTTGATTGGACACATCATCACTCCATGTGGCTCAGATTGAGCCACCCATCCAGCTAAGTTTATAAAGATTGTGTCCACTTTTTTAGTGGGACAATTACACTGAAAAACAATTTCTAACTTGCAAACTGAAAATAGAGTAGACAAACATAACCTATTTAGTGAATATTACATACAGACCCAAGAAATTCTTTTCATTGAAAAAAAAAAAGTGATGAGTTAATTAGTAGTAGAAAAATCCTCAAGGAGTTTGCGATTCAACAGGCAGTGAGTGAGTGGGGCATGCATGGAGCCCCATGGTGAGAGAGAGAGTACCTCAAGCAGTTCAGTAAGAGCAGCACGGAGTTCATTCCTAACCGTATGGCAGATGTCAATGTTTTCAATTGTTACCACTAGAGCTTCCTGTACCCGTTCTGATATGACTGGACCTAAGTCAGGTTTAACTGAACTAATCCATTCTTCATGGTTAATTCTGAACTCATACCTACACTTCGAAATAATAATTTCATTCTAGGGAAATCAATATTAACTCTTGCAAATCATCCTAGATGATGAATGTGTCAACAATTACAGTTGCAGGAAAAAGGTCCCAAGAAAAATAGTAAACTGGTAAACTACAACACACTCTCTGTGCTAAAAGCAGACTTCAGTCCAAGTTTTAACATTAAACTGAAAGTATGGTATGATTTAAAGAAAAAAAAGTGTCAAATATCTTCCTTGTTTAAAGGGAATTTCATTACACAGCACCATATAGAGGGATCCTCTAGATGCTCCACTCCTTTTTGAACCACATGTAGGGAGGGCTCCTTTGGTCAAACCAACCATTGGATGGGAAATCCCAACCTTGAATTGGCCATATGTCAAGTTTCGGGGCCCCATCTGTGCTACATGACCTATCACGATAGGACATTTACACTTGTATTCTCAGAGGTTGACTCAAGTAGCACAAAATTGAATTTTCAATCAATTTTTTAAGCTTCATATCTCCACATGGGAAAATAAAATTTCCCTGAAATTTGCTAAACTGATTGATGATGAACTGGACAACACATATATAAATTTTGAGCCCAAAACAACTGCTACGTGGCCAATATCAGGTCTGTATAGAAAAGCTTCTCTAAATTGGCAGTCCAGTAAATCCATGCTCTTGTTTAAATATAAGGGATTATTCAGGTTATTAACCATGAGTCCATAAGCAGACAATATGCATTATTGGAAAGCAGCAAGGGAGCAGAGCGACCAATTTCTAGAGGAAAGAAAAGAGTATAGGACTCAAGCACTGCCTCAAAGTTCCTTGTTCTGACCTTGCCTCAAAAGGCTGCTCTATCACTGGATGGTATTTTTTATTCAAGCTTGAGACTGTTCGGACAGGCCAGCGCGCTCTGGATTTCTTGGTTGAGTATCGTGCGCAAGCCACTGATCTAAGACCAGCCTGGGTAAGGCTTTTCTTGCTGCTAGCGCCACATGATAGTACAGTAGTTTGATTGCTCCCTAAGCACTAGCTGATCATAGACCACCATTGTGCATCCAGAGGTTCACTAGTGGTCTCAGACTGATTCACAGGGATCACTTCACTGGTATTTGCTGGGGAATCCAACTCATCCATTATGTCTTGTGCAGCCACCCAAAGGATCTTAAGTTCAAAACAAAATCAAGACACAGGATAGAAGAACGAAGCAAATCACTGATTCTTCATGGACGTCGAATTGGTTTTTCTTTTGTATCCCAAGCATTCACTCTACAGACAGGACAAAAAACTTAATTTCTCATGAATTGCCACCCCAGAAGTTGGAATGAATGACACCACTCACTGGTTACACCCATTCCATCTCAGTTCTAAAACTGCTTAAAACTTGACTAATGAAATGATGCTGTTTAGTTTTTTTCTACCTCTACTAATTAGACAAAAAAAATGCTGCCAATATCATACTGATGGATTATGATGGGAGGGCAACGCACAACCAGATAACAGCTCAAGTTTGCAACTAATAGGTGGCTCAGTTTCACATTGTACTTCCAAACTTTGAAATTTGAATTCTATAACTTTTTCTTCTGGTGCTATGGAACTTTTTGAAATGAATATAATTAGAAGTACATTTCCATGACATATAAATGTAGAGAACGCATAGCAATCTCAGATCAATCAAAACTTTTAGAATTGATCCTGGAAATTTGTCATGGAATGGTGAAACAGCAAGAATTTAAGATCAGAATAGGTGGGGAAACCCATGCCTCATGGCTTCAAAGTTAGATAGAGTGCGAAGTAATTTCTTCAAAATAAAAAAGATTGAAGATCCATGCTACCAACTTACCAACTGTATCTAAGCTCTGTGCCATAGGAATGACACCAATAGTAGGAATTATTGCATGTAAGGCCGAAACACATAAATTCCACAGAATGCAGAGGGGACTCTTACACTTCCTCCAGTGTCAGTGCCTGCAAGGACAATACCAACAGCCAACAGAAATGTTAGCATGAGTCCATCCCCTACCCCTAATGATTTCAATTTCAGAAAAAAAATAAAATAAAAGGCATTAATATCTCAGACGGAGTGAAATTCTCGCACCTAAGGAGAAATCTACAAGCTTTGCTGCCACTGCTACGGCAGATCCACTTGAAGATCCTCCAGATATCTGATCTGGGGCACATGGATTAATTGGTGTTCCATAGTGTATGTTTTCTCCCTCTAGACTGCCATCAAATACTTAGGAACATCATAAAAAGCTAGAAAAAGTTTGACATACAAACCAAAAGCTTTAAATGAAGTAGAAAATTTTTGAGAATCAACATCATTGAGTAGATTGTCACATGAGACATTCACTCTCTCTCAAAAATTGGGGGAAGGTATCTCCAACATGACATCAAGTAAATGTGTTTCTAAACATATGGTAGCTGAAAATCATTGCAACGAATCGCAGACAATTTTAATTACAGTGAAGAACCAAGCAACTAAATCATCTTGTTAAACACAAAATTAGCAAAGTTTGTGGGCTAGGGTTCATTCAATATGACTGCTATTAGATTCAGCATGAATTTGGTAATGTCCATCGAATTAGCCAGTAGAACATGCAGATAATGCATGAAATAAATGACAAGTCAAGTACTTGTAGTCTATATTCCAGATTGTACAGCATAATTATGAATCCAAAATAACATGGATACCTCAAAGCCATTCCCATATTAATTATTTCATGCACATGCACTGGGGATAGCTGAAGAATTTCTCAAGTGGGTACCATATCCATGACACCATGAACCAAGAATTCATCAAAGGAAGAGTCAAAATATAAAATGGAACATCAATTTCTCTTTTTCCTAAGAGTCTAAAATGAACCTGTAGGCCATTTCATCCATGACAGTTTTACCAACAGATGTGACACCAGCATTCAAAAGAGCTAAAACAGCAGAAGCCGTTGATACGGCAGCCAAGTGGGTCTTGGCCCAATCTGGATTACCAAATCCAGTCACGTATCCTTTGACATCAAATCTGTTTCCACAAACCCAAAATTTCAGAAGCAGTTCTTCACAAATTGCAAATGAACAGACAAATAGGAAGACAAGTAACAGAAAAAACTACCTTAAAATGAAGAACAAAAAAGAAAGTAGTCAAAAAGAAGTAAAAGCAGGGAGAGAAGAGTTGACATGTCTTTAATGGCGAAAGTGAGGCCGTTCAGTGGGAGATGTTGAGGAGAAGAAGTTGGAGGATGGAGTGCAAATTTCTCCATGAAAGCTCCGGAATCCGACTCTACCACCGCCATATCTAGTACACAATTCAACTTTCTTTCTCTCTCTCTCTCTTTAGAGTAGTCGGTTGCGAGAGTTTGCTTGCTCTCAAGACGAATTTGAGCACCCGGAGTTCAGATAATTTGATTTGGAGCCTTTCTTCATTGGGTTAACTGGTTCTCAGATTTTAAAACTGATTTCCAGAGTGGAGACTCAAGACACAGAGATTGGAGGAAACGCTCCCAAGTACCAACTTGGATCATGCCATCGTGGAAAATTGAATGACAAAAAGACCATTTTAACCTAATGGTTAAGTTCATACCTTCGGGTTATCTGTCACGAAACTTGTTCATGAATTTGTCTGAGTAATTTGGTCGTTCCTCATGAGAACAATGAGGGACCCACAAGCGGTAGAGAGTTGGAAAGCAGAACGCCTTTTAGTGAGTCGAGAGTATTTCCACATGATCCAAACAAGGTTTTAGAAATCTGTATCGGATCGGCTTATGCCCGATATCTAACTGATACGGATCAATGGTGTCTCGTAGAATCAAAAGGTCAAATGCTGAAAAAAAATTGATATCGATATCTTTGAGGGCAAAACCATCTAATACGGCTGATACCAACACCAATATCATGAACTAAAGGGAGGGCTTTTGGATTTTGGATTTTGGATTTTGCTTAGTGGCTTATTGCAGGTTGTTCCATTGTCGATAGTTGGAAATTGTAGTCTTAGGCCATGTTTGGTCAAGAGAAGAGAAGAGAAGAAAAGAAAAAAGAATTTAAAAAAAGAAAGGAAAAGAAAAAAGAAGAAAACAAATGAAATGATGAAAAAATAGAAAAAGTATGTATATTTGATTTCTATTATAAGGGAAGAAAAGAAAAGTTTTTTATATTTTCTCATGTTTTCTTGTGTTTTCGTAAGATTTTTTTTTTTTTTTTTTTTAAAGCAAAAGGAAATTTCACAATTCCTAAGGGGAATTTTAAAATTCAAAAACTGAATCTTCTCTTGGATGAGGATTAAGGGTGTCAATCGGTCGGGTAATCGGGCTAGACCAATTTTCTAAGGTTACACAGTGAACGCCCATTTAGCTAAACGGGTTTAGCTAGCACAGGCATGGTATGGTTAATAATTGGACCAATCGGTTTCGAGCTTTAATCGGGCTGTCATAAACGGGTCTTAATCGGGCTTTAACCGGGCTATAGACCTATTTAATTTTAAAGGGGATTTAA
>NC_056566.1:28652236-28706259 GCF_013358625.1 Macadamia integrifolia | reverse complement strand
TTAAGTTACTAAGGTACTCAGTCTTTAACCAAGCGGAACTCAAATCAATTAAACTATGCACACACAACCCAAGTTGAATAAGTTTAAATCAATTAAACTATGCTTGAAAAAGATGAATGTTCAGATAACAATCACCACCATCTCAATTGTACATATTACATAGTTTTAGCACTAAATACAAATAGTATTAAAAAAATACAAATAGTATTAAAAAAATACAAATAGTATTAAAGGGGTTGAGCTAGTCGGGCTTAAATGAGTCAGTTCAAGTTGGGCTTGTAAATATGTTGGACCGATCGGGTGCCCGTTGAGCTAGACGGCTGCACCGTGTACTACCTGTTTATAAACATGTCAGGCTCAATCAGACCTACCGATGCAAGCCTGTAATTGACACCCCTAAATTGAGGGCATATCAAGCACAAAGAGAAATTGTACTTTTATTCTTTTCTTTTCCTCTCTTGGCTACCAAACATAGTATGTTTCCTACATTGGAATTTGATCTATGAATTAGTGTTTTTTGTTTGGAATTTGATCTATGGGTAAGTGTTTTTTGTTTGGGAGTAGTACCCGCTTCCAAACACAGGTACGTCAACTCTTAGGAGGGGCACAATGAACATTTGGCACAGAGACCATTCCCAGATGGAAAACTTTGATCCTTTGATTTATTTTTTGACTTCTCAGTAAATTTATTTATCTTGCTACCGTGAATGACAAACAATGAAAGACCAACAACCACGGCATCTACATCGATTATTAAACAGTTGAGATATCCACCACAAAAGTAAGGCCATAAAGGTCCAAGAACTATAGAGGCTCACTGTCTCAGAAACAATGCACCATACTCATCACCAGAGTAAGATCACCTTTACGAATCATAACATAAAAGCATCTTTATATGAAATTTGAGAAAAAGAGAACATTGAAGAAAGAAAATCCATTTCATTGCTAGAAATCTTAAAGGATTAATTTGAAGACATTAGGCAATTTATTTTATACCTATTATTTCGTTTTTATTCTTATTTTATTAGTAATCATAATTGGGACTATAATACTTACTATGCATTGAACGACACAGGTGGAACCCTTTGTTTCCATCAAATTGTAGTATGGATTATTAATTACGAATTTATTATAAATATCAATAATTAGGGAATTATTTGCCAACTTAAGAGTTCATCTCACGAGGAACAATCTTGTAAGGGAGGACGCTGACGGTTGGATGTGAATTACTGCTTAGATGAGAGAGCGATTGATCCAAAAAAAGAGAGAGTGGTCCAATAGGAGAATGATTTCAGTTTCTACCACGTGGCACATCAGATGAGTCAGATTTTTTTTGTTAAAAATTAGATGGGTCAAATTAGTTAATGGAAAAATAATATTTCTATTTTGATGATGGGAAGATAATGGCATCTAACAAATTTGATCAAGCTATAGATTAAGGTCATTTCAATCATATGGTACACTTCCAACAAGGAAAAAAAAAAAACATCAGGTACACCTTGTTTACAATCTTTCACTTGAATATTTAATGGTTTTATTTAATTATTTATCTTTTGGAGAGAAAGAATCCTATCAATATGGTATTTCTTATGCCAATAGGAGAGTGCATGGAAGCATCTTTAGCGTACAGGGGTGGGTGCATTTTAGTTGTTTTCATACCCGTACCCGTTTGGGTGTAAACAACACCAGACTGATAGGGTTTTTTATTCTTATTTCTTATGGTTAATTTGGGAGAATGTTGACTCAATCGTGTTGCATTCTTTTTTAAGAATTAGCCTCACATGTCAAAGTAGGACACACACAAACAAAATAATTAAAAAAAAAGAAAAAAAAAAAAAGAATTTATAAGTTATTTATGTAACAATGGAAGATGATGTTTTCAAAAATCACAAGACAAATCTAAGTCATTAACTTAAATTTTTTTTTAATCTAAATCACCTAATCCCACTTTGCTTCGGAGAGTACATAGTAATGTTTAGGGTGTTGGTACTTTTTTTTTTTTTTTTTTTGGAAAAGAGTATTGCTACTCATGCATGAATAGACATGAGATGTATATCAATACAAAATAGAAATTTAATTGAATTAGACTCTCAAATTTAACACTTGACTAATCTAAATCATGTTCTCTCTATTCATCAGTCAAAATGACATTAAAAAAAAAAAGACCTTATGCCATGATAATAATTCACTTAATTAAAAACATAACCATTTATTAATAGATAATTTAAAAATATAAAATAGAAACAATGTATGTAATATATAATGAGTCATATGATTAAATTACAGCACCAGACTCATACATATATGATTAAAATGTATCAACCCATAAGATTGGCCAATATCCACATGATATATAGATTTGTTTTCATTTTATGAAAGAATCTATTCATATAATCTAGGATCGAGCTTTCTAAGGCCACGGTGAATAGAAATCGACATCGTAACCACATAAAATAGGAAAAGAAGTGAGAGAAAGATGGGGTCACATCTAAATTGTCCCATCGTTCAGCCACTGCTAAAGGAACTTTGTCCTATCAACCAAAGATGGGTTGTGGTGGTCTGAATTCTGTATTCGTCCATCAATAGAACACATTAAAACTCCCGCCATTGGATGAAGTTCCCAAAATGGCCCTCCCATCTCACCTTTATGTCATCATTACTCACTTTTTTTTGTTCTGTCAACAAAGATCTCTCCTCAATAGATTAAATTGCAAGTGGTGGTTACATCTGGTGCACTTCTGCTACCTAATATACAAACAAGGGAGTATGTAGACGGATTGAGTGTCATAGCCCAGCCCAACCAAAAACCAAGTGATCCAATAGGATTCAGGGATTTAGTACGTAGTAGGGGTGTGTAGTTTGGCCCTGATGGTCCGAATCCACCTTGAGCCTGAACCCTGTCTAATATAGTTATGAGAGTCAATTCAACTCAGCCCGACCCAACCCTAGGGCTTGGATTGAAACTTAGGCCCAATCCGGCCCGATTTTAACCTTGATTAATTATTGTGTTTAATTGGTAATAGTGTTTTCCTTCTCCTAGGCCCATATCATGAGTTATACAAGCCACATCATGTGTTGCACAAGCATTACACAAGCTGTCTGTATGATTTCAACCCACATCATTTGTTACACAAACCACATAATATTATTACCTATTGAGCTAAGACGACCAAATGGCTAAATTATTCCACCCCCCCCCCCCCCCCCTTTTGTCTTTGTGTCTCCTGTCATGTATTTATATGAACTTTAAATACAATTGTAATCATGAAGAATTGGGCCAAATTTTGGTCTGTCCAGTTTTTGAGAGATGTGATGCTGGGTGAATAAAATGTATATTTTAACCAAATTTACAACCTTGTTTGCTGTAAATTTATGAATTAAGGGTGGAAAATGGCTAGTCATAGTCTTAACATCTCCCCCCTTGGTAAATATAGGCTTAACATTTGTGAATCTTTGTAGGAAAAAAAAAAAAAAAATGCAGGACCAGCTAGGGTCAACCCGGCTCGACCCTGAGCTAAGTTTTGGAGACCTAGGGTTGGGTTGGATTTTAAGAAAGCCAGGCCAACCCAGCCCTGTTTCATCCCTAGTATATAGTATTGGATCAGGTATCGATCAGTTTCGAAATTGGTACCGTTTCCAATACAAATTTATACACATTAATCTTCGATACCACGGGGCAGTACCAGCCCGCTTAGAGAACCCTCCGGCCCGCCTAGAAACATCACCCTTTAAAATAAAAAAAACATTTGGTTTGATCTTGGCCTCGGGCTTGGGCTATTAGTACTTGGGCCCACACAAATTTGCAACCAGTAAACGCCATTTATGTCCACCTGAACCTATCTTGTGCAAACTATTTTCTTGTTAAATCCACTAGAGCCCAAGTCCAGGGCAGCATGGAGTGGATCATGCATTGGGTTCAATGTATGGGCTCTTCTATTGTTTAATGATCTATTCCTTCTTCAGTGATGCTCTGTAATTGTTCAGTTTTCTCAGTTGCAGTTGCACATATTAGCCAGTTGCTGCCAATATGGTTCCTAAGGGTGTAAATTGGTTTGATTTTGGTTCAGATTAAGATACAATATGTGGACACCGAAATTGAATAAGCTGTTTTTCAAAATCAGAACTGAAGCTAGTAAGTTTGGTTTTGATTTTGATTTGATTTCTCATTTGGTTAACTATTCGTTTTTTACCTGGTTTGTATTTGGCTTGGACCCTAAAATCCCTTATATGTTAAGGATCAAACTTTTTCCAAACATTAAAAAGGAATAGAATTTTATTCTCCACCCTGATTAAAATTGTAAAAAAAAATATAATTTATTCAGTTTGAAAATGGGCAATTCGATTCGATTTGATGATTTCAATCATGAAACCTTAACCAAACCAAACCAAACCAAGAAAATATTTCAGATTTTGAAACCAAAATCGAATCGATTTCTTTCGATTTAATTTTAAGCCAGTTTTGGTTTCGGTTCTAAATGGACACCTTTAATGGTTTGTTAAAGCAATCACACAACAGATCATCGTTTAATCTGAATTGAAAGAACATTAATTGCAAAGTGAAAGCATCTCACCCGGGGGCCAAAGCTTCCAAAATGATAGTTAACATGGGTTAGGGTGTGTTTAAGTGTATGTATACATCTTAAGGACTCTAATAAGATGTTAAATAAAAATGGAGAAACCCACTAAATATCATTTCGGGTTTAATCTAAAACCTCAAAACATTAGGTAAAGATGGTTCAAGAGTTTATTTAAGCACATCCTATCCTGACTGAGCTGACGTGAGATTATATTTCTATAACTCTCAACATCTCAACATCCATTAAGAACTAACAATCTTTGTGAGCGTGCGGTGCATACTTTTCTGAGGTACCAAAGGTCTAATGAAAAAGAGAGGATAGGACGGAATGTTGGAATGGGACAAGAAGATGCATATTGTCCATCCAAAGTTATAGACATGACATGTCAAAGGCTTACGCTAACTGTTTTTGAACAGTCCTGTGTGTGTAGCAGAGATAATGAACTGGTGGTACTCATGGTAAGGCATTAGCTTCCGCAAGAGGTGATCTTCATCATTTTCTTGTATCTCTCAAAGACAAATTGATTCACCACTCATCCTTAAACATAAGGCCCTGCACCCCACAAACACCTGAGGGCATAGTTGAAATGCCTAATGCAAAATATATTCAAGATTTATGAAAGGACTCAATTTCTCTTCACCCAGTGAGAACGAGAATCCCTTCAGCTTCTGTGAATGTAGGGGCTACACCTAAACACCCGGGGGTAGAATAACCACCCTACATATCCATCGTAAAAAACATAAATGTCCACCCTGTTGATGCTTCCATATGCGCTCTTATTACTATTGACCTCTTATGCAATGTCCATGTTTTTTATTTTGGTAATATTGTCTTCAGTGTCAATGGGTGCTCTTTGACCTCTCTCTCTCTCTTACATAAAACTCTCTCTCTTACATAAAAAAGCACAAGAGGAGAATCAGTGAAGGTTTGAATTTCATACCATATCCTATTTTGCATAAATAAATATGATCTAGTTTTTATGCACAGGCGTGCCTTAAAACTGTTAGATGGGAGAGGACACTTGGTAAAAGTGTAATTACACATCTCCCTTCTTTCTCCATAATCAATAGTTAAGGCATAATACAGTACATACACGGTTATGGATAAAACTTTTGTCATTCAACATTAAGGAAAGGATCAACTTTTCTTACAACCGCGGTAAAGATGGTCATCATCGTGCATCATTGTGCTTGGATGGATGTTGGTGAAAGGTATTTTGAACCTTAAAAAAATTAGGAGGAGAATAATAATGATCTTAAATCCATGGGTGTTTCTTTCACCGTAGTTGAAGGGAAACATAAAACACTACCTCAGCCTTATCCCAACTATAAAATTATTATTACTATTAAATAAATGACCGAATTTTTCTTGAACCATGGTGAAAGAAGAATTTTTTCACATATGATCATCACTGGTCTTAGATGGGTGTCGGGCAACAGTGGAAGATATTATTAACCTCCAACATATAGGGTGTTTCCTTTACCATGAAAGAAAATCGTTAAGTTTGTCTTTAATACTTGACCTATTTTGAAGAATGACCTGCTCCGACATATTTTTTATGGCCACCTGATGGATCGACCCATGACTTCTTAGAGTATATAATGTACTATCGTCTTGTTGAGCAAGTCATTGTAATTTGGGGGTCTTTTCGAACTAGGGCTTGAGGGCGATTTTTCTCGCCGCTGCTTGAGTGTAATTTCTCTTCTACATAATAAAATATCTCTTTCTTCACCCGAGGACGTAGCACACCACATCGGTGTGTGAACCTTATTAAATCTCTATGTCTTGTGTGGATCTTTCTTGGTTTATTTTCTTATTTGTTGATGTTTTCTCTAACAAAGACTTTATCCTTAAAATATATATATATATACAACATGATACCCCTAAACTCTACTTCATAAGTTTTTGAAGTCTGAACACCAAAGTGAAGAAGAGGAAACAATTTAAACAAATCAACTTAACCTATTTATCATCTGCTTGAGAAAATCTTAAACTTTTGACTGTCTAGATGGCAGATGGCTAGGTTATTGGTTAAATTTAAGCTTTGCTAGCCAAATGTAAAAAGGGCAAAACTTTTCTAACTGGAGTTTGCTAAATGAGAAATTTAAGGTTTGAAAATTCAAGATTGTAGGATACTACAGAGTAGTGGTTGAATTGAAATACCATAGTTATACAAAAACATACATAAGGATGCATGCTAATACGTGGACTATTTGGTCATATATGACATAAAATTTAACATCCGGCTCATACAAACTATGCCCAACCTATACAATGTTCAGAATTGCCACATCATCATTTTATATGGTACAATTAAGATGAATGCTTACCAAAGCCCATTCAAATGATTTTTTCTATCAAAATAATAAAACATTAACTTGAAATTGAGAGTAGTTGTTAGAAGAGCACAATTTGCCAATTAACCAAATCAAAAATTAATTAACTAATCTCTTTCTTCTTTATTTATATGAAAAATATCTGATTTGAACTTAAAAGAATTTTTCTAGCTAAAGAATGAAAGATCCACCAACTTTGTACTATATACTTTCTTTCTTAAAACTTTAACCCTGAATTTATTTTTTTCTTTAAATCAAATTGGTCAAATAGATTGCCAATTTTCAAACATACTTATCATGATTTCATACATAGGGGAGTTAACTGGTCATAGTATGTTTTCTTAATTCCAACTGAAACTTCTTTCATCAATGTTTTTGAGGGGGGAGGGGGGAGGGGGGAGGGGGAGGAAGGGGGAGACAGATTGTACAATCAATTTTCTTGTGGATTGGGCAAATGAAAAGCCTTCCAGAGAAAATTAGTACAACCATAACCTTACGTTATAAATGCTGACTCCACAAAGACACTTGGTGAGTAGATTACCAAAAAGAAAAAGAAAAAAAAAAACACTCAGTAACTGATGGGCCCAGAGGCCCAGACTAGTTTGTGGGTATGCTTAAAGGCCCAACTGCCCAACAACAAAGGTGTTTGGCTACTCCACTAAATATATGATGGCTAATTAATTTGGAGTTAGGTTAAAATTCCCACCTGCCTGCATATCACCCAATCATCATATAAAGCTTGAAATTTGGATGAAAGTGATATTCCCACTCTTTTTCATGTGGTATTGAGAGCATTCCGTGGCACGGCTTGGACTACAGTCTTCTCCCCCCACACCCCCACCCCCAAAAAGACTTTTCTTCTTCCTCTTCCTCCTCGTCCTGTCTCTAACCCTCATTTTTTCTAATTAGTTGTGCCACTTTTCTATGCATCTTTTCCAGTCCCTTTTTCTTGTTTCACCATTAACAAAATAAATGAAACAAGGAAGCATATTTGGTATACAAAATTAAGAAAGAGAGTAATCCACTATGATGATGGGGCAGTGTTCAACATGGGATTATTTCTGTTTGGTACGTAGTACAAGATTTTTTTTTTCTTTAGAAAAGACTGCAACAAAATGGAATAAGTTCTTATTAAGCCACGGTGAAGGAGTACTGATGGCCATCATTGCACTTGGATGGTGTATGGAAGCAGTGAAGGTGCATTTCATATAATGCGCAGAGAGAAATTAACGATGATGACATTAGATTATGGGTGAAAGAAAAAAGTTTTCAGAATTAATTAAACCAGGCATATTTACAACACATCTCATCTATCTACTTGGAGGGCTAAGATCCAAAGTAACTAACCCCATTTTGTTGAGATCCTCCTGACTTGCTGAGTTGTATTTCTTTCCTTTTATTCTCATCTCATCTATTTACTTTTATCTCTCCTGTCTCATCTTTTCATCTCTTCCTCCCTCTCAATTATGTTTAGATTTTTATTTATTTATTTTTAATTTTTTAGAATGAATCTATGTAGTCAATCACATTAAATTAGGACGAGACAGTTTGTTACTGTTGTTATTGTTGTTGTTGTATGCTTACCACACAGTTGTAGCTGATTCTCTACCAAAAAAAAAAAAAGTTCTAGTTGATTCAACTAGAGGAGATTAAACTAAATGTAGTTCATCACTACTTGATCTTGATCGCATCGCAGAACAAAGATTAGCTTTAGACATTCATGTTATTATTTCTTTAAGAGCCTCAATCAATATTTTGTTTGTTACATTATATGCTAATTGGTGGTAATTCATTCGTGTTGTTGGTTTTGGCTGTTTTGTTGGAAGAGTTAACTTAATTTACAAAGAAGGAGCTGTTTGGACAGTCCCTTCAGTCTAATGGTTGAAGTATTCACGTGAGGGCATGCTTTTCTAATTTGTTCTCATTTGCAGGAAATCATAATTTTTTTTTTGAGAGGAATAGATATGCCGCTGGTGTATAATAATTTAGCAGACAACACCAATAAGATATCATTAAAGAAAAATATGTGGATCATTTTAAAAAGAGGAAGAGAGAGACAGTGGGTACTAATATATGATATACCGATGGCATACCAAACTTTAATTATTATTAGAAGAATATACAATATGAGAAGAGATTGATAGAAAACAGTCAAAAGAAAACAAAGAAGAGAATGGGTGGTCACAGTCACCTATAACAAAGACTACCATTACAATCGAAATTAGTGAAAGCATCAACAACAAAATTTCTTTCTCGATAGACATGTTGGACGGATATAGCATTGAACCTTGAAAACCATTGAAGTTAGTTTATGTAAATAGCTAGGAATAGGGAGATGGTTTCACATGTTGTCCCTAACGGTGTCAATTACAAATCGAAATCAAATATCAAATTTAAAATCAAACCAAATTAATTGGACTGAATCAAACTAAATTAATTCGGTTAAAATTCGATTTAAGTATGTGAATATGGATCTCGGTTTGGCTCGGTTTCAATTTAAGGTGTAAAAACCGTCAATTTAAACCAAAACTGAACCGAATTGAAACCGAAATCAAACAAATGAAAAAATCCTAATATCGTTAGGAGAGTTTTTAGGTGGTAAGTGTTTTTTGCAATTCTTTACCAAAAAAAAAAAAAAAACGTTTTTTACAATTTATCATCACATATTTATTTATATACTAAGATAATTTTGGAGTATGGATTTATTTATTTTATTGGCTATATCGGTATCAGGTATCATACCGATATGTTGCAATGCGGATCGGAAGTATCGATCAAAAAGTGATTGGTTTTTTTCAAACTAAACTAAAATATAATTTAACATTCTCTTCTTGGGCAAACCGAAGCCCAATAGGTTCCTTACAAGCCATCTTGATCATCATCGTCATCATCCTGATCAAGCGTTGACTACCATCCCACCGTTGGGATGGACGACCTGACCGGTAATGTAAGACGAATCCGCCGGAGAAGCAAGAAAAACAAAACACGGCGCCACCTCATGAGGCTGCCCAGCCCTCCCCATAGGCGTCTCCGATCCAAACTTAGAACACTCCTCCTCATTAAACGGCGCCTGAATCGAAGGCGTCCAGATGGGTCGAGGTGCCACTCCATTCACACGGTTACCCTTTCCCGCCAGATGCAAAGCCAAACCCCTAACGAACCTAACGATAATCCAAAAGGAATGAAAGAACATACAGTGGCAGGATCACCAGAAGAGAAAGGGTCGAGGCAAATGCTACACCCGTCTTCACATCCATCTTGATCGGCAACTGGAAGATTGGCGGATCCTCTAGTAATGTAATGAGGACTCTCAAAAGCCCTAGAGACGATTTTCCAAGGGAGTACTTCAAAAAATCAAGTCCTGTGAAAGCCCGTTAAGCGCATGTTCCTGATCATCAGGTTTTGCAGTCGTCACTCGTCAGGCTTTGTAGTGAGTCAGGCATTGCAGTGAAACTATAACAATAAATACCCAAAATGGACTGGTGATATAATGGGAGCAGATTTTTTCCAGTGTCTTAATTGGCTACATATATTCGAATTTCTATAGCCTGAGAGCTATGGCTATAGGGATCCATCATCCTTCACCCACTAGGGGTTTTCCCACTTCACTTCTCATGGGATTGGGGTTATATATATATGGAAAAGATTGCGTATGTCGCCAATATCAAATATGTTAACACTTATTGTGTCTATCACGAATAAAGCTTAGTGAGCAACCTGAGAAGCCACTGCTTCACATGGCTTCTTGATGGAGTGTCTAGTAAGCACCAAGGGCATACTCACTAAGCTCTATTCCTGATAACTACAATTTTGCTTCTATTAACACCGATGGGCTAGATCTTTTCATGTTGATGATGTTGTCTCCGAGTGTCCTCAGTATGTGAGCAACCTGAGAAGCCACTGCTTCACATGGCTTCTTGATGGAGTGTCTTGTAAGCACTGGTGTTGGCTGTAAAACCAAAATGCAAATGAAATTAGCCATGTTAACCAATAACCATTGTCTGAAACAGTAAGATTTTAACTTAGTTGACATCGTCATTGAATTGAGAAGAAGTAGCATGCCCCAATAGCTAGGATTATATACAATCATATTGCTCTGTTAGAAAGCAGAGTAGGAGAGGCTACCCGGCAAGACCCAGAAATTCCAGCAGTAGGCAGCAAGCTAAATGCTCTAGCACGAAAATTTTCAACTGTAACAGCCTCTGTTTGCAATTCAAGTGGAGGCCCAGGAACTGTAGGCATAGCAAGTATACCAAATTCCTAAAATCATTCCGTAAATGCATAATTAGATAGAAGGGAGATCAAGAGCAGCAATTCGTTACACATTACTGCTTCAACTTGCTTGTGAGTGTGGAAATTGTAATTTGTCCAGTTTAAACAAAATTTCCTCAAGATTTTCATGTACAATCTAGTGAATTAAGCTGCAGAATTATAGTTCAACTCGAGTAATCTTCAGTGTCCCAAACCACTAACTTATATTAATCCAAGTTTTAAAGGCTTAGCAGTTTTGGACAAAAGTTTCTTCTGTTTTTTCGGTGTGAGGGGGGGGGGGGGGGGGAGAGGATGTTGAGTCGTCATCTGTAGAAAACTGCAGCCTCAAATAATCTTTTCACTGTTTGAGAAATTCTCCCTCAATTTCCTTTCGTTAGATTTTCTCATTAGCTTGAATCCGGAATATGATCAAATCCCTGTTCAAGTCCTCAGTAGGGACAAGTTTCCCACCTTACTACAGCCATATAATTTGGTTGAGCATAACAAACACTGCCGCTCTATTAAGATGCCTGGACCATCCTAGTTCTACTGCTAAGCCTAGTCTTTTCCTGCCAAATATCTGGTTAAGTGTGACTATTGTGGGAAACCCAACATATCCGGGAGATTGTTGGAAACTTCATGGTCAGTCTAAAGGAGGCTGCGGTTGGAGAGGGGCAATATAAACTCATATGCCCGTCTTTCTTAGGCTGTTGACAAATCTTCATCAAAGAAAGCTTGGTCAAGGCTTAATTTGTATTCCATTTGTCACATACAAATATCAGTTAGTTGATGTGTTTACCAAGGGTTTCAATTGCAAGATATTTCATCATATTATACCATACTTATACCCTTGTGTACGCGTCAGCCTTGTACTTCATTTCATGTATGGAATTGTATTACATACCATACTTAATGCCCTTGTAGTACCAATCTTCTCTATTAATAAGACAGACCGGATTGCTAGAAGCATGTCACCAAATGAAAGAAAATGACGAGCAGATAAAACCTAGATAAAACCTTTGCAATCACTTTTTGCCTTTAAGATCCCGGATGGATGAGGATGTTATATATTTTGTAAAACAACTTGCTTTTTGGATTCTCACAGAGAATCTCTATCCCATCCCCATTTCCCTACTTGATGTACAGACGATTTTCTGATGTTCTTTCATTTTGTTTCTTATCAAAAAAAAAAAATCTTCAACTATTAAGTGGAAGGCTAAACAGGTATATGAAGGTATCCATTGTCCAGTCTTAATGTGAGATTATTCCCAACACTCGTCACACGTCACCCCTCTTCTGGGGTTACACATGGCATGGGTCATCATTAATGGTTGACATGGTGGCTTTTTTACCATAATTTGAGAAGAGAGTATTAGAGCAGCAAAACTGATTGTTAGAAACTTTGAATTAAATCGAATTAATAACGAAAACAGAAATAGAAACCCAGCCTGAATATTTAGAAATCTACTCAACACAATGTTATCGTTCCTCATTTAAAACCCATACATATCACTACAACAATGAATTGTCACCCATTACTGTATTTTTTACTTCTTACAATGGACTTCCAGCTTACCTTGAAAAGTACAAAGAGAGAACTTCAGAAACTCATTCTCTGAGAAATTTCAATTTGTTCCTTCATAGAACCATCAAGTTTCTCAACAAGATTCAACAAAAAACCATCTGCACCATGCTTGGCCAACAAAGACACTGCCACTGGAAGGTTTTCATACGTTCCCAAAGGTATATTCACCTGCAATTTAGAACATGAGTGAACACATCTGTTACAAACAATACCCCAATAACTAGGATAATGTACAATCATCTAGTGCTGTTAGATAGATGGTGGAACTAGGAGAGACCACCTGACAGAACCCAGAAACTCCAGCGATAGACAGCAAGCTAAATGCTCTAGAACGATAGTTTTCCAGTGCAGAAGCCTCTGCTTGCAGTTTAAATGGAGGCCCAGGAACTGTAGGAAGAGCAAGGACACCAAATTCCTACAAAAAAAATTCGGTAAAGGCATAAATAAATGTAAAATTGGACAGAAGCGAGATCATGAAACAATTTCTTAGACATGATTGCTTTAACTTTCTTGTGGAAGTGTGGAATTTGTAATTTTACAGCAGCAGGTAGAGTCCAGTTTAAACTAGATCTCCTCAATAATTTCATGTACATCTGTATGTCTCAACTCGAGTAATCTACAATGCCCCAAATCAGTAATAACTTAGATTGGATATTTCTATTGGGCTGAGTTTTAAAGGTTTTGTAGCTTTAGACTTCTTCTTCTTCTTCTTTTTTTTTTTTTTTTTTGGGGGTGGGGGGGTTGTGTTCACCTCGTCACTTGGAGAAAACTGTTTTTCGCTCATTTGCCTTTCATTATATTTCTTATTTCTGACTCTCCTTTTAGGGGTGTCTCATAGTCTCTCTGTTTATATTTTTAATAAATAACTAGTTCAGGAAAAGTTCAGTAAAAATTTTTTTCTGAGATTTTAATTACAGAAAATATCAATTCCGAGAAGAATTTATGAAGATGCCAGCTTGCTTAGCTTTTAAAAGCCATAGTTTCATTTACAGGATGTTGGATTGAATTTCATCTACACAACTACTTTCTATTAAATTTAGGGAAGGCATTAGCAGGACGTGCAGCAGACCTACCATGTGGCAGCTCAGGGGGCACCTTGATAACAAAGGTACGTAGGCCTCACCTCTGATACTCATTTCAAATTCAGTCCAAATGATTGTGCCATGTGGCAAAGTAAAGTCCTCTTTCTAGGGTATTTCAATTTAAAAATTCACAATTATGTGTGCTACATTATTGACATGGGAGCCAAGGTTCAAAATGAGGCCACTGTAGAGGGGGAACCCTATCTATCCAATGGTCTTGATTGGCCACATCATCACTCCATGAGGCTCAGATTTAACCACCAAAACTTTTAAGCTTATAAAGAATGTGGTCCTGGTCAGACAATTACACTGGAAAAGAAAATAATAGAATCATAAGCATACAGACCCAGGAAAAGAAATTATTTATTAAACAAAACAAATATGAAGTGAGGAGATATCAGAGATTCAGAAGTATTAGAGGAGTTTGCACTTCCACAGGCAGCAAGTGAGTGTGGCCAGGCATGTGAGAGAGAGAGAGAGAGAGAGAGAGAGAGAGTACCTCAAGTAGTTCAGTAAGAGCAGCACGGAGTTCATTTCTAACCACATGACAGTTGTCAATGTTTTCATTTGTTGCCATAAGGGCTTCCTGTACCCGTTCTGATATGCCTGGACCTAAATCAGGTTTAACTGAACTGATCCATTCTTCATGGTTACTTTTGAACTCATACCTACATTTCAAAATTACAATTGAATTTTAGAGGAATCAATATTTATTTTCTTTTGGTCTATCTTTCAAAATGCAAGAAATCATAGACAGTATGGAGTTCTGTTCAGGCCCCGAACCTCTGAAGCAACCTCATGGATTTTGAAATGGCCACTAATGCTGGTATATTAAACTCCAGTTGCTCATTTCCTTCACTCATAAAATGCTTCAAACTTGGAACTTTACTCTCAATATAATCACCAAGGTTTAAATGCCTAAAAATTTGACCTAAAATAAAAGGAGGATGAAGTAATACATCACTCAATTAGAAACCCATTAAGATGAATGCAGACAGAACCCTTGTAAAGAACTATATACTACATGATCAAGAATTTACCTCCAAACAACTTTTCAATAGACTTAACAAGAACCTGGGTCACACGATCCCTGGGAATGCTCAGAAGTTGGAAACAGTCATCTGGAATAACAATGTGACTAGGTTGTACAGGCTCCACATTAGGCAATCGCAGTAGTACATGGCCTACTTGATTCAAGATCACAGGATCCCTTGCAAACCATCCTAGGTGATGAATGTGTCAACAAATAGAGTTGCAGGAAAAAGGTCCCAAGAAAAATCATAAACCACTACAACATACCCCCTCTGATAAAAGCAGACTTTCATCCAAGTTTGATATCAAACTGCAAGTATGGTAAGATTAAAGAAACAAGCCAAATTTTTTTCAACCTTGTTTAAAGGGCATATCTACATTACACAGCACCATATCAAGAACTCATCTATGTGGTTGGATGGGAAGGCCCAACCTTGAATTAGCCATATGTCACTCGATGACAAACTGGACAACACATTCATATATTCTGAGCCCCAAAAAGAACTGCTATTTGGCAGATATTAGGGCCGTCCAGAGAAGCTTCACTAGACAGCCAATCCAGTAAATCATGCCCTTGTTTAGATACAAGGAACCATTCAGGCTGTTAACCATGAGTGCCATTAGTTTCTTGGGTGTCAAATTGGTTTTTCTTTTGTATCCCAAACATTCACTCTATGAACAGGACAGAAAACTGGATTTTGTCATGAACTGGCATCCCAGCCATTGGAATGAGTTGCACCACTCACCTGTTACACCCATTCCATCTTAGTTCTTAGGGAAAAAAAATGCTGCCAATATCATACTGGCAGACCAAAATGGGAAGGCAATGTACAACCAGGTAGCAGCGTCAAAGTTGCAACTAATAGGTGCCTCAGTTTCACATTGTAATTTCACACTTGGAGTTGCCTAACTTTTTCCTCTTTGATAAGTTTAACTTGTATGATTTTTGGTGGTATGGTATCACTGGATACAGAACTTTGTGAAATGAATATAAGCAGAAGTACGTTTAAATGACATATAAATGTAGTTGAATGCAAAGTAATCACAGATCAATCAAAAGTTTTACCGCTGATAGCACTGATCCTGGAAATTTGTCATGGAATGGTTAAGCAGGAGTTACATAACTGAACAAAGTTGGGTTAAGGCTTGTTCCAGTTGAGGTGAGAATTTAAGGTCAGAACAGATGTGGAACCTCATGCCTCATGGCCTAAAAGTTACATAGTAAGATTGTTACGTCACATAAGGATTAGACAAACATACGTAACATAAGGATTAGACAAACCTTAGCCAAGCTTCAAGATACAATGTGAGGAATTTTTATTTGGAAAAAAAAATTGAATATCTGTACCAGCAACTTACCAACTGTATCAAAGCTCTGTGCCATAGGAATAACACCACTAGTAGGAACAACTGCATGTGAAGGCCGACACCCATAAATTCCACAAAATGCTGCGGGGACTCTTATGCTTCCTCCAGTGTCAGTGCCTGCAATGAAAATTCCAACAGCCAACAGAAATGTTTGCATGAGTCCCTCCCTACACCTAATGATGTCAATTTCGAAAAAAAATTAAAGGCATCAATATCTCAAGAGGTAGTGAAAGTCTCACACCTAAGGAGAAATCTACAAGCTTTGCTGCCACTGCTACAGCAGATCCACTTGAAGATCCTCCAGGTACCCGATCTGGGGCACATGGATTAACAGGTGTTCCATAATGTTTGTTTTCTCCGTTTATACTGCCATTAAAAATACTCAGGAACATCATAAAAAGCTATAAATATTAGACATAAAAATTCAAACAGCTCTACATGAAGAATAATTTTAGGCATCTACATTGTTTGGTATATTGTCTCTCAAAATTGGGGTTAGGTATGCCTAACATGACATCAAGTAGATGTTTCTAATCATATGATAGCTGAAAATCGCAGCCAAGGATACCGGCAATTTTTATTAAAGTGAATAACCAAGCGATCAATTCAGCTTTTAAAAACACAAATTAGCAAAGTTTGTGGGCTAGGAGGGTCCATTCAATGCGACTGCTATTAGACTCAATGTGACTATGGCGTAGTTCATCGAATTAGACAGTAGAACATGCATTTCATATATGAAATAAATGATGAGTCAAATACTTATAATCCAAACAAACAAACAAACAAAGATATCTCAAAGCCATACCCATATAAGTTGTTTCTAACAAATGCAATGGGGGTAATGTAGAAACGCAACCCTAAAGCGATGCAAAAGAAATTGAAAAACAAGAACAAGCAATGCACACGGATTTACGAGGTTCGGCAAGGTTGCCTACGTCCCCGGTGAGATGAGATCCTGTTTCACTATCAATGGAGAATAGGGTTACAACGTTTGTCCCTCACACCTCTCAGTATTGCTTGCATTACAGAAAAAGAAACCCTCGCTACAAATATATAGAGAAAAACCCTAATCCGGAAAGTACACATTTGCCCTCAATACAAATAAAAAAATTCGAGCGGGGTGCTACGCCCCCTAAACCCTCTGCTATGCAGGGGGCCTCCTGCCCCCCTTGCAACCCCCATGGCCCGCTAATGGGCTAGCAGGACCGCCGTCCTACCTGTCAAAGTGCTGAACTAGTACTCCCTGGAATACAAGACATCATACACCAACAGGTAATTGAAGGATATGGCTAGTGGTTACCTTATCCATGACTAGACAGACAAAGGGTTAGAAGTGGAACCATAAGAACCAAATATTCATCAAAATTTTCTTTTCCTAGGAGTCTAAAACGAACCTGTAAGCCATTTCATCCATGAAAGTTTTGCCAACAGCTGTGGCACCAGCATTCAAGACAGCTAAAACAGCTGGAGCCGTTGATACGGCAGGCAAATGGGTCCTGGCCCAATCAGGACTACCATTTCCAGTCACGTATCCTTCAACATCAAATCTGTTACAGCAGTTCAGAAATTGCAAATGAACAGACAAAGAAGAAAAGTAACAGAAAAAGAAGTTAAGATAATTGAAAGCAGGGAGATAAGAGTTGACATGTCTTTGATGGCAAAAGTGAGGCCGTTCAGTGGGAGTTGTTGAGGAGAATCAATTGTTGGAGGATGTAGTACAAATTTCTCCATGAAAGCTCCGGAGTCCGACCCTACCGTCGCCATCCCTTAGTTCGGAATTCAACTCTCTCACTAATCAGTCGCGAGAATTTTTGCTGAGAAGAGACGAATCGGGTTTACGGAGTAGAGGATTGAGATATTTTGTTGGAAGCCTTTCTTCTTCAATTGGGCTAACTGGTTTATCAGTTTATATAACTGATATCGAGAGTTGAGACACCAGAGGATTGGAAGAAACGCTAGCGCCCAGGTACCAACTGGAAATACTGGATATAGGATAATGCCAGCGTGGAAAATTGAAATGAAAAGACTATTTTAGCCTTATTTCGTGCAGGCGTGAAGCATGATCCGACATGCGCTCCGGGTCCGGGCTAATCCGTCATGAAACTTTGTTCTTGGAATTGGTGGTCCTCATTAGATCAAAACGAAGGGACCCACAAACGGGAGAAGAAAAAGATTTGTGGGCCCCTACATCTTAACCAATCACCGTTGCAGGAGATACAACTTCGTGTGCCGTAGGATATGAAGCGGACTGGGTTTTCATTGATCATAAATTCGAGCTCGCGTGACTTGACTTAGGTGTGTCAAAATCGAGCCGGTAAAACCGGACAAACCAAATCGAACCAAAGTTTTATTGGGTCAGTTTTGGTTTGAGATATTGCAACTCCCCTAACAAATCGAACCACACCAAAACCAAATAAACCTAAAATCAAATCGAAACCGACTCAAAACTCAAACCAAAATCGAAAACAGTCCAAAATTTTGCAAAACCTAGACCAAAACCAAACCAAAAGGGTAAGAAACCTAAAACAGTCCAAAATTTTGTATAAGTTTATACGGAAAATCAAACCCAAACTGAACAAAAAATCAAAACCAACCCAATAACAAATCAATACAATAAACCAAAGCCAAACCACATCAAAACCGAAACCAAAACTAAAACTAAAATTTCCTTATTGATTTGGTTTTGATTTCACCATTCTCACACCAAAACCGATTCAAGCTGGACCGAAATAGATCCAAACCAACCATTGACACCCCTAGACTGACGAGAGGATGGAAACTTTAACCTTCATGTGTCCAATTCCTTCCCCTACAACCGCCAAATATCTATCTATATATATATATATATATATATTAGAGTTGTATTAACATGAGGCATGAGAAGATGAAGATATCATCCTTAAAAGGCCTCAAGAGCACAACATGACAAGAAGATATTAGAAGGGCTGACAAACTTCTCCAAACATTTTATCTAATTCTTGCTTCTATGAGCTTAGTTACCATCCCCTCCACTACTTGCCATTATATGCTAACCTCATGACTCATGTATCATGCATGACTCTGATTCATGCATCTAAGATGCTTTCTTCTCTTCATTATAATCTAATCCAAATCAATGGAGTTATAAAATGACAAGTCTGGCTCCACCTGTTTGTAAATAAGTCCATAATCTAGAATATCAGCTATCAATAACATTTGCACACATCCTACCACTTCTATAGTATCATAAGAGTAAGCAATAATAATATTATGAAAATGACATCCCCTCCAGGTTCATGTGTCATGCACTCATTTATTCATAACAGGAGGAAGAACTGGTAATAATCATCATCAACCAAATCCTTAGTATCAATAATCTCCTTTGCTTAGGGAAGTGACAAAGGATTTAAAGTTCCTAGTAAGAAAGGAGCAGATTACGGGGTAGCCACCAAATGCTGCACAATGCCAAATAATACAGTTTCACTCTCTTATCATCCAACCTAAGGCACCTTTTCATATGTACAAAGTCCCTTTCCATGCAGTGGTAAGCAGTTACGCCTCTTCTTTTCTACTCATCAAAGACTTCAGTTAAAACAAAAATCAAGGTCAGGAGAATTAGACAGATCCCAACTAGCAACTCTGGTTGAATTTCAGTCCTGGGTTGCAAATCCCAAAAAACAACCTGCAAGGAGAAGAGAGCAGCATTGCATTATATGGCTGAGGGCTTCCTTATTCACGACATAAATGGATACCGGTTCTGTTTCATTGAACTTTGACCATGGATGTCAAATTATATCCAAGCTAATCCCATTCAAAGTGTGTTTACACAGATCAAACTGTTAGAGAACTGAGGAGTAGGCAGCATACAATTGGGGATATTTGGGTACAATGATTTCAACCAGATGCCATTTGCCCAGGTAAAAATATACAATGGATAATGCATATACTCTTCATTCACCATCATCCAGTCCTCATAAAAAAGATCTAGTGTTTGTTCATGTACATTGGTTCCCTCATTAGTGTTTTTGGTGAATAAATAATTCATTACCAAAGAATGGGAAAAACAGGAACTCCCAAGGAAAGGGATATCATTAGTGTTTTTGCTAATGTCTGATGTGCGGGGATATAATGCAGCTGTGTGTGTTTTGAAATAAACAGTAGCTGCATCATATAAAATTCTTGAGTATACATATAGGTTGTGTGTGCTACTTCACAATATTGTGTATGCCAATATTGTTCAACTGAATCATATATTTTCTTGAGTACACAGATGATTACCTCTACTATTGTTCAACTGTCCATTTTCTGGTGTTATTGTATATATCAATTTACAAAGGAACATATAACGAATATTCTTATATTATATTTTTGACACGTCACGTTGATTTATGTTTATTGCTTCGTTTTTTGATGAATATGTTTAATTGCTTATCTCACATCCTATGCTTTGTTTATTATATTTTGGATTTCTTGTATTAGGTCATTATTAGCATAATAATATCATATTGCATTGATATGGCTTATATATATATATATATATATATATGTATATAGTACACGCAACGCCTAGAGCACCAAGGCGACCCTCCACCGCCTTTGGTCACCTAGGCATCTTTACAACTATGATATAGCCTTAGGAGGAGGAGAGACTAATGCCTACGAGCGATAGAGGCTCACGAGATAAAGGCATCTCTGTATGAAATTTGAGAAGTGAGTATTGCAGTAGTACAACCAATTACATTGATAGGCATCTCTGTATGACATATGAGAAGTGAGTATTTGCAGCAGTAGAACCAATGACATAACTAGAAACTCTTAAAAGGTTTAAACAGAAATTACAACAAAGCCTAAAATAGAAGCCCAACCTAACAAAATATAATCCTTTCTAATATAAATTGCATACATTCACCCCCCCCCCCAAAAAAAAAAGAAAAAAGAAAAAATGCATACATATTTTATAACAATGAATTGTCCCTTATTACGCTCCCTCAAGGTGTTGTAACCAGCTAGAAGCTTGTTTTGAAAGGAGAGAAAATAAGGAGCAGGTACACCCTTCATAAAGAGGCCCAACCCAATTGCTTAGCCCATTAGGTAAAGAGGTCCAACTGGTATTTGAAGGCATCCAAGGTCCCAGAGTTTCCCAATGTGGGATTAATTCCAGCACTCCCCCTCATGTGTTACCCCTCTTTTGGGTGTAGTACACATAAGCATGTGTGGCCCCTCTTTTGGGCGAACATAAGCAGATTATCATTAATGGTTGGCCTGGTGGCTCTTATAACAAGAAACTTGAGAATAAGAGAGTAGTGCAGCAGCAGAACTGATTACATTGCTAGAAACCCTTAAATGGTTTAAATAGAAGTTACAACGAAAGCAGAAATAGAAACCCATATCGATACAACAATGACTTGTCCTTTATTACTGTATTTCTTCTTACAGATGGACTTGCAGCTTACCTTGAATTGTACAAAGATAAAACTTCAGAAACTCATTCTTTGAGCAATTTCAATCTGTTCCTTCAAAGAACCATCAAGTTTCTCAACAAGATTCAACAAAAAACCATCTGCACCATGCTTGGCCAACAGAGACACTGCCACTAGAAGGTTATCATACATTCCCAAAGGTATATTCACCTGAAATTTAGAAGTAATACATGAAATACAACATCTGTTACAAACATGCTCCAATAACTAGGATGATATGCAATCATCTTGAGCTGTTAGATGGCGGGGCTAGGGGACACTACCTGGCAAAACCCAGAAACTCCAGCAATAGACAGAAAGCTGCCTGCTATGGCACGAAAATTATTAAGTGTAACGTTCTCTGTTTGCAACTTCAATGGAGGCCCAGGAACTGTTGGAATAGCAAGTATACCAAATTCCTACAAAATCATTCGGTAAAAGCATAAAGAAAGGCATAATTGGACAGAAGTGAGATCATGATCTTCAATTTTACAGAAGCAAGAACAGTCCAGTTCAAACAAAATTCGCCAAGAATTTCATGTACAATCCAGTGAATTAAGCTGCCGAATCATATCTCAACTTGAGTAATCCACATTGCTCCAGACCAGTAAGTTGGATTGCATACTTCTATTGGGCTGAGTTTAAAAGGTTCATAGCTTTGGACTAAAGAATTTTTTTTTTTTTTTTTTGGGGGGGGGTGGGGGGGGGTGGGGTGGGGCGGTGTTTGAACTCATCACTTGGAGAAAACTGCAGCTCCAGTGAACTTCTCCTGAGAAATTTTTCCTCATTTGCCTTTGGTTAGAATTATTGTTTCTGACTCTCCTCTTAGCAGGTGTTCGGTAGTCTCTATATTTAATTTGTTATTGTCTTTTGTTGTTACCTAAGAAGGGGGAAATTTGGGGGTAAAACCTCCAACTTTTAGATTCTTTTTAATCAAATAACTAGTTCAGAAACAGGTCAGTGATTTCTGTTATTTATACTCTTAAATGGATATTCAGCTAAATTGAATTCCAAAGATACTATTAAGAGATTAGTTATTTAAGACTTCCTTATGAGATCTAAATTACACAAAAGATCAATTCCCAGAAGATGATAATGCCAGCTTGCTTAGCAGGTAAAAGTCATAGTGCCATTCACAGGATGGATTGAATTCCATCTTCATCCACCAACCACAAGTTGCTTCCCACCACGCACCAAAATAAACAAATATGTAAGGATATTAAATTTAGGGAGGAAATTAGCATGATGTGCAGCAAATCTACCATGTGGTAGCTTAGGTGGCACCCAGAAAACACAGGTAGGTATCCCCTACCTCTGATATTCATTTATCAAATTCATTCTAAATGACTGTGCCACGTGGCACGGTAAAATCCTCTTTCTTGGATATTGATTGTGGGCCATATGATTGAAATGGGATCAAAGGTTCAATATGAAAACACTATGAGGGTTAACCCTATCCATCCGAAGGTCTTGATTGGCCACATCATCACTCCATGTGGCTCTGATTGAGCCAGCCATCCCACTAAGCTTATAACGATTGCGGTCCTTTCTCTTTGTGGGATAACCACACTGAGAAATAAATTAAAAAATCAAATGCAAATTTTAGTTTAAAGATTGGATGAACAGTGTAGACAAACATGACCTATTTAGCTAATTAAATAACATATAGACCCAAAAAAAAAATTATTAATTAAACAAAACGAAAATGAAGTGAGTTAACCAGAAGCATTAGAAAATTAATCAAGGAAAATGAGTATGAGCATTCATGGGTGCCTGTGGAGAGAGAGAGAGAGAGAGAGAGAGGGAGTACCTCAAGCAGGTCAGTAAGAGCTGCACGGAGTTCATTCCTAACCTTATGAAAAATGTCAATGTTTTCACTTGTTGCCATAAGGCATTCCTGTACCCGTTCTGATATGAATGGACCAAAATCAGGTTTAACTGAACCTATCCATTCTTCATGGTTAATTTTGAACTCATACCTACACATACAACATGAAAATTGCATTATAAAGAAATCAATATTTATTCTTTTTTTTTTTTTTTTTTTTTTTTTCTGGTTGGTGGGGGGGAAGAAAACCTTACTTTTCAAGAGTCAACAAACAGTATTACAGTTCTGTTCAGGATACATACCTCTGAAGCACCCTTAGAGCTCTTGAACTGGCAACTAATGATGGTATATTATACCCCAGTTAATCATTGCCTTCACCCATAAAATGCTTCAAACTTGGAACTTTATCCTTGATGTAATCACCAAGTTTTGTATGCCTAATAATTTGACCTAAAATAGAGAGAGGATAAAGTAATACATCATTCAATTAAAAATCGCATTGAGATGAATGCAGGCAGAACCATTGTAATGGACTACATACCTGATCAAGAATTTACCTCCAAACAACTTTTCAATAGACTTAAGAAGAACCTGGGTCACCCGATCACTGGGAATGCTCAGAAGTTGGAAACAGTCATCTGCAAAAATAATGTGACTTGGTTGTACAGGTTCCACACTAGGCAACTGCAGTAGCACACGCCCTACTTGATTCAAGATCACAGGATCCCTTGCAAACCACCCTGGATGACAAATGTGTCAACAAATAGATTTTCAGGAATAAGGTTCCAAGAGAAATAGTTAACCACTAAACCACAACACACCCTCTCTGCTACAAGCAGACTTCCATCCAAGTGTGGTACAATTAGAGAAACAAGCCAAATATTTTCCCTACCTTGTTTAAAGGGCATATCTCCATTACACAGCACCAAAGAGAGAGCTCCTCTACATGCTCCACCCTTTTTGAGCTACATGGAGTGGCTCCATTGGAAAGACCAACCATTTGGATGGGAAGGCCCAATGTTGAATTAGGCATATGTCAAGTTTCAGCCCCCATCTGCAATAAATGACCAATCATGATAGGACATTTACACTCGTATTCTTTACACTAACATTCTCAGAGGTAAACTTAAGTTTCCCGAATTTTCAACGAAATATTTAAGCTTCACATCTCCACATGGGAAAAAGGATTCCTTTGAAACTTGCCAGACTGACTGATGAAGAACTGGACAACACATCCACAAATTTTTATCCCAAAAAGAGCTACTACGTGGCAGATACTAGGCCAATCGACAGAAGCATCTCTGGACAGGCTATCCAGTCAAACTACGCCCTTATTTTAATATAATGTATCATTCAGGCTATTAACAATAAGCAAAGAAAATGTATTATTAGCTTCTTGGGTGTCCATTGGTTTTTCTTTTGTATACCAATCATTCACTCTGAAGACAGGACAGCACACTAGATATCTCATGAACTTGCATCTCAGAAGTCAGAATGAGTGCCCCCACTCAATGGTTACACCCATTCCATTTTGGCTCTCAAACTGCTTGGAACTTGACTTATGAAATGTCGCTAGTTAGTTATTCTCTATAGATCTACTAATCATCAAAAAAAAAAAAAAACTCTGCAAATAGATACCATACTATGATGGGAGGGCAATGTACAACCAGATTGCAGTGTCGAAGTTGCAGCTCGTAGGTGCCTCAGTTGCACATTGTACTTCCACAAGTTTAGTTGTATAACTTATTCTTCTTTCATAAGTTTAAGTTGTATAATTTTTTGTATTATGGTATCACTGGGTACAGAACTTTGTGAATGGATATAAGCAGAAGTACGTTTTCTGTGATACAAAAATCTAGTAGGATGCATAGTACTCACAGATCAATCAAAACTGTTAGCATTGAACCAGGAAATTTGTCATCGAACACAGAATTTGAATAACTGAACAAAATTACTTGGGTCAGGGCTGGCTTGAGATGAGGTGAGAATTGAAGTTACATAGTAAAGATTATTTAACAACATAAGGATTAGACAAATCTTAGCCATGCTTTAAGATAGTGTGAACGATTTTCTTAAAAATAAAAATAAAAATTGAATATCAGTACTAGCAACTTACCAACTGTATCAAAGCTTTGTGCCAAAGGAATAACTCCACTAGTAAGAACAATTGCATGTGAAGGCTGCAACCTATAAATTCCACAGAATGCTGCAGGGGGCTCTTACGCTTCCTCCAGTGTCAGTTCCTGATAGGAAAATGCCAACAGAAGCATTTGCATGAGTCCCTCCACTACACCTAATTATGACAATTTCAAAAAAATTAAAGACCATATATCAGAGGGAGTGAAAGTCTCACACCTAAGGAGAAATCTACAAGCTTCGCTGCCACTGCGACAGAAGATCCACTTGAAGATCCCCCCGGTATCCGATCTGGGGGCCTGGGGCACATGGATTAATGGGTGTACCAAAGTGTATGTTTTCTCCAAATTCAAATACTTAGGAACATCATAAAAACTCTAAAATATGTGACATAAAAATTCAAACAGCTCTAAATGAAGAATAATTTTGGGAATCTACACCATTTAGATATACCCAACAAGACATCAAGTGCATGCTCCTAATCATATGAGAGCTGAAAATCATAGTATAGGATGCCCACAATTTTATTTACTGTGAAGAATCAAAGTAAAGTAACCAAATCAGCTTGTAAGAAAACAAACTAGCAAAGTTCAAGTACGGGCCCTACTCCCTAATCCTAGGTGGTGACTCCAAACAAATCTACATTTATTAAACCTTGGATTTGATTCCCCTCCTAAAGATGGTCTTCCCACCCGAATGACAAAGGCAACCAGCGGGGGATAATCAAGGAGACAAGGCGCGGACCAGAAAAACCAGAGCTGTCCTCATAGGAGGTGAGGGTCTATTCATTACGACTACTATTAGACTCAGCATGAGTTTGGAGTGGTCGATTGGATGAGACAGTAGAACATGCCTGTCATACATGAAAAAAGTGATGAGTCAAACACTTGTAATCTATACTCCAGATTGTACAGTGTAATTATGATACCAAAAAAAAAAAAAAAAAGATAGCTCAAAGTCATACCCATATTAGTTGAATCTAACAAATGTAACAACTCAACTCAACTCAACTCAGCCTTATCGTAGCAAAATGGGGTCAACTACTTTTTCTCCAATCAGCTCTATTAAAAGCCAAACTTGTTACTAGTTCTAAGCTATCATGTCTTTCCTTGGCACTTCTTCTAAAATCATTTTAGGCCTACAATTGGCTCTTTTAGTTCCTTCAATCTGAATCAAATCACACTTCCGCACTAGATCACTCAAAGGCCTTTATTGGACATGTCCATGCCACCTCAAACGACTTTCTTGCAACGTATCATGTATCAGAGTCACTCCTAAATTATTATTCCTTGTTTCATCTTTACGAATTTTACCACTAATCCATCTCAACATCCTCATTTCTGCTACATCAAGTTTAATTATATGTTGTTTTTCATTGCCTAACATTCGGCTCCATACATCATTGCCGGTCCTATAACTGTCCTATAAAATTTCCTTTGAGTTTTAAATGATTAAATTGATCACACAACATTCCAAATGCATACCTCCACTTCTAATTTTTCGTGCTGCATCATCCTCTATTTCTCCTTATTTATTTATGATTGAACTTATGTACCAAAAAATTTCACTTTGCATATCTCCCTATCATCAAATATCACTAACTCAATTTCAGTCCTATTGTTATTGACATTACATATCTCTCTCTCTCTCTCTCTATATATATATATATATATATATATTTTCTATTTTTGTTCTACTTATCTTAAAATCATTTGATTCCAAGGCTGATCTCCATAATTCCAACTTGACATTTATCCCTGATTTTTTTTCATCAACCAAAACAACAACGTCAGCAAAATGCATAGGAAGGGATTTGATCCAATATATCTCTAGTCAACTTGTCTATGGTTAGAGCAAATAAATATGGACTTAGAGCTGACCCTTAGTATAATCTAATTGTAATTGATAATTCACTACCTTGCCCCCACCTCACGATTCTTACACTAGTCACTATGCAATCATACATATCTTTAACTATGTCCACATATTTACTCGAAACATTTCTAAATCAATAAAGACGATATGGAGATTCTTCTTACATTCTTTAAATCTTTCCATTAGTCTCCTAAGCAAATAAATAGCTTCTAGTGTTGATCTTATTGCCATAAAACTAAATTCATTATCTGAAATATTAGTTTCTTGTCTCGAGTAGGTTTCAATTACTCACTCCCCTAATTCCATGGTATAGATCATAAGTTTTATTCCTCTATAGTTGTTACAACATTGAATATCATATTTATTTTTATAAGTCAGAACTACAATGCTCCCCTTCCATTCACCTGGCATTTATCTAGTGCTCATAATCTTATTACATAACTTTGTCAACCAAGTTATTCCACGAACTCCTAAGCACTTCCACACAACTATTGGAGTACCATCTTGACCTACTGCTTCAATTATTTTCATCTTCTCTAAAGCTTCATATACTTTAGACATCCTAATTTTCCATATATATCTAAGACTTGTGGTTTCTTGATGGTTATTGCATCCTTCTAAAACACTATAACTTATATTGTTTTCATTTAGTAAGTTGTAGAAATAATTTTTCCATCTCTTTTTAATATTTCATCATATGTTAATACTTTATCATCTTAATCTTATACACATCTAATATGGTTGAAATTCCCTTTTTCCTTTCCCTCATTTTAGCTAATTCATATAAATATGTTTCCCCTTCCTCTGTGCTCAACTGCTCTAGAGATCCTCATATTCTTAGTCTTTGTTTTTTCTACTATCGTCTTTTTTTAGCTTTATTTCTAACAAATTTATACCTTTTAAATCTTCTTCATCCTCATGTCATTTGCCAAGTAATTTAAACTAGATTTCTTAGCTTTAATGGCTGCTTGAACTTTCATCGTTCCACCACCAAGATACCCTATTATAAAGGTTGTTTTCTTAGTCCTTGCTTTTCCTTAATGGCTGACTGTTACTGACACATGCACCCGGGGGTAATTAGAGGATATGGCAAGTGGGTACCCTATCGACGACAAGACTTCTAAGTGGTGGAAATGGAACCAGATGAACCAAATATTCAGCTAGATAGGAGTAAAAAATCCAATGGAACATTAAATGTTGTATTCCTAATAGTCTATAACCAACCTGCAGGCCATTTCATCCATGACAGTTTAGCCAACAGATGTGGCACTAGCGTTCAAGAGAGCTAAAACAGCGGGAGCCGTAGAAACGGCAGGCAAGTGGGTCCTGGCCAAATCCGGATTACCATTTCCAGTCACGTATCCTTCAACATCAAATCTGTTCCCACCAACCCAAAATCTCAAGAAGCAGTTCACAAATTGCAAATGAATAGACAAAGAGGGAGAAGAGTAACAGAAAAAAGTATTCAAAAAGAAAGTAAGAGAAAGAATAATGACATGTCTTTAATGGCGAAAGTGAGGCCGCTCAGTGGGAGTTGTTGAATAGAATCAGTCGGTGGAGGATGTAATACGAATTTCTCCACGAAAGCTCCGAAATCTGACTCTACCGCCGCCATCTCTAGTACGCAATTCAGCTCTCTCTCTCACTCTCTCTCTCTCTCTCTCCCCGTGAGTAGTCAGTCGCGAGAGTATTTGGCCTCCTTGATCTTTGTTCCATGAATTTGTCTTGAGCAATTTGGTTAGTCCCCATGAGATCAATGAAGGGACCCACAAAAGGAGAAAGGAGACGATGATTGAGGACTCTCTTCACTTGTGGGCCCTATTTCTGAAGCGGACTGACTAGGTTTTATCGTCCATAACTCGTGCTCGCGCCTAGGCGGGGCCGGGACCGGGACCGGGACCCTGGTTGATCTTTATTGGCTGTGACCACAGGGAGAGGGAAAGGGATATGGATAGGGATATGGATATGGCGGGGCGGGGCATATGGTGAATTGGCATTATATGCTAATCTCATGACTCGTGCCATTAGTCACGACTCATAATTCATGTATCTGAGATGCTTTCTTTTCCCAGTTAGTCTAATCCAATTCAATAGAATAAAACTAAAAAGAAAAAAAAGAAAAAAAAAAAGGGGCAAATCTGGCTCCACTTGTTTGTATGCAAGTCCTTGATCAGGAATATCAGCTATGAGTAACATTTGGCCACATCACACCATTTCTTTAGTATCATAAGATCAGACGATATATAAGCAATAATATTATAAATTTCACATTCCCTCCAGGTTCATGTGTGTCATGCACCCATTCATTCATGATAGCAGAAGTGACAGGATATAAAATTCCTACTAAGAATGTCGAAGATTACTGGTTAGCCACCAAATGCTGCACAATGCCACACAGTAAATACAGTTGTTTTAGTCTCCATATCAACAATGCACAACTCTATTTGAATTTCAGCCATGAGTTCCAAATCCCCACAAAAGAAAAAAAGAACCAAAAGGAGAAGAGAGCAACACTGCATCTTATGGCAAAGGGCTTCCTCATTCATGAGATAAAGGGACACCAGTACTGTTTCATTGAACCTTTGAATATGGATGTCAAATCTATACCCAGGCTAATCCCATACAAGGCGTGTTTACACAAATCAAACTGTTAAGAGACCTGAGAAGTAGGCAGCATGCATTTGCGAAGATTTTGGATACAATGATTTCAACCAAAGGCCATCGTTCCTTCATTAGTTACATCAAGAGTACCAAGACCCAAAGACTGCAAATAAACTTCAAGAGTTAAGACCTGCAGCAAGGAACAGTTCTAGCTCATTTACAAAGCATTGTCGTTTCCGTTAAGAACCGTTTTGCAGCATCAGATACCAAAGCATTGAACACTTCCCAGTGTTCTCACTCTTGTTCAGATGTACATTTAGAAAGTTCATGTTCATTTCTGCAATATAATGTATGAAAAATATTGATCCCAGATAATATTTTGCATATTCCAAAATAAAATGCTACATTGGATGGTTAAACAATAAAAACCAACAGACAAGCTCTCTATATTACAATTCTGTTTAGAAAAAACTTCCCATAACATGTTGAAATTTACTGTTCCATGAAAGATTCAAACACACCAGTATGTGATGCAGAAGATTCTCTACATCCACCACCTATATAGAAACAATCAAGCTGACTTAGTCATTTCCAACTGCATTACCATAAACAGCCTAAACAGGTAGTCTGAATTTTTTGAGTTATAAAGAGCAAACCTAGTCTATTAATATAATGTAAATGAGGAAAAAATGGAATGAGTGGGAGAAGCCATCTCATGGGGTCACATATCAGGATCTCTTGCTTCAAAAGATCAACTTGGTGCTGATAATTATGCATCATGGAGTACAATTAGGAAAAAGGTTCTGGGTTGCAAAAGCATGGGATGTCCATGAAGGCTAGCTTTTGTATTCAATGGTTTGCTCATTAGAATTATCAAACAACTTGATTGAGGTGATTAAGAAATGTCTTCCATCAGTGACGCAACCCCACCACATGGCTGACATGGACATATGAGGGTGGGACGATGGGACGTGGATCCAGTCCCCCACACTCATCACAGATCAAATTTCGGCTTGAAACAAGTGTAGAAACTGCTTAAAATTGAAACTGATATTAAAGTTACAAGACCGCCATGTCACAATAAAGCAATCTAATTGACATGGGAGTCTAGTTAAAACATAGCACTCACTTTTCTTGAAATATGTTCCCACTAGTTTAATTTCTGCTACAAATCCATAGGTTAAAATTCCCAACGGTTCTTAATCTTATTAACTAGGAAGAGGAACCCTACATACCGAAAAACCAGAAAGAAAAATGGAACCTGGACATAAACAAGACAAAAAGTCTGAAGCAGTCGCACCTGCATCAAGTAATAGGATCCAAAATAATAAAAATTATTATAAAATAAAATAAGGAAAGCAGGTTATCATTAATGGTTGCCTGATGGCTCTTATACCATGAAATTTGAAAAGAGAGTATTGCAGCAGCAGAACCAATTACATTGCTTAGAAACCCTTAAATGGTTTAAATAAAAGTTACAACGAAAACGTATATAGTAACCCAGCCTGAAATAGAAACATGGTCTAACACAATATTGTCCTTCGTAAACTAAATCCATACATATCGGTACAACAATGAATTGTCCCTTATTACTGTCTTTCTTCTTACAGATGGACTAGCAGCTTACCTTGAATTGTCCAAAGAGACTTCATAAACTTATTCTTTGAGCAATATCAATCTGTTCCTTCAAAGAACCATCAAGTTTCTCAACAAGATTCAACAAAAAACCATCTGCACCATGCTTGGCCAACAGAGACACTGCCACCGGAAGGTTATCATACATTCCCAAGGGTATATTCACCTGGCAAAACCCAGAGACTCCAGCGATACATAGCAAGCTGGCTGCTCTAGCACGAAAATTATCAAGTGTAACATTCTCTGTTTGCAACTTGAATGGAGGCCCAGGAACGGTAGGAATAGCAAGTATACCAAATTCCTACAAAATCATTCGGTAAAAGCATAAAGATAGGCATAATTGTACAGAAGTGAGATCATGACCGTCAGTTTTACAGCAGCAGGTACAGTCCAATTCAAAAAAAATTCACCAAGAACTTCATGTACAATCCTGTGAATTAAGCTGCAGAGTTGTGACTCAACTCGAGGAATCGACATTCCTCCAATCCCAGTAAGTTGGATTGATACATCTATTGGGCTGAGTTTGAAAGGTTTCAAAGCTTTGGACTACAGTTTGTTTTGTTTTGTTTTGGTTTTTTTTTTTCATCACTAAACTGCAGCCCCAAAGAACTTTTTTCTTTTTTTGGAGAAATTTTCCCTCATTTTCCTTTTGTTAGAATTCTTGTTTCTGACTCTCCTCTTAGTAGGTGTCAGTAGTCTCTCTCTCTAATTTGTTGTTGTCATTGCTGCTACCCAAGAAGAGGGGAATTTGGTCATAAAAGCTCGAACGTTTAGAATTTTCATCAATTAACTAGTTCAGAAAAAGGGCAATAATTTATGTTATTTATATTTCTAAATGGATATATTTGAATAAATTGAATCCCAAAGATACTGTTAAGAGATTAGTTATTTAAGACTTCCTTCTGAGATTTAAATTACACAAATATCAAACCCAGAAGAAGTGATGACAATGCCAACTTGCTTAGCTGGTAAAAGTCATAGTGCTATTCACAGGAAGTTGGATTGAATTACATCTCCATCCACCAACTTGCGAACTTAGTCAACTTACAACACAAGTTGCTTCTTCACCCCCCCCCCCAAACCAAAATATACAAATATTAGATAATAAATTTAGGGAAGGCGTTAGCATGATGTGTAGCACATCTACCACGTGGTAATTTAGGTGGCACCCCGAACACACAGGCAGGTAGCCCCCACCTTTGATATTCATGTATCAAATTCAGTCCAAATGACTGCCAAGTGACATGGTAAAAATGTAAAATCCTCTTTCTTGGATATTTCAATCTCGAATTTCAATCATGTGGGCCATATGATTGACATGGGATCGAAGGTTCAATCTGAAACCACTACGAGGGGAACCCTACCCATCTGAAGGTCTTGATTGTCCACATCATCACTCCATGTGGCTCAGATTGAGCCAGCCATCCTGCTAAGCCTACGAAGGTTGTGGTCCTTTTTCTTTGGAGGATAACTACACTGAGAAATAAATTAAGAAAATCAAAAGCAAATTTTAGTTTAAAGATTGGATAAACAGTGTAAACAAACATTATCTATTCAGTTAATGAAATAACATATAGACCCAAGGAAAATTAATCAATTAAACATAACAAAAACAAAGTGAAAAGTTAACCAGAAACATTAGAAAAATTCTCAGGGAGTTTGTATTTTCACAGGAATTGAGTGTGGGACTGCATGGGTCTATGTGTAGAGAGAGAGAGCAAGAGATTGAGAGAAAGTACCTCAAGCAGGTCAGTGAGAGCAGCACGGAGTTCATTCCTAACCTTATGAACTATGTCAGTGTTTTCACTTGTTGCCATAAGGGATTCCTGTATCCGTTCTGATATGAATGGAGCTAAATCAGGTTTAACTGAACTGATCCATTCTCCATGGTTAAGTTTGAACTCATACCTACACTTACAACATGATAATTGCATTATAGAGAAATCAATATATTTTTTATTTATTTTTATTATTAAAGGGGGTGAGGGTAGGGTGAGGTGGGGTGGGTGGGAGGGGAAGAAAACTCTATCTTTACAATGCAAGAGACCACAAACAATATTACAGTTCTGTTCAGGATACATGCCTCTGAAGCAACCTCATAGCTCTTGAAATGGCAACTAAAGATGGTACATTGTACTCTAGTTGAGCATTGTCTTCACCCATAAAATGCTTCAAACTTGGAACCTTATCCTTAATGTAATCACCAAGATTTGTATGCCTAATGATTTGACCTAAAATAGAAAGAATACATCATTCAATTAAAAATCCAGTTGAGATGAATTCAGGCAGAACCATTGTCAAGGACTACATACCACATGATCAAGAATTTACCTCCAAACAACTTTTCAATAGACTTAAGAAGAACCTGGGTCACACGATCACTGGGAATGCTCAGAAGTTGGAAACAGTCATCTGCAACAATAATGTGACTTGGTTGTACAGGTTTCACATTAGGTAGTTGCAGTAGTGCACGCCCTACTTGATTCAAGATCACAGGATCCCTTGCAAACCATCCTGGATGACAAATGTGTAACAAATAGAGTTGCAGGAAAAAGGTCCCAAGAAAAATAGTAAAACCACTAAACCACAATACACCCTCTCTGCTACAAGCAGACTTCCATCCAAGTTTAACATCAAACTGCAAGTATGGTTATATTAGAGAAACAAACCAAATATTTTCCCTACCTTATTTAAAGGATATATCTCAATTATACAGCATCAGAGAGAGAGAGAGAGAGAAAGAGAGTTCCTCTATATGCTCCACTCTTTTTGAGACAAATGGAGTGGCACCTTTGGAGAGACCAACCGTTGGATGGGAAGGCCCAACGTTGAATTTGGCTTATGTCAAGTTTCAGCCCCCATATGCACTATATTACCTATCATGATAGAACATTTACATTTGTATTCTCAGAGGTAAACTTTCGTTGCCCAAAATTGAATATCCAACAAATTTCTTAAGTTTCAAATATCCACTGATTGATGAAGAACTGGACAACACATCTATAAATTTTGATCCCAAAAAGAGCTGCTACGTGGCAGATATTAGGCAATTTGACAGAAGCTTCTCTGGACATGCAATCAAGTAAAACTGTGTCCTTGTTTTAACGTAAGGGATCATTCAGGCCATTAACAGTGAGCAGAGAAAATGCATTATTAGCTTCTTGAGTGTGCCCTTGGTTTCTCTTTTGTATCCCAAACATTCACTCTATAGACAGGACAGCAAAACTTGCATCCAAGCAGTCAGAGCAAGTGAAACCACTCAATTGTTCTACCCATTCCATTTTGGCTCTCAAACTGCTTGGAACTTGGCTTATGAAATGTCCCTATTTAGTTCTTCTCTATAGATCCACTAATCATAGAAAAAATGCTGGAAATACCATACTGCCATACTATGATCGGAGGGCAATGTATAAACAGACTGCAGTCTTGAAGTTGCAACTCATAGGTGCCTTCAAGTTGTATAACTTCTTCTTCTTATGATAAGTTTAAGTTGAACAATTTTTGGTGCTATGGTATCACTGGGTACAGAACCTTGTGAATGAATTATAAGCAGAGGTATGTTTTCAGTGACATAAAAATCTATAGAATGCATAGTTTTCACAGATCAATCAAAACTTTTAACATTGAACCAGGAAATTTGTCATGGAATGGTGAACACAGAATTTTATTAACTGAGCAAAATTACTTGGGTCAAGTCTTGCTAGAGTTGAGGTGAGAATTGAAATCCAGAACAGGTGGAGAATCTCAAGCCTCGTGGCCTCAAAGTTTCATAGTAAATATTTTTAAATAAAAGAAGGATTAGACAAACCTAGCCATGCTTCAAGATAGTGTGATGGATTTTCTTAAAAAAAAAAAAATATTGAATATCAGTACTAGTAATTTACCAACTGTATCAAAGCTCTGTGAATTAGGAATAACACCACTAGTAGGAACAAGATCATGTGAAGGCCGAAACCCATAAATTCCACAGAATGCAGCAGGGGCTCTTACACTTCCTCCAGTGTCAGTGCCTGTTAGGAAAATGCCAACAGCCAACAGAAGCATTTGCATGAGTCCCCCCACTACACCTAAAGATGACCATTTTGAAAAAGAAAATAAAGGCATCATATCTCAGAGGAGTGAAAGTCTCACACCTATGGAGAAATCTACAAGCTTCGCTGCCACTGCTACAGCAGATCCACTGGAAGATCCTCCAGGTATCCGATCTGGGGCACATGGATTAATGGGTGTTCCATAGTGTATGTTTTCTCCAAATAGACTGCCATCAAATACTTAGGAACATCATAAGAAACTATAAAATATTTGACATTAAAATTCAAACAGCTCTAAATGAAGAATAATTTTGGGAATCTACACCATTTAGGTATCCCTGACAAGACATCAAGTACATGTTCCTAATCATATGACAGCTGAAAATCATAGTGAAGAATGCCCACAATTTTATTTACTGTGAAGAATCAAGCAACTAAATCAGCTTGTAAGAAAACAAATTAGCAAAGTTTGGGGGGCTGGATCATTATGACTGCTATTAGACTCAGCATGACTTGGTGTAGTTCACTGAATGAGCCAGTAGAACATGCATATCATACATGAAATAAGCGATAAGTCAAGTACTTGTAATCTATATCCCAGATTGTACAGTGTAATTATGGTACCCAAAATACACATAGATAGCTCAAAGTCGTACCCATTTTAGTTGTTTCTAACACATGCAACAACTCAACTCAAACTTATCCCAACAAAATGGGGTCGGCTACATGGATCCTTTTTCTTCAATCAACTCTATTAAAAGCCATACTTGTTACTAGTCCTAGGCTATGCATGTCTTTCCTCACCATTTCTTCTAAAGTCGTTTTAGGCCTAAACCTGTCTCTTATAGCTCCTCCAATCTGAACCAAATCACCTCTCCGTACTAGAGCATTCAAAGGCCTCTGTTGCACATGTGCATGCCACCTCAAAGGACTTTCTCGCAACTTATTATATATCCGAGATACTCCTAAATCAGCTATAATTTGATCATTCCTTATTTTATCCTTTCTAATTTTATCACACATCCATCTCAACATCCTCATTTCAGCATATAGCAAGGGATTTGATTTGGAGTGTCTCTAGTCAACTCGTCTTTGATTAGTGCAAACAAGTATGGGCTTAAAGCTGATCCTTGATATAATCCAATTGTAATTGAGAATTCACTACCCTGCCCTCCTCCACAGTTCTTATACTAGTCACTAAACCATTATACATATATTTAACTATGTCCACATATTTACTCGAAACACTTATCTTCTCTAATACTTGCTCTCTAGGGACTCTATCATAAGATTTTTCTTTATCAACAAAGACCATTTGGAGATCTTTCTTACATTCTCTTTATCTTTACATTAGTCTCTTAAGTAATTAAATAGCTTATGTTGTTGATCTTCTTGGCATAAAACCAAATTTGTTATCCATAATATTGGTTTCTTGTCTCGGGTGGGTTTCAATTACTCTCTCCCATAATTTCATAGTCCGACTCATAAGTTTTATCCCTCTATAGTTATTACAACATTGAATATCAACTTCATTCTTATAAATCAAAACCACAATGCTTCTCCTCTTTTCACCTGGCATTTTCTTGTGCTATAAATCTTATTAAACAACCTTATTAGCCAAGTTATTCCACATATTCCTAAGCTCTTCCACAGCACTATTGGAATACCATATGGATCTATTGTTTTACTTATTTCAATATTATTTAAAGCTTCCTTTACTTTAGACACTTTAAATTTTCGTATATATCTAAGACTTCTTGTTTCCTGATGGTTATTTGCAACCTTTCAAAACACCATTACCTGTATTGATTTTATTTAGCAAGTTGTAGAAATAGCTTTCCATTTCTCTTTAATATTTTGATTACTTGTCGTAGTTTATCATCTTCATTTTATATGCATCTAAAATTGTTGAAATTCTATTCTTCTTTCCTCTCAATTTAGATAATTTACAGATATCTGTTTTCCCTTCCTTTATGCTCAGATTGTTATAGAGATCCTCATATTTCTTAGTCTTTGCTTTTTCTACTATCTTCTTAGCTTCATTTCTACCAACTCTATACCCTTCTAATTCCTTTTCATCCTTAGTCCTTTGCCAAGTTTTAAAACTAGATTTCTTATCCTTAATGGTTGCTTGAACTTCATCATTCCACCACCAAGATGAAAGTCTTTTCTTAGTCCTTGTTTTTCCTTAATGGCTGGCTGTTTCTGATACAAGAACCAGGGAGTAATTAAAGGTTATGGCAAGTGGGTACCTTATCCATGACACAGAGACTAAGGGGTGGAAATGGAACCAGATGAACCAAATATTCAGCTAGGGAAGAGTAAAAAATATAAAATGGAACATCAAATTCTCTTTTCATAAAGAGTTTATAACCAACCTGCAGGCCAATTCATCCAAAACAGTTTTGCCAACAGATGTGGCACCAGCATTCAAGAGAGCTAAAACAGTAGGAGCCGTTGAAACGGCAGGCAAGTGGGTCTTGGCCCAATCCGGATTACCATTTCCAGTCACGTGTCCTTCAATATCAAATCTGTTCCCACAAACCTAAAATTTCATAATTCCAAATGAACCGACAAAAAGGGAGAAAAGTAACAGAAAAAGTACTTCAAATGTAGAACAAAAAGGAAAGTAGTCCAAAATAAGTAAAAGCAGGGAGAAAAGAATGACATGTCTTTGATGGCGAAAGTGAGGCCGTTCAGTGGAAGTTGTTGAGTAGAAGCAGTCTGTGGAGGTTGTAGTACGAGTTTCTCCACGAAAGCTCCGAAATCCGACTCTACCGCTGCCATCGCTAGTACCCAATTCAACTCTCTTTCTCTCTCTCTTCAGTGATCAGTCGCGAGATTATTTGCTGTGAAGACGAATGGGAGGAATTACAGAGTACAGAGTTGAGATATTTTCTTGGAGCCTTTCTTCAATGGAGGCTACTGGTTCTGAGTTTTTATAACTGATTTAGCAGAGTTGATCTTTATTCCATGAATTTGTCTCGAGCAATTTGGTTTGTCCCCCATTTAGATCAATGAAGGGACCCACAAAAGGAGTGGATAAAGGGGAAGGAGACTAAGACTAAGACCATTCGTCTCTTCTCTCCTCCCTTGTGGGCCCCTATTTCTTGACCAATCACATCGCATGGAAAAAAGGTCAAGGACAAACTTCCAGTGACATAGGATATCTGAAACGGACTAGGTTTTATCGTCCACAATTCGTGCTCGCGTCACTGACGAGAGGATGGAAAACCTGATCCTTCCTGCGTCAAGGAGTCACCTAGGCATCTAGGCGGATTATCTAGGCTAAGGCGACAACACGCCTAACTTAAAACAGACTTAAAACAGGAAAGGCGATGATCGCCTTGGTCACCTGAGCATTGCCTTGGACGCCTTGGTTCAACCTTAGCGTATAGTTTTTATTTTTTTATTTTTTTATTTTTTTATTATTTTTTTATTTTTTTATATTACATTATATAGATTCTGTTTCTTACCCTATTATTTGTTTTTTTTTTAATTCGAAAAGAAAAACTAAAAGTATAAATTAGTAAGTGAGTTCATCCCAATTACAAATAGAGGATTTGCAGATTACAGCTTACCTGGCTGCATTCCTAAGGACATACATAGGGTAGTCAGTTGATTGCTTAATTACAAAAATAGGAGAGAACGTTCCTCCAATTCGAACCTTCGGGTTTATAGTGGCCCACGATCACATCAAAAAATTGTTAGGGTTCATAAGCAAATCAAAATGAGGCACATTGCACCACAGTTCCTGAATAGTCCATCCTGCCCGTTTTACTTCCGCCAATCCGTTTAAGATCCCCTCTGTGGCCGCTTCAAAAGCCTCTCTTGTCAACAAATCATTAGCACAGAAGAATAAGCATTGTTTATTAAAAAATATTGTCACTGCCCACCCTGATAGATGATTAATAGACACCGCTGTGGTTACAAGGATGATTTTATTGGAATTTAACACATCCACAGAGGGGGGATAGTGATTCTGTGGTTGTGTGAGGTCATCATTAGTGGTGGTGAGAGGATTGTCCAAGCGGCTTGTACAGGAATATAATGCAGCTCTATGTATTTTGAAATGAACATTAACGGGATCATATAAAAATTCTTGAATATATAGATTATATACGGTATTATTGTGTATGTTATTATTGTTCAGCTGCATCATATAAATTCTTGAGGATGTAGATGATTACCTCTAATATTGTTCAACTACCTATTTTCTGGTGTTATTTTGTATGACAATTTACAAAGAAACATGCAATGAATATGCTTATATTATTTTTGTTATGCTTTTTGTTAATTATGTTTATTGCTTTGTTTTTTATGAATATGATTATATCATATCGTATTCATTTATTGTAGGTTATCTTTCTCACATTGGGTCATTATTAACATAATAATATCATATTGCATTGATGTGGCTTTTTATGTTGATATTAACATAATGGGAACAACATCTTGTCACCAAAGTGGCAAACTAAGAAGTTGTAACATTCTTTTAATTGCTTTTTCTTACTCTCAAAAGTTATTTAATACTGGGTGAAAAAAAAGATTTTCAAAAAATTGAAATTTTTAATGCAGTTTTATGTGAACTGACTTGATTTACCTTCATTGAAGGAAAAAAAAAAAAAAATGTATTATACTAAAGGGTGCAAAAAAAGTCAAAAAAAAAAAAAAGTGTTATTCTAAAAGGGCAAAAAAATTTATGTAAGATTGTAACCAATCAGATTTTTTCCCCTAAAATACTAAATAATTGTATATACAAAAATAAATAATACACATGATGCCTTAGGGTCGTGGGTTTAACCCAAGGGGGTAGCGCAGTTGGTGAGCAATGAACTTGGTACGAGCCATAAACTCATACGTCTTGAGTTCGACTCCCACTAGCCACACCTTGGGCCACTCACATGGGGGTGTTTAGTGCTCTTCACTGCTTTCAGTGAAAGTTGAATGGTTCTTATTCAACCCCTGTATGATCCGATCCATGCGGTTGTAGGGTCAGTATGGGCTCGCGAGACTAATCAGGCCAAAGGCCTTGATACCCATCATTAGCAAAAAAAAATAGGGTCGTGGGTTGCCTAGGCACTGTAACAACTACAACTATGATAAAAGCTCTTCTATATGAAATTCGAGAAGAAGAGAGTATTGCGGCAGTACAACTAATTACATTTTGCTAGAACCCCTCGAAGGCTATAAATAGAAATTTGACTAGTCTTTGAAGGCATCCAAGGTCCAAGAGTTTCCCAATGTGTAACCCATTTGTGGGTTGTCCAGATGATTAGGGTGAATTGGGGATTGTGTGGATAGGCGCACAGTCTAAGGTTCGATTCCCCATCTGTGCATCTATGATTTAAGAGGAGACCGTGGCGGTAAGTTGCTGTGCTAGTCTCCCCAAGGATTAGTCAAGATGCACGTAAACTGGCCTAGACACCTTGGTTAACAAAAAAAAAGAGTTTCCCAATGTAGGATTATTTCCAACACTCCCCTCATGTGTTCCCCCTCTTTTGGGTTGCAGTACATATGGCATTTATGGCCCCTCTTTTGGGTGGACGTATGCAGATTATCATTAATGGTTGGCCTGGTGGATCTTATACAATGAAATTTCAGAAGAAGAGAGCATTGTAGCAGCAAAACCAATTACATTGCTAGAACCCTTAAATGGTTTATATAAAATTTACAAAGAAAACATAAAGAGAAACCCGGCCTGAAATAGAAACCTTAGTCTAACACAATACTTCATAAACTAAATCCATACATATTGATACAACAATGATCGTCCCTCATTACTGCATTTCTTCTCACAGAAGGACTTGCAGCTTACCTCGAATTGTACAAAGAGACAACTTCAGAAACTCATTCTTTGAGCAATATCAATCTGTTCTTTCAAAGAACCGTCAAGGTTCTCAACAAGATTCAACAATAAACCATCTGCACCATGCTTGGCCAACAGAGACACTGCCACTGGAAGGTTATCATACATTCCCAAAGGTATATTCACCTGCAATTTAGAAGTAATACATGAAATACTACATCTGTTACAAACATGCTCCAATAACTAGCATGATATACATTCATCTTGTGCTGTTAAATGGCTGGGCTAGGAAATACTACCTGGCAAAACCCAGAAACTCCAGCAATAGACAGCAAGCACGCTGCTCTAGCACGATAAGTTTCAAGAGTATCATTGTCTGTTTGCAACTTCAATGGAGGCCCAGGAACTGTAGGAATAGCAAGTACACCAAATTCCTACAAAATCATTCGGAAGGCATAAATAAGGCATAATTGGACAGAAGTGAGATCACCAGCATCAATTTTACAGCAGCAGGTAGAATCCAGTTTAAACAAAATTCCCCAAAAATTTCATGCGCGATCCAGTGATTTAAGCTGCAGAATTATATCTCAACTCAAGTAATACACAGCGCTCCAAAGTCCAAACCAGTAAGTTGGTTTGTATACTTCCATTGGCCTGAGTTTGAAAGGTTTCATAGCTTTGGACAAAATTTTATTTATTTTTGGTTGGTGGGGGTGTTTGAGCTCATCACTTGGAGAAATATGTTGCCTCAAAAGAATTTTACTTTTGTTTGAGAAATTTTCCCTCATTTGCCTTTTGTTAGAGAATCAAAAGAAAGTTTTAGTTTAAAGATTGAATAAACGGTGAAGACAGATATGACCTATTTATTTAATGAAATAACATATAGACCCAAGTAAAATTTATTGATTAAACAAAACAAAAACAAGTGATGAGTTATTCAGAATCATTAGAAAAAATTCTAAATGAGTTCCCACTTCCCAAGGAAATGAGTGTGGGCATTAATGGGTCTCTGTGGCAAGAGAGAGAGAAAGAGAGAGAGAGAGTACCTCAAGCAGGTCACTAAGAGCAGCACGGAGTTCATTCCTGACCATATGAAAGATGTCAATGTTTTCACTTGTTGCCATAAGGGATTCCTGTACCCGTTCTGAGACGAACGAACTAAAATCAAGTTTAACTGAACTGATCCATTCTTCATGGTTAATTTTGAACTCATACCTGCCCTTCAAAAAAATGATAATTGGATTATAGAGAAATCATTATGTATTCCCTTTTTTTTTTTTTTTTTCTGTGGCAGAGGGTGGAGGGGAAGAAAACTCTTTTACATTGCAAGAGATCACAATCAGTATTGCAGTTCTGTTCAGGATACAAACCTCTGAAGCAACCTCATGGCTCTTGTAATGGCAATTAATGATGGTATATTATACTCTTGTTGATCATTGCCTTCACTCATAAAATGCTTCAAACTTGGAACTTTATCCTTAATATAATCACCAAGATTTGTATGCCTAATAATTTGACCTAAAATAGAGAGAGGATGAAAGCGATACATCATTCAATGAAAATCCCATTGAGATGAATGCAGGCAGAACCATTGTAAAGGACTACATACCACATGATCAAGAACTTACCTCCAAAATTATTTTCAATAGATTTAAGAAGAACCTGGGTCACACGATCGCTGGGAATGCTCAGAAGTTGGCAACAGTCATCTGCAAATATAATGTGACTTGGTTGTACATGTTCCACACTAGGCAATTGCAGTAGCACACGCCTTACTTGATTCAAGATCACAGGATTTCTTGCAAACCATCCTGGATGACAAATGTGTCAACAAATAGAGTTGCAGGAAAAAGGTCCCAAGAGAAATAGTAAACTACTAAACCACAACACACCCTTTCTGCTACAAGCAGACTTCTATCCATGTTCAACATCAAACCGAAAGCATGGTACGATAAGAGCAATCAAAACTTTTAGCATTGATCCTGGAAATTTGTCATGGACTGGTGAAAACAGGATTTGAAAAATTGAGCAAAATCAATGGGGAACCTCATGCCTCATGTTTTGTGAATGGAAGGCTTGCTTGAGTCGATAAGAATTTAAGCTCAGAACAGGTGGGTACCTCATGCCTCATGGCCTCAAGTTACATAACAATTATTGTTAAATAACATGAGGATTAGATAAACCTTACCCATGATTCAAGACATAGTGAAGGCTTTTATTAAAAATAAAAAATATCGAATAATCATACTAACAACTTACCAACTGTATCAAAGCACTGTGCCATAGGAATAACACCACTAGTAGGAACAATTGCATGTGAAGGCCGAAACCCATAAATTCCACAGAATGCTGCTGGGGCTCTTACACTTCCTCCAGTGTCGGTACCTGCGAGGAAAATGACAACAGCCAACAGAAGCGTGTGCATGAGTCCCTCCACTACACCTAATGGTGACAATTTCGCAAAAATTAAAGACATCATATATCAGAGGGAGTGAAAGTCTCACACCTAAGGAGAAATCTACAAGCTTTGCTGCCACTGCTACAGAAGATCCACTTGAAGATCCTCCAGGTACCCGATCTGGGGCACATGGATTAACGGGTGTTCCATAGTGTGTGTTTTCTCCAAATAGACTGCCATCAAGTGTTTAGGAATGTCATAAAAATTTATAAAATATTTGACATAAAAATTCAAAACAGCTCTAAGTGAATAATAGTTTTGGGATTCTCCACCATATTAGTTGTTTCTGACACATGAACTGGGGGGTCGGAAAATTGATACCTTTTCCATAACTAGACAAAGGGTGGAAGTGGAACCATATGAACCCAATATTCATCTAAGGAGGAGTAAAAAATCAAATGGAAACATCAAATTCCTTTTTCCTAAGAATCTAAAACCAACCTGTAGGCCATTTCATCCATGACAGATTTGCCAACAGATGTGGCACCAGCATTCAAGATAGCTGAAACAGCAGGAGCTGTTGATACGGCAGGCAAGTGGGTCTTAGCCCAATCTGGATTACCATTTCCAGTCATGTATCCTTCAATATCAAATCTGTTTCCACAAACCCAAAGTTTCAGAAGCAGTTCACAAATTCCAAATGAACAGACAAAGAAGGAGAAAAGTGACAGAAAAAGTACTTCAAATGGAGAGCAAAAAGGAAAGTAAGTCAAAAAGAAGAAGAAACAGGGAGAGAAGAGTGACATGTCTTTAATGGCGAAAGTGAGGCCATCCAGTGGGAGTTTTTAAGTAGAAGCAGTCTGTGAACGAAGTAGTACGAGTTTCTCCATGAAAACTCCGAAATCTGACTCTACCGCCGCCATCTCTATTACACAATTCTACTCTCTCTCTCTTTCTCTCTCTTCAGAATTCAGAGTAGGGGTAGAGAGATTTTTTGCTGTCAAGAGTGAAGATGAATGGGACTTCAAGGAGTACAGAGTTGAGATATTTTCTTGGAGCCTCTCTTCATGGGGTCACTGGTTCTCTTTTTATAACTGATTTCCAGAGTGAAGGCACAAGAGCATTGGAAGAAGCACGCCCAAGTACAACTACCAACTACCAATTGGATATGGGATCATGCCACTGTGGAAAATTGAAATAAAAAGACCATTTTCGCCTCATGCTCGCATGACCGATGAGAGGATGGAAACTTGATCCTTCCTGTGTACAGTCCATTTATGATGTGTAGTCCTCACTGCTTTTCCTAGAGTCATTCTATGCATAACTCTGGCTCTTTTAATCTGAATCAAATCACCCTAGGTGCTGGAGCATTCACAAGTCAATGTCACTTTAAACAATTTTCTCACAACTTATCATGTATCGGAGTAGCCCCAGATAGACAAAAATTTTGATCTTCTTTATTCATAAATAGACAATTGCAAAGGTTGTTCACTATTCTAAATGAACGTGGAGGATCCTCGGCATGAGGAACCCCACAAAATAAAAATTATTTTTCCCACTTAGTGATTAGCCTATAAAGCCTGTGAGATTAGTATGCTTGTATGATCTGCCCCCTCCCCATATGTTAGAGTTGTATTAACAGAAGCCATTTTGAGGATGAGGATGTCATTCTTCGAATATATAAGAGCACCAAAGGAAAGACAAGATATTAAAAGGGCTCATAAAAGCTTCTCCAAACATTTTATCCAACTCTTGCTTCTGTCAACCTAGTCACCATTTCCTTCACTACTTGGCATTATATGCTAACCTCATGACTCATGTGTCATGAGTCTTGATTCATGATTCATGCATCTGAGATACTTTCTTCTCCTCATTTAGTCTAATCCAACTCAATGGAAAAAAAAAAATTTGGCTCCACTTGTTTGTATGCAGGTCCTTAATCAAGAATACCAGATATTAATAACATTTGTACACATCAACCATTTCTCAAATATAAAAGATAAAAAATTTAAGGGAAAAATAGCCATGTCCTGCTGAAGCAGGAAACAACCAGAGACAGGGCATGCAAAAAGGTGATGCTGTCCCTCATCCACTCCCAGGGTGCTGAAGATGCTGTCGCCATCTCATTGATCTCGTGCGTTGGTGTTTCCTGCATGAGCAGAACAGGGTTCTTTCGCCCAATATATATCAGAGATAATTGAAATTTACATTCCCTCCAGATTCATGTGCCATGCACCCCTTCATTCTTAACAGCAGGAAGAGGTATTAATCATCCTCAACCAAATCCTAAGTTTCAATAATCTCTTTTGCTAATGGAAGTGACAAAGGGTATAAAGTTCCTACTAAGAATGGAGAAAAGTACTGGTTAGCCACCAAATGCTGTAGAATGCCACATGATAAATACAGTTGTTTTATCTCCATTCCAACAAAGCACAATACTTTATGGTAGATTACATATCTTAATTATGAATTCCAACAATGGATATGATACACAAAGGCATGTTTATCAACCTGCAGGTGCTCGTTTTAAGTTATAAAATAGTTACTGGTTAAGTAATGGGAGTGTCTAAATGAGATTTCTATAGGTGTATTTAGAACTTGTAATTGATTGCCGGGTCTTATTCACAAAATTACTTCAAGCCAGGGAAAAAATACTTCAAGTTGGGGAAAAAAGGTTTTCAAAATATTTTGAAAGCTGTTTACCATATAATTAATTGGTTTAACACTTTTTATCAGCCAACCTGTGGCACCTTTTCTTTTCCATTTGTACAAAAGCTCTTTCCACGCAGTAGGAATGCTCAAACAGCACCACCGATGGACAGTTTTTGCTCTTCTTTTCAGTTCATCAATGACTTTGGTTAGAAGCTGGAAGAAAACTCAAGGTTAGCAGAATTAGACGGCTCCCAATTAGCAGCTGTGGTTGAATTTCAGCCCTGGGTTGCAAACCACAAAAGGTAGAAAACTACAGTAGCTAGTTTTCTTCCTCCACCAAAATAGAAAATTGAAATAGCACCTTCTTTCTCCTTCCATATGTTAGGTAACCAATCTATCTTAATACAGAAATGCATCTGTATTTTCCATAGACAATGTTGCTTTGTTTCGTCCTGTTCTTTCCAAACAACTAAGAATATGAACATAAAACAAATTGTTTAGTTGCATTGGCTGTTCTTGACATCATAGTTGTCAAGGGTTGCATAGGCGTCACCTAGGTGACCGCATTGGGATCCAGGCGCCTTGACAACTAGTGTCCCCTTGGTCTCCTAGCCAGGCGTTTTGATCGCCTTGTTGGTGTTGCCTCGCGCTCAGGACCCCTCCAACGCTGGTTTTCCTAGACCGTGACAACTATGCTTGACATCTTAAGTTAATTTTTTCTTTACTGCCACTTCCTCACCCTCTTCTTTATCTTCTTCACCACTGTCATTGGCTTCTGCCTCTCCAGAAACAGCTCCTCTCTCCCCTCCCACTTTGACCTTACTGGCGGCGGAATCCACTGATTACTGATGGGCTCCACTAGCCGTCTCGTCTGCCACTGCTATTGTATCAGCATCAGTACAGCCACAACTATCACCGGTGGTTCGCATCTGAAACAGTGCTCAAAGTTCCGGAAACATGTTGGTTTGCCTGGGTTCAAGTGCAAGTGTGTGACCATATGCTCTGGGTTTGCACCTTCGATTTCAAGGCACTGGGGAGGGAGGCCATCACTACGGCCAACCTGTCGTCAAGGCCTCGAGAAGATCTCTCTATTTCTGACATGAACATGGTGGAGAAAAGGAGCAGAGATGGTGAGGGCAATGAAATTACAAAAATTACCTCATCTATAAGAGGGTTGAATGATGTGGCCAAGGACAAAGAAAAGAGGTTACAAAAACCTGTTATAACCAGCTTGGTTGTAAACAGATTTACCCTACTGTAATTATAACTTAAGATCTAATAAAATTAACCACCTAAAGCATATAAACTAAAGGACTCATCAGTTGATGTTATGAAGCTCATATTAGTTGATCATTAGTTCACCCGTTAAATATCAATTATTGGGTCATAGATATTCGCTCCAATCAAACTTTTAGTAGCGTGGTAACTGGTAAGTAACAAACAGAAAACAGAAGCTCTTACTTCCTAGAACAAGAAAATGACTGATGAAACAACTACCTTAGTCAATGCCTGAAGTTCCCTTCTCAACCACATTTGCAGCAATTTGGTTAAAGATACCTATCGTTCTTCCAATACTTTTTAACACATTGAATTTCACATAGATGGCACCTTGTTGCAACACAAAAAAGATAAAGAAATACAGATAATGCACTTACTTACCAAAAAAAAAACAGAAAATAAATGGTAAGAGGGGGTAATTCAAACGATAAAGGCCCATAATTAAAGTGATTAAAAGAACCTCGCAAATAGGACACCTCACTAAGAACTGCATCTGAGGACATTGACTAGCAACCAATTTTGCCCCATGAGCTATACAAATGTAACAAAATTTATCTGCAAATTGAAGGGGCGAATGCATCAGAAAGGTGAACTAAGAAAAAATGAAAAATAACTGCTGCAAAAGAAAGATACACAGTGAACAAAGGAACTCAATTCCAATAAATAAGAATAGATAATAAAACTTTGAAATTTGTAAAAGCTGACTGACTCCTGCCTAGTTTTCCTAGAACTAGTCCACTGTTTCAATGCTAAATATAAAAAAACTAAAGGAACAGCAAGATGAGGAGGAACCTGAGTTACATTTCGACATTAGCTGCATTTACGGTCACTCAAGTTCATCTGCTCACAAATTATAACAAAGGGAATCAAAATATATTTGAGGATGAAAAGGCAAATATTAAGTTCTCTTTATAGAAAATTTAATATAAAGAAATGGGTCTGAGGAGACTAAACACATTTACAGTTTAAAGAATTCAAACATGAAGGTTAATCCAGACATTGCGAGCAACTAGTTAGGATCATAAGCATACAAGATATTAATGACAAAAGGGGAAAAACGACATAGAGAGAGAGAGAGACATACGGAAACAGCAGTCCAACTAAGATTCTTTCTGGACAGGTCCTAGGCATATGGGGATAGGGTTCGAAATTGAATCTCTTGAAGCCTTGGAGGGCCAAGAAACTTGAACTACCATTTAAGGGGAAAAGTCTAGCTGATGCTATTGGCACTTCAGTATAATTTTAGATATGAAAAGAGCACTCAACAAACATAGAAGTTCTCAAAATACAATACCTCTATGGTACAGTAGAAATGCAGAGTGGTCTACTACATTTGTAGTTCCTACAAGGAGTAATGCAACCTGGGTTCCCAAAACACTGCTTTTGGGTTGCCAAGGGTCCACAAAAATGATAAAAATCTCAAGTTAAAGGGGATAGTGGAAATTCCATAAATCAATGGAAGTTCTGGACCCCTTTTTGGGCAAGACAACAAAGGGTTTCTCAATTTAAGGGACTAAATGGTGAATAAAAATTGAAGAGGAGGGATTTCCGGAATTTAGAATGAAGAATGGGGATAAAGCAAAGAAATCTCAGAAACAAGGGGTTTCTTTTTTTTTTTTTTTTTTTTTTTTTTTGATTAATAAGGGTTGTCCAAGTGTAAATATGAAAACATTGTTAGAATAGTTGTTTGTAAGGGTATTTATGTAATGTTATGTAACTATGTCCTTTGTTGTTTGTATGCACAGCACTCGTTAGGATATATCTGTAATTTCCAGATTATCCATATGCTAACACTGTGTAGGACAGAATATACTATACAATCTTTCTCTCCCTTGGCTCCCCCCTCCATCCAACTTGAACTGGTTTCCCCATTTTACCAGTTCTGGTCCTTCCTCATCAGATTATGCATCCGATAGCTAAGTAACATGTCATCCTCAACCTCCCGATCAAACAAGCAAGCGGTAAAGTCAACTCAAATCAGATGGAATAACACATCCTAATGATCTTCCACAACAACAACTCAGCCTTATCCCAACTTAATGGGGTCACAACATGGATCCTTGCCTTCCAATCAGCTCTATTCGATCTCATACACTCATACTTGATACAAGGCCTAATCTATGCATGTCTTTCCTCATCACTTCCCCTAAGGTCATTTTAGGTCTGCCCCTAACTCTTTTAGATCCTTCAATCTGAATCACCCCTCTGTACTAGAGCATCTAAAGGCCTCCATTGAACATAGCCATGCCACCTCAAACAACTTTCTCTAGCTTTTCATGTATCGGAGCTACTCCCAAACCAACTCTAATGATCCTCTAAGTCTCTTAAATTTTAGGTGATGGTTACTTACTGCCAATCCTTGAATAGCAAGCAACAACAGCCGCAAAGAATTCAAATTAAAAATGAGATTACATTCTGCATCAAAGTGTGGTAGATGAGAGAGAACCAGGTTGAGTTTCAGTTCAGAACTCTTGATTCCAGCAGGGTTTTACTGGGATTTTGCAGGTAGATTTTCCCTTAATGAACAACCCACCAGATTTCAGAACGGAAGGGCTGAATCAATAGGATTTGATTCAAATCATGTGGGCTGTAAGTACCACCAGAAAAAGAACAGAGGAAAAGGGAAGAAACAAAAGAGAAAGAAGAAAGTGTGAAAGTATAAGAACCTCAAAACCAGTACTTGCGATGGGAGGGAAGAAGAAGAAGGAGGAGGAGAAGAGGAGAACATGATGGAGACGAAGAAGAGAAAGACCATGATAGGATTCAGAAATGTGTCTATCATGGTCTAGCTCCACCACTTATATTATATTCAAGAATCTACTCTTAGTAGGAAACCTACGAAGTGTCTAGTCTAATTACAATGAAAGTCAATAAATAAAGGCAACATTAAAAGGGAACCACAACCACAACTCAACATAACACAACAACAGGGACACTCCTCACAGTAACCTTTAACAGGAAGGAAAGCTAGGAGCTAACCAGAGAGGAAGGATTCAGAATTGCAGGAAATGAGATGAGAGAGAACCAACAGCCAACAACCAGCAGTCAGGCCAGGCTGGCACACAAAAAAAAAAAAAAACTCAATTTCATTCAAATCTAGCCTCCATTATTAGGTTACATGCATATACAAAGATAAAAGCTCATAATGACATTCCAATATAGAGATAGATCCCAACTAGGATACTACTAAAACAGTAATTCCAGCGGATCTTCTACCAACCCCTATTGGACCAAAATCCTAATGTAAGTTTGGTCCGCCTTCATCTGGGTTTCCAGATCGGGTCATGCCAGTCCAACCATACATATGCAATCGCATCAATTCTCTCCCTCTAAAAAGAACTCGACAAAGTCAAGTTCGGATGAGGACCAAGGATATCATCTGAGTCAACTCACTGGAGGAGAAACAACCCTACTGTCTACTTGAGCTTAATGGCTGAGAGTCTTTTGCAGGAAGAAGCTTCATCTTGCCTGAAGAAATATGTATTCTCATACCCACAATGATGTACCTTCTTGTCGAATAGCCACGGTCACCCAAGGAAGATGTAATAAATCTTCAGAGGTAAAACGCCAAACTGCACTATCCGGCTATACCTATCAATCTACCAAAGGAATATGTAATCAAACACCAACCATGAATTTGAGATTGTTGTTATTCACCCAAGCAACCTTTTAGGGGTAGGGATGTGTCTTTCTCTTTAACCCACAGTTGTCAAGGCGTCGCTTAGGTGTCCAGGCTCCTTGGTCGCCTAGGAAGGTGCCTTGGACGCCTTGGTCATCTTGTTGGTGTCACCTTTCATCTAGGACCTCTGCAACACCTTGATCTCCTAGACGCTGAGAAATCTATGCTTCAACTTAAGCTTGCTAACACCATCTTCAGAAACGACATTGGTACAACTGTTGCTGTCAATTGCCATAGTGCACAAACTGTCACTGCATTTCACCCAGGTCTAAAATATTGTCATGGCGTCCTCTTCAGAGATTTTATGTGTAACCAAAAGAGGACAAAGAATTTATCAGGCTCACACTTTGCCTCCGAATATACTATCTTGTTCTTCCATTGCTCTTTCAAAGCAGTGGCCGTGAGAGCGTCTTATCAGCAAAGGAAACCAGATGATAAGGACACTGAGCAGAAAAATTACTGTACTCCTTCCATGTAAAGCACTATATCTCGGCCCTTGACTTTGGAGAAGATCTGTTGAAGCATGCTCAAAAGGTGGAGTATAAGTGCGGTGTGTTAGTGAGCATGCCATAGAATGCTGATCTATGGCTTGCTAAATGACTTCTCCAGTTGAGAAGGAAGTTTGCTTTCTAGGAAGCTCCTCCTTGTATGGCTTCTTCAGGCTCTCCTCTACATGATACGATACAAGTATGATGTCATCCATCTTAGGCAGTCGACTATAAGCCAACCCAGCACTATTCTGAGGATGCGCATACTTCCGAAACTGCACCACTAAAACCTCTTCATCCCACTCAAAATTAGACATAGTGGCTAAGTAGTAAATCTTCACCACTAACTCCTCAATGGTCATATCATCTTGTTGCAACTGTGAGAACTGTGCTATAACTGCTTAGCCTATAAGCAAAGGGCCACAATGATGTATATCAGCACACAACACCCTCTGCACTTGCAGGCCCACACACATACCCACAGCTAGAAACCCGATTACATTGCTAGAGAAGAGAGTATTGCAGCCCGATTACATTGCTGAAAACCCTTAAAAGGGTTTAAATAGAAATTACAATCAAAACATACATAGAAACCAAGCCTGAAATACAAACCCAATCCAACACAATATAATCCTTCCTAATCTAAAATTCATACTTATTATTACAACAATGAATTGTCCCTTATTACCTTCCCCCAAGGGTGTGGCATTTAGTTAGAAGCTTATCACGAAAGGAGTGAAAAGGAGGAGGTAAACTCTTCATAAAGAGGCCCAACTCAAAAGCTTACACTATTAAGTGGATAGACCCAACTAGTACATGAAGGCATCCAAGGTCCCAATTTTCTCCAATGTGGGATTATTCCCAACACTCCACCTCAAGTGTTGCCCCTATTTTGGGAAGCAGTACACATGGCATGTGCGGCCCCTCTTTTGGTGGCCAAACATGGATTATTCTTAATGGTCAGCCTGGTGGCAATCATACCATGAAATTTGAGAAGCGAGTATAGCAACTGTAGAACCGATTACATTTCTAGAAACCCTTAAATGGTGTAATAAAAGTTACAATGGAAACAAATATAGAAACCCAGTATAACACAAGATTATTCTTCCTAGTCTCAAACCCATACATATCAATATGACAATGAATTGTCCCTTATTATTGTATTTTTACATCTTACAGATGAGCTTGAAGCTTACCTTGAATGGTACAAAGATACAACTTCAGAAACTCATTCCCTGAGCAATTTCAATCTGTTCCTTCAAAGAATCATGAAGATTCTCAACAAGATTCAACAAAAAACCATCCGCACCATGCTTGGCCACCAGAGACACCGACACCGGAAGGTTATCATACATTCCCAAAGGTATACTCACCTGCAGTTTAGAAGTAATACATCAAAAACTACATCTATTACAAACATGACCCAATAACTTGGATGATTTACAATCATCTAATGCTGTTAAATATCAGGAGTAGGAGAGAATACCTGGCAAAATCCAGCAACTCCAGCGACAGACAGCAAGCTGAATGCTCTAGCGCGATAATTTTCAAGTGTTGCAGCCTCTGTTTGCAATTTAAATGGAGGCCTAGGAAGTGTAGGAATAGCAAGGACACCGTATTCCTACAAAATCATTTGGTAAAAGCATCAAGAAATGAAGAAAGAAAGAATTGGACAGAAGTGAGATCATGAGCAGAAAATTCTTAGACATGACTGCTTGAACTTGTTTGAAAGAGTGTGAAAATTGTAATTTTACAGCAGCAGATAGTGTGAAGTTTAAGAAAATTTTCCTCAAGAATTCCATGTACAATTCAAGTGAATTAAGCTTCCGAATTATCTCTCAACTTCAGTAATCCACAGTGCACCAAACCAGTACCTTAGACTGGATACTTCTATTGGGCTGAGTTTTGAAGGTTGCACAGCTTCAGATTTTTTTTTTTTTTTGG
>NC_056566.1:28640188-28652216 GCF_013358625.1 Macadamia integrifolia | reverse complement strand
GGGGGGGGGGGGGGGGAAGGGGTGGGAGAGTTGACCTCATAACTTGGAGAGAACTGCAGCCTCAAAGAACTTTTCATTTGTTTGAGATTTTTTCCCTCATTTTCCTTTTGTTAGATTTCTTTTTTCTGACTCTCCTCTTGGGTAGTGTTCGGCAGTTTGTTTATTTTGTCGTTGCCATTGACCAAAAAGAGAAAAAATCCAAGGTTCAGATTTTATTTTTTTTTCAAAATAACTAGTTCGGAAAAAGGTAGCTATTTTCTATTATTTAATTTCTAAATGAATATATTCATATAAATTGAATTCCAAAGATACCTATTAAGATTTTAATTATTTAAGACTTTTTCTGAGATGAAATACATAAAATACCAATTCCCAGAAGAATTTATGAAAATGCCAGCTTGCTTCGCTGGTAAAAGTGACTGTCATTTACAGGATGTCAGACTGAATTCCATCTCCACACACCAACTTGCGAACTTACCACTAACCGCAACTCGTTGCCCCTTCCACACCCACCAAAATATAAATATGTTGAGATATTTATAATCCAAGCACCACATATACCAAGCGGAAGCTAAGGTGGCACCGATAAAACACAGGTAGATAGCCCCCACCTCCGATACTCATTTTTCAAATTCAGTCCAACTAACTGTCCCATGTAGAAAGCTGAAGTCCTCTTTCTTGGGTATTTCAATCTAAAAACTCACAATTACATGGACCATATTATTGACATGGGAGTATGGGACCCAAAGTTCAATATGAAGCCAATATAGAGGGGCAACCCTATCACCAATGGTCTTGATTGGCCACATCTATGTGGCTCAGATTGAGCCACCCATCCTGCTAAGCTTATAAAGATTGTGGTCTTTTTTTTTTTTTTTTGGGTGGGAAAATTGCGCTGAAAAGCAATTAACAGAATCAAAAGTAATTTTTTATTTGAAAACTGAATGAACATTATAGACAAACATAACTAATTCAGTTAATAAAATAACATAGATACATAAGGGAAAAAAATCTGTTAAACTAAACAAAAAAGAAGTGATGAGTTAATCAGAAGTATTATAAAATTCCTCAAGGAGTTTGTATTTCCACAGGCAGTGAGTGAGTGTGCTGTGTGCACATGCATGGGTATCTGTGGACAGAGAGAGAGAGAGAGAGAGAGAGAGAGAGAAGTACCCCGAGCAGTTCAGTAAGAGCAGCACGGTGTTCACTCCTGATTTTCTGACAGGTCTCAATGTTTTCACTTGTTGTCCCAAGGGCTTTCTGTACCCGTCCTGATGTCCCTGGACCTAATTTAGGTTTTACTGAACTGATCCATTCTTCATGGTTATTTTTGAACTCATACCTGCACTCCAACATGATAATTTCATTCTAGAGGAATTAACATATATATATATATATATATATATATATATGGTGGGGGGGGGGGAACAAAAAAACCTATCTTCTACGTTGCAAGAAGTCACAGATGGTAATTGCAGTTATGTTCAGGATCCGTACATCTGAAGCAACCTCATGGAACTGGAAAGGTCCATTAATGATGTTATATTATGCTCCAGTTGATCATTGGCTTCACCCAGAAAACGCTTCAAACTTGGAACTTTCTCTTTAACATAATCACCAAGGTTTATATGCCTAACAATTTGACCTAAAATAGAAAGACGATGAAGTAATAAATCACTCAATTAAAATCCCATGGTGATGAATGCAGGCAGAACCCTTTGTAAAGGACTACATACAACATGATCAAGAATTTACCTCCAAACAACTTCTCAATAGACTTAAGAAGAACCTGGGTCAAACGATCACTGGGAATGCTCAGAAGTTGGAAACAGTCATCTGGAACAATAATTTGACTTGGTTGTACAGGTTCCACATTAGGCAATTGCAGTAGCACACACCCTACTTTATTTAGGATCACAGGATCCCTTGCAAACCAACCTAGATGACGAATGTGTCAAAAAATAGAATTGCAGAAAAAAGTTGCAAGATAAATAGTAAAGCACACCCATCTCTCTGCTACAAGCAGACTTCCATCCAAGTTAAACATCAAACTGCAAGTATGGTGTAATTAAAGAAACAAGCCAAATATTTTTCCTACCCATTCCACTCCTTTTTGAGCCACATGGAGGGCTCCTTTGGTCAGAACAAATGTTGGATGGGATGCCCAACTTTGACTTAGCCATATGTCACACCCTCCCATCAGCGCTATATGTCCTATCAATTATCATGACTGAACAAAAATGCACTTGTATTCTAGAGGTTGACTTTAAATTTCGCCCAACATTGAATTTTCCAACCAATTTTTTTAAGCTTCATATCTCCACATGGGAGAATAGGATTTCATTGAAACTGGCTAGACAATTTAATGATGAACTGGAAACACACATCTATAAATTTGAGACCCCAAAACAACAGTTATTGACAGATAGGGCTGTCCAAAGAAGCTTCTCCAGATTAGCAATACAGAAAAACCATGCTCTAGTTCAGAAAAAGGGATCTGGTTATTAACCATGAGCAGAGAAAATGCATTATTAGCTTCTTGGGTGTGGCATTGGTTTTTCTTTTGTATCCCCAAACATTCACTTTATAAACATGATAGCAAACTCAATTTCTAATGAACTTGCATCCCAGCAGTTGGAATGGGTGACACCACTCACTGGTTTTATCCCACTCCATCTTGGCTCTAAAACTGCTTGGAACTTGACATATGAAATGTTGCTATTTAATTCTCTACAGGTTTACTAATTATATATATATATATATATATTAAAAATAAAAAAATAAAAAAACTGTGGCTAATATCATACTTTCATACTATGATGGGAGAGCAATGTGCAACCAGGTAGCAGTGAAGAAGTTACAACTCATAGGTGCCTCAATTGCACATTGTACTTTCACACTTTAAGTTGTATAACTTTTTCTTCTTTGATAAGTTTTAAGATGTATAATTTTGGTGGCATGGCATCACTGGGTACAGAACCTAGTGAAATGAGAGTATAAGCAGAAGTATGTTTTTCATGACATATCAATATGGTAGAACACATATTAATCACGTATCAATGAAAACTTTTAGCATTGGTAGCATTGATCCTGGAAATTTTCATGGAATGGTGAAACAGGATTTGAATAGCTAAACAAAATTAGTTCGATTAAGGCTTGCTTGAAGTTGAGGTCAACGTTCGACATTTCGATTTCAGTGGCCATTTCGACCTGGCCCGGAACCAAAATGCGCCGCTTATTGTGGGAGCTTAGATGAGTTTGGATAGGTTTTGAATCCTCAATGATTTTTTATTTTTATTTTATTTTTTTTAAGTATTCTATAAATTTTGACACATTTCCCTAATTATGATTCATTTCAACTCAAAATTTGGTATTTTATAGGAAGGAATGTGACATTTTTATTATTTGATTAAGCTTTCAACATTTTGATCATTTTGATTCTTTCAAAGAAATATTGTATTCTTTGTATTTCGCATGTCATTCAAGGCCCATTAAAATCAAAATATTTCCCCAAAACTTCAACATTTCGGTCAAAATTTCGAACCATGGTTGAGGTGAGAATCTAAGCTCAGAACAGTTGGGGAACCTGATGCCTCATGTCCTCAAAGTTACATAGTAATGATTGTTAAATAACATTAGGATTAGACTAACCATGCTTCAAGATAGTTTGAAGGATTTTCTTAATATATAATGATTGAATATCCATACTAGAAACTTACCAACTGTATCAAAGCTCTGTGAATTAGGAACAACACCACTAATAGGAACAAGATCATGTGAAGGCCGAATCCCATAAATTCCACAGTATGCTGCAGGGGCTCTTACGCTTCCTCCAGTGTCGGTGCCTGCAATGAAAATGCCAACAGCCAACAGCTAACAGAAGAGTTTGCATGAGTCCCTCCCTACACCTAACGATGACAATTTCGAAAAAAATAAAAGGCAAGTATATCTCAGAGGGAGTGAAAGTCTCACACCTAAGGAGAAATCTACAAGATTTCCTGCCACTGCACAAGCAGATCCACTTGAAGATCCTCCAGGTATCCGATCTGGGGCACATGGATTAACGGGTGTTCCATAGTGTATGTTTTCTCCATTCAGACTGCCATCAAATACTTAGGAACATCATAAAAAGCTATAAAAAAAATTACATAAAAATCCAACAAACAACTCTAAATGAAGAAGAATAATTTTGGGAATCTACACCATTTAGTATAGTCACATCAGATCATTCATTCTCTCAAAACATAGTGAAGGATCTCCAATAATTTCAATTACTGTGAAGAACCAAGCGACCATATCAGCTTGTGAAATTACAAAATTAGCAAAGTTTGTGGGCTAGGAGGGTCCATTCAATATGACTGTTATTAGACTCAGCATGCCTTTTGTAAAGCCCATTGAATCAGACAGTACAAGATGCATATCATACATGAAATAAGTGATAAGTACTTTATATTCCACATTGTACAGCGTAATTCATGAAACCCAAAAATACACGGATAGCTCAAAGGAGACAAATATTCATCTCAGGAAGAATCAAAAAATCAAATGGAACATCTAATTCTCTTTTCCTAAGAGTCTAAAAATAACCTGTAGGCCAATTCATCCAAGACAGTTTTTCCAACGGATGTGGCACCAGCATTCAAGAGAGCTGTAACAACGGGAGCGGTTGATACGGCAGGGGAGTGGGTCCTGGCCCAATCCGGATGACCAAATCCAGTCACGTACCCTTCAACATCAAATCTGTTACCACAGACTCGAAATTTCAGAAGCAGTTCAGAAATTCCAAATGAACAGACAAAGCAGAAGAAAAGTAACAGAAAAAATATATAAAAGGAAGAACAAAAAGGAAAGAAGTCAAAAAGAAGTAGAAGTAGGGAGAGAAGAGTGACTGACATGTCTTTGATGGCGAATGTGAGGCCGCTCAGTGGGAGTTGTTGAGTAGAAGCAGTCAGTGGAGGACTTAGTACGAATTTCTCCATGAAAGCTCCAAACTCTGGCTTTACCGCCGCCATCTCTAGAACACAATTCAAATCTCTCTCTCTCTCTCTCTCTCTCTCTCTCTCTCTCTCTCTGAGTTCAGGGTTGAGATATTTTGTCGAAGCTTATTTTCATCGGGACTCCTGGTTCTCACTTTTATAGCTGATTTCCTGTGTTCCCAGGCATTGGAGAATAGCAAGAAACGCGCGCAAGAACAAACTTGGATACTGGATCGTGCCACGGTGTTAAAATGAACTGAAAAGACCATTTTAGCCTTATAGTTAAGTCGGTGCCTTTGTGGTACACTGATACTGTTTCGTGTAGGCGTGCAGCATGATTCGTTGGGCTCCCCTTGTTTGTCATGAGACTTGTTCCATGAATTTGTCTCATCCAATTTGGTTCGTATCATGAAAATATAAAAAATAAAACAAAATAAATAATGAATGGACCCACAGACAGGAGAATAGGACCCATCGGGTTAAAAAAAAATCCATAATTTAAATCCTCTCTCATTCTTAATTGTGTAATTTTTATGTAATTTACTATGCACGTGATATTTGTATATTTTCAAAATCGAATAGTTGTAGATATTTAAAATATTTAAGGGGGTTAAAATAAATTTGAATTTCGAAAAACTTATATAACCATTGGATATTAAAAATGTACATATATTACGTACACAAAGAGAGAATTACACAAGAATTGGAGAGGACCACGATCCGTTTCTCTTACTCTTGGTTTCAAGTATTGGTATCATTTTTTAAATAGTCTTCCACCTTTGTATGAAGTTGAAAATACTTTTCTCATCCAATAAAAAAATTCAATTTTCAAGGTTGATTAGAAAGGGCATGCCCAATGGTGAAGAGATTCTCTCTTGGGTGAAATAAAACCTTATCTAAAATTTGATCCTCTTTTGTTCATAACTTAACAGAAAAGGGCATAAGATTTGATCCTCTCATTGTTCATAACTAACAGAAATAACTGTGAAGGTGGTTCATCATAAAACATAAAGTCCCGACTTTGTGATTGGACTGTAAAGCTATGAGATTAGTATTTTCATATAATTACCCCCTTCTTGGTTTAGTACTGTATTCATAAGGTAAACCATGAGAGGATGAAGATGTCATCCTTCGAACATCTAAGAGGACAACATGACAGCCGAGATATTATTAAGGTTTACAAAATGCTAATCTCATGACTCAAATGTGTCGTTATTCATGCATCTTTCTTCTCTTCATTAGTCTTATCCAATTTAATGGAGTTAATCAAATTAAAAAAAAAATCTGGCTATGCCTGTTTATGTGAATCTCCCTAATCAGGAATATTAATTATTAAATGGTAGCAGGACGTACGTATTGTAATCTTATTTTCACTTTCTTTTAATATTAACCGTCCATTTAAGTTTAGATTAATCTAAACCATCTATTAGTTTTTTATATTGTAACCGATTCCTAGTTTTTAGGGTGGAGAGATAACGGATGTGGTTACTTAAATTGTCTAATATTTTTTTATATAAATAAATAAATAAATAAATAATATAAATCCTATAAGTGGACTCCTCCTTCGATTTTGTTGGGAAATCTCAATTCTCTCAAAATAGGATGAGATAAGAAAAAAATCAATATAACTATTTTCAAGCACTGAGCATATAAGAGACTTGGCCACACATATCCAAATACCATGTTTACATATTAATCATCACGGAAGGGATTTAGACAGTAAAGTTTGCATGTATGGCAAAAGACAAATTTGAATTTATAAAGTAAACAAAACTGTTGAATATCTAGGATTTTATTATTACTTATTGGGTAGATATTATTAACCTATGAGAATTTACCATGGATGCAAATCTTCACTAAAATTGGTAAACAAAATCTCAACTAGACTGGAGAGCGGTGAAAAGGAAGAAGAAAGAAGGAACAACTTAAAAAGAAACAAGGAGAGAGAGAAAGAGAGGATCGAGATTTCTAAGCGGAATGAAAGGAGGAGTCCGCTTATATTGGGATTTTATTTGTTTATTTATTTATTTATTTAAATATTAATAATATTAAACAGAGTTGTAACTGTTTACAACTCTGTTAGCAGGATTAACATATTTAACACGTGTCAATCATATCACTTACGTGAACATTCACCGAGCTCCAAACGTTCCGCATTCCTATTTTTCTTCACGTACCGCGACCATTTTGCTTATTTTATATTGTAAATTGTTCCCAGTTTTTAGGATCTGTAACCGTTTCAACTTCTTTCCTTCCAGATAACGAGAGAATAGGATACTGTTGATCTCTCTCTCTCTCTCTCTCTCTAGCATTTTTTTCTCTCTCTCCATCAATTGCTTTCTAGCAGAGCACAAGAAGGTGCTGCTCACCCAGATCTTTGGCAATTGGGAACTCTTACAACTTTCCTCTCTATAGTCTATTCCCATTATTTGAAATCTGTTATGGGTTTCGATCAACAGCAGCTTTCTATTCCCATTCTTTGAAATCTGTTATGGGTGATCTGTAATAAACTTCCACCTTGGGTTGTTCTCCATTAGACCCAACTTGTATAGAGGATCAAGAAGTGAAATCGATACCATAAAGTTTTAGAAAACTAGCAGTAAAAGATAATTAGATAACTATGTTACTTCAATGACAGTACCTTGTAAAAAGGATTGTGGACTGAAACCGACACTGTGAGAAACAAAGGAAGAGAATAGAAGAGAAGGAGAAGAAGACCGTCACAATCGGTGTCCGTTAAAATGAGAGAGAAGGGTTTCAACGATTCAGATTATACGTGGTTAAATCCACGGCTATCTATGGAGAACGTTTTAGGAACATTGTTTACACGTACGTATCGCGACTTTTTTGCCTATATATATATATATATATAAAGCCCTTTCCACGTAGGACAAGTACACAAAACAGCCCACTCATGGTTTGAGTAATCGAATCAGATTGGTCAGATCAGATACGTAGCTTGATCGATTTCAATTCTTAGCTAATATTGTATTGGTGAATCAATATGGACAAGGGGTAAAATGACAAACAGACGCAAATGAGCCAAAAATGGCTGACATGGGTATATGAGGGTGGATCAATGTGATGAGAACCACCCCCCTAATCACATATTAAATTTCAGCTTAAAACAAGTGCAAAAAGTGGTAAAAAAATTTAGAATCGGTATCAAAATTTCATAAGTTAAAAGAAGGCCATTTCATAATAATGGTATCTAGTTGGAGAGTCCGGTTGATGCAGTAGCATTATATTGGCTGAACAGATATGACAGATTCACTCCCTGTGTCTCACATTCACTTGTGTAGTACAGACCACTAGAAGCCATCCACCAAAACCCATAAGAAATAACGTGTTTCATTCTTTGATCTGTTCTGTGTTCTACCATGGTCCAGTAACATGTGTGAAGCTGATCAACCTGGTAGTAAATTTGGTGGGACCATGTACACAATACACCCATGCTTTGTATTTTTCATCTGCCACTAATGTCCATTCATCCTTTTGTAATCCCCAGAATTTCAAAACTATTTGACAGCAAATCTTGGGATCTACTTGTCTACTACAAATTTTAGGCATTTCATTTTACCTATTATATATCAGCTATTTGGGCTGTCCTAACAATTTTATTGAAAAGATAACTTTGCCAACGCACAGGTGCATCAACAAAGATGGAGTTTTGTGATTTTATGGGACAGGGTGATAATTTCGCACCCTCTTATGTTTGGACGCAGAGTCCATGCAACGAAGTAGCGTTCTTTTCCCCTAATTTTAATTGAGAAAAAAGAAACCTAAATGACAATATAGCTCTGGTGCATGAAGCATGATGATGTGCAAGATCAGAGTCAAATATCCCTAGAACTGTGCATGAAACATAACACTAGACACTTTTTTTTTTTGACCAGCCAAAAGAGAAACAGTACATTAGTCAAAGTTATATACATCATACACCATATCCGTCTTATATAAAGATTGCTTTTTGTTATAGCCTCCTTCGCTATAAGAAGAGCAGCCCAATGCACTAGGCTCCCACTATTGTAGGGTCTGGGAGGAGGCAAATATATGTAGCCTTACCCCCTGCTTCACTGAAGATGTTGTTTCTGACAATGATTCATAGTTTAACAGCAGCTAAATACTCATCCTCCCCCAGGCTTTTTATCAATAAATTCCTTTCGAAAACAACAAGGGAATATAATAATATGTCCAACAAAATGGTTGGAATTGTCATCCAATATTTGATGAGTCAGTGAAGCCCTTTACAGCATTAAATTTCGAATAGGGATCCCAAGGGGTAGCTGAGAGGTAGCTCAGTTGGCAAAGATCAACACCTCACAGTTAAGAGGTCATGAGTCAATTGGGGCCTACCTATAAAAAAAAATTCGAATTGGGGCCTACCTAAAAAAAAAGTTTGGATAGGAGTGCAAGATATGATTCAATTATGAATGCTTTGATGACTAAAGGAGATGTTAGAAAATGAACAAATAAATGAGACTTCTACTAATGGTCTTCAATGATCAAGGGCATCTTTCTTATATTTTTCTCTTTAGTTCCTTTAGGTTAGTCCATCCACCTGCCAGTAGCTAAGAATATGCATTCTAATTTTTCTTATTCCAACTAAAAGTTAAGAAAGAAAAAATAGTATCTTCTGGTTTCTCCTCACTGATGGAATTTACAAGCCTAAGTGTTAATCTAATGTGATTGAAGCTTATTTTTCATTATTGAAGCAACTTTTCTTGGTCTAAATATCCAATTATTCTTGAGGGTTAATATAGAAATGGACCGGCCTCATTTGGTCCCAGTGATAAAAGACCATTGGAGACCTGGCCCAGCCAATTATGAATTATGTCTCTGTTCTGTAAAGCCATTAGCTTTTCTACCATGTAAATTTAAGATTGTATACATGCCTAGGTCCTCATACCCATGTGCATTGACCCAAAAGGATCCAAACTTTCTTACTGTAAATCAATTGTTTTATCCTCTAAAAAACTTTTCTACAAGAAGGGTGCCTACTAGAAAGGATAATTATACTATTAGAACAACCAATTTTATCTACCTAACTAAAGAGATTCATAATGTCTTCAAAGCAAAGCAGAGATTAGGATCCAAAGAATTCCAAATCATTAAGAAACTCATCATTAAATTTATTAATTGCAACTGGGTCCAGATAAGAAGACAAGCAAATCTCTTACCAATCTTACAACCATACATAGTTCATAAGAGAAGAGATGCAACACTTAGGTAACCTCCCCAAAGAAAGAAAAAAAAAGGGGGGGGGGGTGAAGAAAGAAAAACCAAACTCCCTAAACCCAAATCAATAGATTAATTAAAAATTTCTAATGTATAGAAACACAGTGGAGAAGTAGAACTTAGACTATTAGAACATAAACTGTAATTAGTAGGAATTAATTAAGTATACACCTAATTGGAGTTTCTCCCTATTCTGCAGCTCTGTTTGGAGTTAGAAGAATTACAAGCTGAGTCATTCCTATAGGTTACATGAGAAGCTGCTTTTGATTTATCTGTCTGTTTGCAGGATTTGGAGTTGAATGAAGAATATTTTGCCTGCTTGTTCTTCCTTCTGAGCAAAGATGACTTGGGAATGAAAACACCTGTTCCCTTGCTTTCCTTTCCACAAGTTGTTTCCCACAACAAAGGTGAGTGCACACTGGGATGGTGGACCTTGGAGAAAGCCTGAGCAAATCAACATAGTTAGTCTCTCACATACAGTCTCTCATAATCCTAGTGCCATTTGCTTTATTAAACTTAGAACTGACATCTCTTCTGAACCACATTACACATTTAATTGATGGGTCCTATGATGTTGGCACATAGATGGAGTTGAGGGTGAACCTGGAGAGAAACTGTGGGACAAAGTGTGGTTAGATCTTCTTCCTCGTCGTCCATGATAAGGAGTGATATTTGCTTGCTCAAGTCGGCGAAGAACACATCATCTTCCAATTCCATGGTCACTTCCATGTCTCCCTTAACTTGAGAGCTTCAAGAGCTTGTTATAGATGATCACACAAAACAAAGAGAAAACAGAGAAATTGGGAGTGGAGTCACTCTGTTTCTTCTTTTTTCTTCAATAGGGATTTAATAAGGAAAGCAAAGGAGGGATTTGTATAGTAATATAGATAAGAGCAAATGGGTTGGGACTTGGGACGTGTGGGTTACTGGGTTCGTGGGGTCATGGTGGTGGCAGTTGGCCAATCTGTTTTAAAATAACCCTACAGACCACAAAGTCATGAAGTATATTATGATATTATCCGGTTGGAAAGGGATGAGGGGCTGCCGGCACCAATCCATGCCTACATATCTCATCCAAGATAGGCTTCACATCCCTTGAAACACATGGCTGTGATTGGGTGAGAGAGACCCAACTTAGATCAAGGGTCTCCTCTCCTCACTTTTTTCTCCCCTCCCATTACTTTTTAATTCATTATTTATCTGCAATCTTGAGACACAGAGTGAACATGGTATGGTTCCCTCCACGTCACCTCAAACTTGTTTCTTATGTTTCCTCAGTACTTAAATCTCTTGCCCATATCTGAAATGTGGATCTAGATTTGATGTTTCAACACTGACCAGATCAAGATCTGATGGGGGTCAGAATCAGATAATTCCATTTGTTGAACGGGGATCCATAAAAGAGGGGTGCTTTGGTCACAGATCTTGCTTTGCTCTTTAAAATTGACACTTTACACTTCACCGGATTGAACTTGGTCTCCCCCTGCTTCCGGTTTCTCTGAAAAGAAAGCAAGTGATGAATTATGGGTGTCATGTGGTCCGCACCATCTGCTTGCTGGCTAGGGGACCCACATGGCCCAAAACCCACTTGCTTCACATTATGGTGCATGCATTTCAACGGCCATTGGCTACCGAAAAGTCTCCTTCTCATGGTTATATTTTTTTCAAGTCTTAATTCTCACAGTACATTCAAGTATTCAACCCATTTTTCCTTTCTATGTTTTCCTTACTTCTTGGAGAGGAGAGGAATAATAGTTATCACGTGATGAGAGAGAGAGAGAGAGAGAGAGAGAGAGAGAGAGAGAGAGAGAGAG
>NC_056566.1:28637878-28640168 GCF_013358625.1 Macadamia integrifolia | reverse complement strand
TTTTTGATAGGTAGGGAGGGAAGTAGGTAACAGCTAGGAGACTCGAACTCGAGACCTCCTAGTGAGCATGGGTTTTATACACACCACAGCTCACCAACTGCACTAAGCAGTTGTTGTTTATTTGGTGTAGTGTTGACAATAGGTAAGAGTGCACCCCTTCCCCTGTTATCCAGATGAGAATTCATTAAGCCTTGTGACTCTGCTCATTCATATGTCCCCATAGCAATGTGGTCAAGCCACTTGATGGTGAAGCTTTACTACTTCTGCCTGCAGTAGTTATATTAATTGGAACCAAAGTTGTGCCAGAACAAGCATAATTCAGCCTGCAATAGACTCTACTACACCACAAATCTGGTGATTGTAACGTTCAAGAATGGCTCAGCTCTAGGATCTACCATTATACTTGGTCAGTATAGAATGCCGTACGTTAGTAAGTTCGCAATACAACTAGTCATCAATAAACCAGGCTACACCACTTCCAGCCTCTGGGTAGTTGGGTTGGTGCCCCCGTAGTTTGGTTTTTTCCTGTCATCGGCCATAATAAATTTTCCCATGCCTTCCACTATAACTAAATATGGTTAATGTTATTCTATCAGTAAGTCCAGCATCATTACTGGTTAAGTCAAGTCTGTCCAGAATCTGAAAATAAAACTGGGTCCCTACCCATCAGTTGGCAGACTAGGTGAGCTGAAGCCAAGTTCAGATGGCCATGCCCTGTCAATGTGCAGCCCTAGCAAGAACCAAGGGATCCAAAGCAAATGAAATAGAAAAATGGGAGAGATGATCACCTTAAGGCACAGTATTCCCTAAAACCTCTCCTCATATATGTTTTTGTTGGTCAAATTTCAAAATATCATGTACTCTCATGTCCTACTTCTCTTGAATTAATACAATGCAAATAAATCCATACCTCAAGGTATGTATCTATAGCCGTGTAGAGCTTGTCATTGCAGTATCGGGCATCCTCTGGCAATGCTTCTGCAAGTAATTGAAAGTTCTTCACAGAAAGATTGCTGTCCCTTGCAACTATTGCTAGGTAGTCATCCACCACCCCGGCCACGGCATCTATTCTCGATGTTGTATTACTTGATACAAAATCAATATAAGCTTCCACCACCCTAGTTACTAGATCCACGTCATAAACAGTGTTAGCACCTCCATAATTCTTCACCATGAGATCTACTGCAGAACAACTCTCCAACATTTCAGCTGCTCTTCTTTCTAATTCTGACAACAATGCAGTATCAATGTCTACCATTAAACTCACCTTGAGAAGGTGGAGTAGGAAATTGCAAGAAAGTGAACTTTTTTCTGTAGGAAATACTCTAATCAAACTTTCAACTTTAACCCTTCGTCCCACATCAAGATGGTCATATACTCCAACTTCAACTTGAGAAATCCATTTTGCTGCCCAATTGCTAATGCATGCTCCAACTAAACCTGGTTTCACTCCTTTCCTCTTAATTTCTTCAATCACCATAATGAAATGATCAATTTTAAGAAGTGTGACATCTTCAATCCACCAACTTTCTGCTACTGTCAGACCACCGTCACCACCACTCTTGTTATTATTGATCGAATCCTTCATGTTGTTAGACAGAACATTTAAGCACTGAGGTTCATCATCACCACAACTGACCGCTTGGGCATCTGTACAGGCCTTCCAAGCAATAGATTCTGTACAGCGCCTCACAATTTGCAACTTGTCAGCCCATGAAGAAAGGGACTCGCAGCTTCTCAAGATCTGAATTGTATCTTTCCATGATGCAAATATGACAAAGCTCAAAAATGATTCAGTTTTGGAAATGAGATTTCCTTGTTCAATTTCTTCATTCATTTCCAGAAAATGTGCAGCACAGTATAGAGGAGCAACATTAGCGGCTGTAAGGTCAACTGCCAACCCATAACAGAATTTGACTACTAGCTTAAATGACTGGTAGCCACCAGGAAGGTTTTCCAGTTGGATATTCAGGCAAGAGTTTGTTTCCCTGTTCGTAAATACCAACCTATTCAAATATCCACTTCTTGCCACCAAGGGGAGCTAAGCAAAGAAACACAAGAAAGGCGAGTACTGCATTAGTTTAGTGGATGGAGCTGCTCTCATACAGAAAAATAAAATTCCCTGTAAATATTTGTTAAGAGTATAATAAAATTCCCTGTAAATGAAGAACTTGTCTTTCGTCTATCCAAGTTTTTTTTTTTTTCTCCTTACTTTTCAAGCTTAATAATAATAGTTTGTTAAGAAAGGAGGCAGAGCTTGGTGTACACACGCTTGAGTAAATCATTTTTT
>NC_056566.1:28599844-28637858 GCF_013358625.1 Macadamia integrifolia | reverse complement strand
TCTCTGAGCAAGCAACATAGAGGAACGGCAAAACGGTACTCTACATTGGAAGACTACCAGGTCATTTCATATGTGGAGATAGATAGGTTTAGAGGTGCTAGCGTTCTTTGCCATATGACTCAAGGAAAAGAAAAAAAAAAAAAACCTTCAAAACTTAATAATGGAAAGACCAACTTTTTAATCTACGAGATCTAAAACATACTTTAGACTTTCATAAATAGGTAAGACATTCACTATTGTAGGAGTCCAATAATAACATTAAATCAAATTGGATGAAAGAGATTCCCTTTTATGAATAGCAAAAATTCTCTCCAAAATGGAATACTATTATATTCATTTTATTTAAAAAAAAAAAAGAATAAAGATAATTTCCTCGAGTTGATTGATGAAGCTCTCTGCATGATCTCGTCAATTAGCGATGAATTTCATGAATTTTTCGATACAATGGATCTACTCATCCTGTCAAGTGAAACTCGTCATTCACTTTTTACAAGATGTGCCCACCCTCGTAATTGATGATACATCATCTCCAGTGAACTAGACCTGGTCTTTCATATTTCAATTATTAAAAGAGAGAATATGATTTGTATTCAGCAGGTGTTAAATTTCAAAGTCATCAACAATGTGTAGCATTGTTCGAGGAAGTGGAATCGACATCTGACTTGGCCTTCATTGATTTCAATCGGTTGTGGATTGATTTGAATCAATCAAAACCTCTATCATAATGATAAACGGTTCATTTTGCCATGACCTTTTCTTAGATTCTCGAAACTTTTGTCGCTCTCAAAACTTCATTCAGATTGAAATTTAATTATGTGGACAAAGGACCTTGGACCTTCTTGTCACAAAATTTATACCCAACTGAGGTGCCATATTGGAGATATTTGCCACTTGAAATTATTCTCAATCCAAGCTTGAAAAAAAGTCTTAAAAAAAGATAAAATATTTGTTCCTCTTGATTTTCATCGAGCACTATCTACCATTGGCACATTATAGTAAAATAATGGTAGTTCCTTATTACATGTCTTTCTTCATTCATATAATTTGCTTTCTGATTTGTGTTTAATTGTGGCCTTATAAAATACATTTAACAAAAAGTGAAAATTGCTCATTGAAATTTGTTCATTGGCATGAAAAATAAGTGAAATAACGAAAAGGGTTAAAAATTGCTCATTGAAATTTGTTCATTGGCATGAGAAATAAGTGAAATAACGAAAAAGGTAAGTTGGATTCAAAGATTCAAAACATTGAAAATAATAAGATTTGAACACTAAAGAAGAAAGAAACAAACAATAATGCAAAACCAGGGCTACAAAACACTTCACTGTGGAGTGGCATATCGGAGGATTTCTCAGCCAACATAACAAAACTATTTTAGTGATTCCACAATTTTAGAACAGAGCCGAATTCAAGAACAGATCCTAGAGAACAATACCAAAAATTGCAGAACCGTAACTCGCCCATTTTGACCATAGAATTTAATTCTTGTAGAGAACACAATCTTGTAAGGTTATATATATTGACATATGCGTTTACGAGATTGAGTGGAGAAACATGGGGAATATCCAACTTTTTTATTTGCATTTCGTCGATTTGAAATCCTTTTGGGTTAGGACTTCACTTAACAAATTGAAAAAATTTATAAACAAAATAAATATCAGCACTAAAAATTACGTGCAATCGATTAGTCAACAATTTGAGAAGGAAGAAAACAGAAAGCTTCTCATTTATAAATGGACACTGGTAGGTCACACTATAATTTCCACAATCTGTTATGTTTGGATTTGATTAGGATGAGTGCATTAAACCATCTCAGACCATTAAGTCAGGGACTTTTCAAAAAATGACCCGAAAATAAGTTCAGTCCAATTCAATTCTAAACAATCTCAAAAAATAAATAAAAGAACTTCAATATCGGAATATACAAAAATAATTTTTATATAGATTATGGAAGTGTGTACTTGTTTTCTCAAAGTTTCTCCAATAATGAGCAAGTGAGAATGAAGATCCTCTATCTCTATACTGTACAGAAATTCGGTCTATTTGATCCAACTTTAGTGTTATTTTTATATGTCTGTACTTTTCTTGGAATGTAACTTCGTAAATCCTGTTGGTGGTAGGCTCTACAGCACCGGAAATGAGATTCTGTAATACTTAAGGCACAGTATTCCCTAAAACCTCTCCTCATATATGTTTTTGTTGGTCAAATTTCAAAATATCATGTACTCTCATGTCCTACTTCTCTTGAATTAATACAATGCAAATAAATCCATACCTCAAGGTATGTATCTATAGCCGTGTAGAGCTTGTCATTGCAGTATCGGGCATCCTCCGGCAATGCTTCTGCAAGTAATTGAAAGTTCTTCACAGAAAGATTGCTGTCCCTTGCAACTATTGCTAGGTAGTCATCCACCACCCCGGCCACGGCATCTATTCTCGATGTTGTATTACTTGATACAAAATCAATATAAGCTTCCACCACCCTAGTTACTAGATCCACGTCATAAACAGTGTTAGCACCTCCATAATTCTTCACCATGAGATCTACTGCAGAACAACTCTCCAACATTTCAGCTGCTCTTCTTTCTAATTCTGACAACAATGCAGTATCAATGTCTACCATTAAACTCACCTTGAGAAGGTGGAGTAGGAAATTGCAAGAAAGTGAACTTTTTTCTGTAGGAAATACTCTAATCAAACTTTCAACTTTAACCCTTCGTCCCACATCAAGATGGTCATATACTCCAACTGCAACTTGAGAAATCCATTTTGCTGCCCAATTGCTAATGCATGCTCCAACTAAACCTGGTTTCACTCCTTTCCTCTTAATTTCTTCAATCACCATAATGAAATGATCAATTTTAAGAAGTGTGACATCTTCAATCCACCAACTTTCTGCTACTGTCAGACCACCATCACCACCACTCTTGTTATTATTGATCGAATCCTTCATGTTGTTAGACAGAACATTTAAGCACTGAGCTTCATCATCACCACAACTGACCGCTTGGGCATCTGTACAGGCCTTCCAAGCAATAGATTCTGTACAGCGCCTCACAATTTGCAACTTGTCAGCCCATGAAGAAAGGGACTCGCAGCTTCTCAAGATCTGAATTGTATCTTTCCATGATGCAAATATGACAAAGCTCAAAAATGATTCAGTTTTGGAAATGAGATTTCCTTGTTCAATTTCTTCATTCATTTCCAGAAAATGTGCAGCACAGTATAGAGGAGCAACATTAGCGGCTGTAAGGTCAACTGCCAACCCATAACAGAATTTGACTACTAGCTTAAATGACTGGTAGCCACCAGGAAGGTTGTCCAGTTGGATATTCAGGCAAGAGTTTGTTTCCCTGTTAGAAAATACCAACCTATTCAAATATCCACTTCTTGCCACCAAGGGGAGCTAAGCAAAGAAACACAAGAAAGGCGAGTACTGCATTAGTTTAGTGGATGGAGCTGCTCTCATACAGAAAAATAAAATTCCCTGTAAATATTTGTTAAGAGTATAATAAAATTCGTGCAAATGAAGAACTTGTCTTTCGTCTATCCAAGTTTTTTTTTTCTCTCCTTACTTTTCAAGCTTAATAATAATTGTTTGTTAAGAAAGGAGGCAGAGCTTGGTGTACACACGCTTGAGTAAATCATTTTTTTCCCCTTTGGGTGGTTAATGATGTTTACAATCTTACCCACCAAATAGGGGGGAACCCTTGCTTACTACTGCCTTGCAGATTTGCTTCCATGCAATGTCTTTAATACTGGCTTTTGATTAGGGATGGTACGGGGAAACCAATAGATGTGATTCCAATAGGTAGAGTGTGATGACAAGATAATTCAATTTAACTATTGGCATAATATTTCAGGATTCCCCTTTACAATCTACTGAAAATTCAGGAAAGCTTTGAAATAGAGGACATGTTAAGTTATCAAGACAAAGTCATAAAAGCAGAATACAAACATTCAGTGAAGGATTGAAGGTATCTCCAAAAGAAAATTTGATCATTTGACAACTTAAATAACAAGAAAGTATAGGCCCGCGGGATTAGTCGGCCTGGATACCCTCGTTGGCAAAGACAGAATTAAGAAGGTACCTTGTGCAAGTGAAAGATACTTTCTCCAACTTGTATAGTCAGGTCACTCTTTATGTTATTATTAACGAACCTGCAAGAAAAAGACATTGCCTTACAAGATCATTGAAGGAGAAAGAGGAGAGAGAGAGAGAGAGAGAGAGAGAGATTACCACTGCTTGTTTCTTCTTTCTAAAGCTTTTGCGGTCATGCCCACATTGGCTGGGAAAATGACGCAGTGGTTATGTTTCCAGCCAGAAATTGACTGGGTACTGTTGCGACTTTCTTGCTTGAGGTTAGCCTTTCCCATTGAAGCCATATCATGAGCAGCTCATACGCAACTTCGCCTAAACTGAACAAATTGCACCCCTCATGGTATTCTGAAGGGCTAAACTAAAATGAAGCTCTCTGCCTCTCTCTCTCTCTCTCTCTCTCTCTCTCTCTCTCTTGCATTTAATAGGAACCCAATTAAGTATACGACCTTCCTCATATACCAATATGTAGTAGGCTACCTTTTCTATAGAAGGAAGTACAGTTTCTTCAATATTGATCAAATGATAAAGATCACCTCAGTAGAGCATACATGTTAAATCTAAAATTCTCTTCTCAGACGATTAGCTCACCTGATCCAAAAAGTTCATATATATATATATATATATATATAGTTTCAAGAGATGGGCCCAACTCAATTTCTAGTTTGAATAGAGTGTGTGACCTCTAATGTATCGTAGAGCTTCAGCAATTCGGCACCTTCAGCACAGGTGGTGCTTTGAGCATCATATGTTGAGAGAGAGAGGAAAGCTGGTTAATTTAGTCATACCCAAGAGGAGGAGGTTGTAATGTCTAAGTTGGTGGCTCCAATTTGGCCACGCCTATACCTCAGTTATAAGAGGTAGCTATGGAAGCATAAAGACTCTTTAATGGCTAAGGGAATAATGAAAGAAACCCCTGCAAAAACTCGAGGACAGTCACTGGTCTGTGTGCGCGCGCTCGCGCATAGATAACTTACTATAGGGGATGTCGGTGCTGTACAGTGTTGTAGGAAAGAAACTGTGCGGAGTGTTCTGTGCATCTTGTGCAATCCCACATTTTTCTCTCCTGAACAGATGGTATGGTTATTTCAGTCATTGGATAGAGAGGATATAATTGGTATTAGTCATGTGTTAAATTTCAAATTCTATCAAAGATGTGTAGTATTATTTGAGAAAGTAGAATCGGCATCTGAATTAGCCTTCATCGATTTCGATTCTAAACCTCAGAAAAAGCCCAATTTATTTTAGTAGGAATCAGCAAGAATTGAGTATCATATCCAACCAATTCCAATCTGATTCTGACTCTGATTCTTAAAAACATGACATGTAGTCTCTCATAATATTGATGATTTTTCAATGCCTTATTTTGTCACTTGAGAAACTTTATTAAGTTGAAATTTGATTACGTGGACAAGGGACCTTGGGGGCTTTCTTATCACAAAATTTAGACCCCAACTGAGAAATAATAATTGGTACACTATTGTAAAATAGTGGTTGAAATAATCGGTCCACTATTATAAAATAGTGGTAGTTTCTTGATAGATGTCTTCTTCATTCATATAATTTGTTCTCTTAATTCTTTTTAGTGCGGAGGTTCAAACTATGCTGTCACCTTTGACGTGAGAAACAAAGTTCTTTACAACTGTGCAATTTGTCCAAACAAGCAAGAATAGACATTTGGCTTTCTCATGGGATCTTCCGCTTTGCTCTCCCCCACCCTAGTTCTTCCTCATCCCCTTTTTTTTTTCTCTTTAGTCCCCTCCCCTTTCTTTTCTTGCATCCCTGTTTGTTCTTTGGTTTGTTTCTCCCCCTTTTGCTTTCTAGTATGCCCCTCTTCCTTGCTTTTGTTTCTTCTCAGGTTTTGGATATGTCTCGCCATGTTCTTAGGGCTTAGTTATGTCTCTCTATGAGTGGACTGGTTTCCTTTGGTTAGGGTGTTTTAGCCAATTAGCTTTATCTGTTATATGACTTATATCTGCATTTATTCTCTTTTTCAGTTTTTTTTTGGAAAAAAAAAAAAAAAATCTGTTCATTGGCATGAAAATAAGTGAAATAACGAAAAGGATAAGTTGGATTAATCAACAAAAGCACCGAAAACAGTAGGATTTGAACACTACAAAACAAAGAAACAAAAAATAATGCAAAACCAGGTTTACACTAGAAAAATAGAGAGCAAGACAGTGAAGAAGAATAAGAAGAGCATAATTGCTAGTAAGCATTATAACCAGAAGTATTTCTCAGCCAACTTAAGAAAACTACTAGTGATTCCTCCATTGTGCAACAGAGGAATTCAAGAACAGACCCAAGAGAACAATACCAAAAAATTGCAGAACCCTGTAACTCACGTATCTTGACCATAGAACCTAATTCCTAAGAATCAGAATGTAGTAAACAGCATTTCACAAAAAAAAAAAAAAAAAACAGTATTTTACAATGTTGAGCAAATGTGAAATCCTAGTTCTTACTAAATTTACTAAGCTCACACCCACCCACATAATTACATCATTAACCTTGCAATCAAACCTCTAGCCTCCCCTACTTTCTTTACTCTTCTAAAATATCACCAACACAACTCACTATATTATTTGGAGTTTATAAATGTATAATGGATAGCCAAGATAAATCAACCAGAGTCTGATTTCAAAAGGATGGGTGCAATATCATTAAGTCATAAAAATGAATGCCTATTGCATGTATTAAATCTGATATGGTGTTGGAATATTTCTAGAATGCCTATTGCATGTACCAAATCTGATGATGATGGTATTGGAATATCTCTATTCAATTAGCCACATCGAGATATCTTATTCTTATAGATACCCATAAGCCCAACAAGCTTTTTAATTATTATTATTATTGATTAAAAATATAAGAAAACTTGAAAATGAAAATCATCCAAATTACCAAAAAAGCTAACAACTATTTCACTTATATCTTAAGAATTTAACATTTCTAAACACATCCATTCCCTATATATGACTAAAACCACCATAAATCCAAAGGATCAAAAGCACAAAAAATTACCAGAATAACCGTTTGACCCTTCCCAAAATTTCTATAAACTATAAATATTTATTTTCAGTTTTGTTACAATGTCTTTTTTTTCCACTTTTTTTGGTTAACGATTTTCCACTTCTTTTTTGCTAAAAAGTAAAACCTAGATTCTATTGAATTAATAATAATAATAATAATAATAATAATAATAATAATAATAATAATAATAATAATAATAATAATAATAATAATAATAATAATAATAAACCAAGTAATAAAATGAGAATAATTTTCAGATGAACCTTTTTAATTATTATCTCAAAGTGAGTAAGTTACAACGAAGAAACTCCATCTCTCCACATCCAATCCATTTGATCCAACTTTGGGGTTGTCTTCACCTTTATTGTAACTCCGATGGATGGTAGGCTCTGTAACACTAAAAATGAGACTCTCTAATATTTTACATTACCGTTGAGGTCCCCAAACTTCAACACTAAAAATCATTAATTATCATTCAATTTTGAATTCTCATTAAAAATAGATGATGAGACTAAGGAAAACCATTGGTTTCTTCCAATATTTGAAGTGAATGTAAATCCAATCACAAACCATATTTCCCAGTTCCGAAGTTTCTTAAACATCTCCTTTGCATCAAATCTTCAATAAAAAAAAAAAAATCCAAGATATTTCTTAATCCAAAATCAGTGAAGTGAATGTCTTTTTTTTTGGACTCTTTTTTGTTGCTTTTATGGAGAACAGAGGGAGATAATGGTGTTTGGTGAGTAGAACAATGATTTCCGGTTTCAAAAAAAAAAAAAAATGATTTTCCAGTTTCATACAAAAAATAATGATTTCCAAGTTTCATGAAAAATAATGATATATCAAAACGCACACCCAAAAACTGTGAACAATGTCTGATGACTTGGTTGGAGTGCAGATTACAAATATACCCCGAACTTAACTTCATTCTTTACCTCAAAAAAAACTTAACTTCATTCAAATGCCAAACAAAATCCGACCATAATATCCATGGTTTGAGGTACCGGAATTGGATCTGATCCATATTGGTTTTTCATGATGTTGATCCCAATACCTGGCTGATACTGTATCGGTTGAACGGTACAGATAAGGGTAAAAATGTAAAAAATCTGCTTCTTATAAGGAAAAAAAGGGGCATTTCTGTTCAGTACAGCTGATCCGATATCAATCTGTGCTGAAACTGTATCATTTTTTGGATGACCACTACCAATACCAATCTGACAAGTTGCACTTTTTTTTGGTAGAAGATTCTGTGCACTAAAACCATGATAATATCATCATATAAAACTTGTTGACGGGTAATTTTTTTTTTTGGAGTTTCAAAAATCACAAAATGTATGTGACACTAATTTTTTCCTAAATATTCTACTTGTAGATATAAGTTTAAGAGAAAAAAAGCAGATCATTCTCTGAGCAAGCAACATAGAGGAGCGGCAAAATGGTACTCTACATTGGAAGACTGGGAGGTCATTTCATATGTGGACATAGATAGGTTTAGAGGTGCAAGCGTTCTTTGCCATATGACTCAAGGAAAAAAAAAACCTTCAAAACTTAATAATGGAAAGACCAACTTCTTAATCTACGAGATCTAAAACATACTTTAGACTTTCATAAATAGGTAAGACATTCACTATTGTAGGAGTCCAATAATAACATTAAATCGAATTGGATGAAAGAGATTCCCTTTTATGGATAGCAAAAATTCTCTCCAAAATGAAATACTATTATATTCATTTTATTTAAAAAAAAAAAAAAAAGAAGAAGAATAAAGATAATTTCCTCGAGTTGACTGATGAAGCTCTCTGCATGATCTCATCAATTAGCGATGAATTTCATGAATTTTTCAATACAATGGATCTACTCATCCTGTCAAGTGAAACTGGTCCTTCACTTTTTACAAGAAGTGCCCACCCTCGTAATTGATGATACATCATTTCCAGTGAACTAGACTTGGTCCTTCATATTTCAATTATTGAAAGAGAGAATATGATTTGTATTCAGCAGGTGTTAAATTTCAAAGTCCTCAACAATGTGTAGCATTGTTCGAGGAAGTGGAATCGACATCTGACTTGGCCTTCATTGATTTCAATCGGTTGTGGATTGATTTGAATCAATCAAAACCTCTATCATAATAATAAACGGCTCATTTTACCGTGATCTTTTCTTAGATTCTCAAAACTTTTGTCGCTCTCAAAACTTCATTCAGATTGAAATTTAATTATGTGGACAAAGGACCTTGGACCTTCCTGTCACAAAATTTATACCCAACTGAGGTGCCATATTGGAGATATTTGCCACTTGAAATTATTCTCAATCCAAGCTTGAAAAAAAATCTTAAAAAAAGATAAAATATTTGTTCCTCTTGATTTTCATCGAGCACTATCTACCATTGGCACATTATAGTAAAATAATGGTAGTTCCTTATTACATGCCTTTCTTCATTCATATAATTTGCTTTCTGATTTGTGTTTAGTTGTGGCCTTATAAAATACATTTAACAAAAAGTGAAAATTGCTCATTGAAATTTGTTCATTGGCATGAAAAATAAGTGAAATAACGAAAAGGGTTAAAAATTGCTCATTGAAATTTGTTCATTGGCATGAAAAATAAGTGAAATAACGAAAAAGGCAAGTTGGATTCAAAGATTCAAAACATTGAAAATAATAAGATTTGAACACTAAAGAAGAAAGAAACAAACAATAATGCAAAACCAGGGCTACAAAACACTTCACTGTGGAGTGGCATATCGGAGGATTTCTCAGCCAACATAACAAAACTATTAGTGATTCCACAATTGTAGAATAGAGCCGAATTCAAGAACAGATCCTAGAGAACAATACCAAAAATTGCGGAACCATAACTCGCCCGTTTTGACCATAGAATTTAATTCTTGTAGAGAACACAATCTTGTAAGGTTATATACATATTGACATATGCGTTTATGAGATTGAGTGGAGAAACATGGGGAATATCCAACTTTTTTATTTGCATTTCGTCGAATTGAAATCCTTTTGGGTTAGGACTTCACTTAACATATTGAAAAAAATTATAAACAAAATAAATATCAGCACTAAAAATTACGTGCAATCAATTAGTCAACAATTTGAGAAGGAAGAAAACAGAAAGCTTCTCATTTATAAATGGACACTGGTAGGTCACAATATAATTTCCACAATCTGTTATGTTTGGATTTGACGAGGATGAGTGCATTAAACCATCTCAGACCATTAAGTCAGGGACTTTTCAAAAAATGACCCGAAAATAAGTTCAATCCAATTCAATTCTAAACAATCTCAAAAACTAAATAAAAGAACTTCAATATCGGAATATACAAAAATAATTTTTATATAGATTATGAAAGTGTGTACTTGTTTTCTCAAAGTTTCTCCAATAATGAGCAAGTGAGAATGAAGATCCTCTATCTCTATACTGTACAGAAATTCGGTCTATTTGATCCAACTTTAGTGTTATTTTTATATGTCTGTACTTTTCTTGGAATGTAACTTCGTAAATCCTGTTGGTGGTAGGCTCTACAGCACCGGAAATGAGATTCTGTAATACTCTAGAGTACAGAGTTCCCTGAACTTAAACACCAAAAACCCATAACGATCATTCAATTCATAGATTGAATTCTCATTAGAAATAGATGACCAGACAAAGAAAACCATTAGTTTCTTCCAATATCTGAAGTAAATGTCAATCCAATCACAAAGCATATTTTCTAGTTCTGAAGCTTCTTCAACGTCTCCTTCGCATCAGATCTTCAATTGAAAAAAAAAATCCAAGATATTTCTTTGTTCTTCCTTCGAGGCGGGTTCTTTTTTTTTTTTTTTTTTTTTCACACTTTTTCTTGTTTTTATGCAGAACAGAAGAGAGAGAAGAATGGTGTTTGGTGAGTAGAATATGATTTCCAGTTTCATAGAAGTAATGATTTACATTTTCATCAAAAAATAATGATTTATCAAAACGCTCACCCAAAAACTGTGAACAATGATTTCCTATAACTTGGGCGAAATTCAAATTACAAATACACCCCCGAACTTAATTTCGTTCACATACTAAACAAAATCCGACCATAATACCCATGGTTTTGAGGTATCGGTAGATTCGGTACTGGATCCTAATCCATATCGGTGTTGCATGTTGCTGATCTTGATACCTGGTGGATATTGTATCGATTGAATGATACAAATAGGGGTAAAAATATCAAAAATCCTGTTTCTTCTAACGAAAATCAGGGGCATTTTTGTCCAATATAGATAATCCAATACTGATCTATACAATACTGTATCGTTTTTGGGATGATCAATACCAATCTGATACCATCACTAAACCCATGATTATATCATCATTTAAAACTTGTTAACGGGTAAAATTTTTTTGTGGAATTCCAAAAATCACAAAATGTATGTAAACACGAATTCTTTTCCTAAAATTTCTACTAAAAATCTTTGATTTAACAAATCAAATCGCATTGGATGAAAGAGATTCCTTGTCACCTCAGTTAGAAAAAATTCTGTCCCATATGGAATGATAATACATTCATTATATTATTTAAAAAAAAATTAAGATAAATTTTCCCTGAAGTTGACCTCATGATTCCTTCAATTAGCCATGAATTTCATGATTTCCCAAATGACACAATGGATCTACCTTCCCCATCAAGTAGACTTGTACCTTCACTTTTTACACAGAAATGGTTACCCTTGCAACTGATTATGCATCTTCCACGCAATGAAACAAAAAAATACCCCACTATTGTTAACCTCTCTTTGTGATGAAGCTAGGAGTTACTATGCACATTGAAGGAGAAGTAACCTCATGGAAGTTTGCCAAACCATAATCGGTGAGACGGGGATTGAGATCTGAATCAAGTAAAATGTTGTATGACTTAATGTTCTTGTCCATGCATAAAGGGAAACAGATCTCACATAGATACCTGAAAACAGAAATGTTGTTGAAGAAGTTAGAATAACCGAGAAACATAAGCCTGCTGATGATGGTGAAAGTATATTGTCCTCTAGCACATACACATGGATTGGGAATTCCTGCTCAAATTGACTTCTCATCATAGGTGATGAGAATGCTCATCCATCCATCCATTGGAAAAGAGATAATATACACATGCAAAAAGAAGTACACACTACACAGGAAACTACAAGCTGGGTGTACCTAGACAAAAAATTTTGTGTTGAGAAGAAAAATAACTAAAAGTTGTTATAAGAGGGACTTGCCCAAGTCAGATCAAATTTCCTATAAGTTTTCCTGCACCATAGTAGAGTCAGATTGCCGCCCAATCATCCTAGTTCTGTTTTCGATCAAGAGATCACAACATATCTATAAGTCATCCGAGGCCTTGTAGAATCCCTAAATGTGCTTAAATGAGAAGTAGGTAAGAGGTAGGAATACGGAGACATCCATTACACACTAAAGGTTTGAACAGTTTTAAGCTAGTTTAATAAGAATTTAAGACTCCTAAACATATATCCTGAAACAATGACCAATAATACATCTCTCTCTTTTCCAAAATATCTGTTAAACTTTAAATATTTATTTCTAGTTTTGTTAAAACTTAGTTTTTTTCTTTTTTTTCTTTTAATTAGATAAAACCAATCATAATAATAACAGATCAAGTAATAAAATGAGAATAATTTTCGGACTCACAGTTTATAGGATAAACAGAATTCTTAAACTATGAAACTTTTTAATTATCTTCTCAAACTTCTTCCTCCAGTATTGAAGACGAGAACATCTGCATGCTCCAATCCATTTGATCCAACTTTAAGATTATGTTTATCTTTCCTCTCTCTCCCACCAGTCATAGTCACTCCAGCTCTAGAAATGAGGCTCCAGCCCCTAAACACCAAGAACCCTTTTGGACCATTCAATAGCTAATGAAAGTATACAGAAGGAGGTGTTCCATTGGTTTCTTCCAATATCTTATATATAATAACAAAACATAAAGTTCTTTTATTATATTTCCTAATTCTTTCTATTGTACTATAATTTAATAGAAAAAGGCCGGATGAATAGTGAAATAAAACTTCAATAAAAGAGCGAAGCAAAAAAGATTAAAATGAGGAGAATCACAAGATCGATATCAAGAAACTACCTAAGACAAAATAAAATTGAAGTGAAAGAATTTTTGAGAAAAAAAAAAGAAAGAAATAAATTATCCGATATAAAAATGTTTCTAATCAAATAAAATTATACGTCTTTTATATATAAATATATACATATTGGTGAAACAAGGAACAAATCATGCTGTAAATGATTTCTGGTTTCATCAAAAAATCATGATTTCCATTTTCATAAAAAAATAATGACATACCAAAATGCACACCCAAAAATTGTGAATGTCCTGTGAAACTTAACTTGCATGCACATATATGATATATCCCAAACAAAATTGGAGTATAATATCGTCATTTAAAACTTGTTGACTAATCGGAGGGGTAACTTCTTTAAAAATAAAATAAAAATTAAGGGATAACTATTTTTCTGTGGAGTTCCAAAAATCACTAAGTTTATGTAACACATTGGTTCCTCTATAGCCATAATAAAATTTTAAGTCTATTCTCTAAAATTTTAGCAATAACTTCAAAAAGAATTGTGTATAAGTTTATAAGTCTAAAATCAGTCGGAGATGAATTTTTAGTCTTTTAAGGGATGTCCAAGGAGTTAAATCTTGGGATTCGGACTGGTATTAGTTTTCCTTGATACTAATTTGATATCAATTTAGATTGGTCTGTTTTACTCTACTTTTCATGAGAAAAAGAAAAAAAAAACAGATGTATTTTATGATTTTACTATTGATTCAATAAATTGGTATTGGAGCAAAATGGAACATAAATCAACTCAAAGAACTGGTCACCGAACCTATAAACAAAGGAAGGGAAAGATAAGACTCGTAAAGATATCCGACTAAAACCACCATAAATCCAAAAGCGGAGGGTGGAATCCTTATTTTTAGTTTAGGGAAGACTAGTTCTTTCTTTTCCTTTCTTTAAGAGATGGTAGATCCTATTGAATAATATTAATAATAATAATAATAATAATAATAATAAGGATTAAAGTATCAGTATCGATCCTTATATTCACCAATTAAATTTAAGATACGTATCAGAGCATCGTATCGTATTAGAGATACACTAAGATATGATTAAAGTATTGGGTTACCGTATCGATCTACTTGAGGATATCATATTGGTATCGGAGATATTTTAAACCAATGATGAGATAATAAAATGATAATAATTTTTAGATTTTCAGTATATGCGAAAAAAAAAAGAATTCTCAAAAATTTTCTAATTATTTCTCAAAGTTCCAATGAACCGATAACTGGTATGTATTGCACCCAAAAAACATAACTGGTAGTGACTTTTCTATGATTTTACAGTTAATCATACATGTGGAACGGATAGGAAAGGTCAAGATCCGAGATTGATCAAAGCTGATACAGTTTCATACATGTGGAACGGATAGAAAAGGTCAGGAGCCGGGATTGATGAAAGCTGATACTGTTCCAATCTAGCAATAGGTACCATTCCGTTTTTTAAACCACGATCAGTCCATCTACATGTTTCCACTTTACAGAGTTCCAATCGATTTAATCCAAATTTAGAATTCTTATTTAAAATTCTATTTATCTTTCCTGGAATTAACAGTTGTTTTAAATCTCCATCACTAGAAATGAAGCTCTGTAATACTCCACTCCACGCTTCAGTTCATAGACTTAGAGGATGACATGATACAGATCAAGGACTTCCATTGGTTTCTTCCAATATCTCAAGTCAATGACAGTGGGTTGAAGTTTTTTCCGGTTCTGAACTTCTCCAATACGTCCATCAAATCTTCAATAAAAAAGGAAAAGAAAATGATGGCCGAATTGAAGTTGTTACAGATTGTAATACAAGTCAAAAAACAAATATTTTGAATAAAAAAGCCAAATGAATTGCAAAATATAACTTTTTCTTTGGTAGAATTGGATAATAAAACTACTTAAATATTGTGTAGGCTATTTGGTTCAAATTGCAAAATAAAAGTGCTTAACAGAAAAGGAGAGAAATAACACAAAATTAAACCGTGTTTCCTAAGAAGGATTGTGGTTTCTGTGCATACGCGAGACCTTTGGTAGTGCACGAAAGAACAGAACATTTTTCTTTTCATGGTGCTATGTGTCTGGGTGCAGGAGTCACACTCCCACCTAAAAAAAATTTGGGACAAAGTTTCGGATAAAAATCGTCTGAAATTCTCATCTTGTGCAATTCTATACAATGCCCCCTTAGGTGGTCGGCACGTGTACAACTTTAAATGAACAGCCAGGATTAATTGTTGGTTGAATTTTCATCAAAACCTGGTTAGAGGCCCATTGAACCGGCCTTGTGAAGATTCAAACCAAACCGGTTCAAACGAGACGAGGCTTCTCATCGGCCATGGCTTGTAGCTTCTTCTCTTCTTTAACGATTTAGGTTTAAGTTTTTCGTTCTTTTTTTGGTTTTGATTCTCTGTGTGAGTTCCATTGATTGTTGAGTTTGTTTGCTTCCATCGGCGAAGATGGGCAATATCAGTTTGGAGGAAATTAAGAACGAGAATGTTGATCTGGTAAATTATTCATCCTTCGTAGTGTAATAATTTAATTTATAAATTGTTTTCTTTTTGTTGTTTTTTGGCGATCTGAAACATCGGATGAGATTTTTAGGAGTTGGTTTCAGTTTTCTAGTGTTTGATTATGTTTAGTTGCAGTATAAAGGAGGGAACTGAGGTATCTCTGCTGCATGTTCTGATCGGCTGCTGCACCTTCTTCTCCGGCGGTTCTAGATTTAAGCTTCTCTCTATCTCTCTCTCTTAGTGTCTGATGGTTACATTCTAATTGTTTTGGCTCCAAACGATGAAGCTATGTCGAAGCCATAAACAGACCAGTTGACCCGGAGCAGATCTTATATTACCATCTCGTCCCGGAGAGTATATAGTGCGGTGAGAAGGTTCCCCACAAGGTTGTGGCCGAAGAAGTAGATGGGTTTGTGAAATTTGGAGATGATTGGCTCATCTGTTCGATCCCTATATCTACACCGAAGGCCGAATTTCAGTTCAGGATATTGATGGTTTTTTGTTCCTCACTGAAGAAAAGACGAGATCCGAAACGAAATTGGTTCAACACAGCACTCTTACCCCCACTAAAGCTAATGTTAAGCCCAGAAGAGGTGCGTCAGAAACATTCTTTTTTTTCTTTCTTTATCTTCATTACTTTTTCAGACATTGGAATTCTAGTTCTTGTTTCACTTGTTTGTTATATCTGCCGGATTCCGATGGTGTTTAGTTCAGTGAGGTCGTCGGCTCCAATGAGTGTTTATGTGGATCACATCCTCTTTGTTTGGATTTATTAATTTGGCACTCACTCTCTTGGTCCCCGTGAGTATATTGGAGTTTGAAGGAAAGGAACTCAAGGGAAGGGAAAGTCGAGAGTGGAGTTGAGCGAGGAACAGAGAGAGAGAGTGGAGTCGAGCGACGAACAGAGAGAGAGTCGAGAGAGCAGGGAGAGGAGAGAGAGGAGGTCCGAGCTTTTGGTGACAAAGAGGGTCAGGGCTTTTAGTAACAAAGAGGGAGAGTCGAGAGAGAGAGAGAGAGAGAGAGAAACTCTTTCAGCTTTTATTTCAAAATGATGAATCAAATCGGTTTGTTCTCCAATGGTTTGGTTCAAGTTAGTTTCTCACTGGTTTAAGGTTGTGTCAGTGGTATTTGAATCTGGACCGTTCATTTGGAGTTGTACACGTGTCGATCACCTAAGGGGGCATTGTACAGAATTGCACAAGATGAGAATTTCAGACAATTTTTATCCGACAGCAGCTAGGTGTAACAAACAGAAATAAAGACAAGAAGGAAGAAGATGGGGTCGAAGAGGAAAAGGGAATACGAAGATTTCAGAGAGAAAGGAAAAAAGAGTCGGCAGTCATGGTTCTACACCCAAAAATTCTTCAAAAAAACTTGAAATCTCCAAAAACTGAGTTCTTCTCTATTACATGACTAATATAAAGGAAAAATCAAACAATTAATGGAAACTACTTGAAAATGGAAACTATTCTAAAATTAGAAGCTAGCTAATTTAAAAAGAAATTAATTCTAAAACAATAGAAAATCAAATCAAAAGATATTTCTTTCCTAAGTCCATCGTGCAACTGCATCAGCTCTCCCGGTCTTAAAAGAACTCGACTCCGTCGAGTTAGGTCGTGCTCCCAAGATACCCTTGTAAGTTGCTCGCTGATGAGGTGGTACGTATCTCGAAGCAGAAGATGGGAACATAACACTTAGAGGAGGGAGAGTAGGTTGACATGTCACTAAAGCAGGAGTCAGTCGACGACGTGGCATGTCTGATAATGCGTGTGACCTCATTAAGTACATACGATTGTAGAAACGCAACCCTAAAACGATGCAGAAGATAATGGAACACCAAAACAAACAATGCACACGGATTTGACGAGGTTCGGCAAGGTTGCCTACGTCCCCAGTGAGATGAGATCCTGCTTCACTATCAATGGAGAATAGGGTTACAACGCTCGTCCTCACACCTCTCAGTATTGCTTGCATTACAGAGAAAGAAACCCTCGCTACAAATATATAGCGAAAAAACCCTAATCCAGATTAAACTACAATTGCCTTCAAATAAAAAATTCGAGCGGGGGCTGCGCCCCCCTACACCCCCTGCGGGCTCCTACCCCCCTTGCAACCCCCACGGCCCGCTAACCGGCTAGCGGGACCGCCGTCCTGCCTGTCTAGGTGCTGCACCTGTACTCCCTGGATTAAACTGCGATGGAATACAAGACATTATACACCAATGGAGAATAGGGTTACAACGTTCGTCCTCACACCTCTCAGTATTGCTTGCATTACAGAGAAAGAAACCCTCGCTACAAATATATAGCGAAAAAACCCTAATCCAGATTAAACTACAATTGCCCTTAAATAAAAAATTCGAGCGGGGGCTACGCCCCCTTACACCCCCTGCGGGCTCCTGCCCCCCTTGCAACCCCCACGGCCCGCTAACCGGCTAGCGGGACCGTTGTCCTGCCTGTCTAGGTGTTGCACCAGTACTCCCTAGATTAAACTGCGACGGAATACAAGACATTATACACCAACAACGACCTCCTTGCTTCACCTTGATGGTGTTCCGTGCACCATCATAGAGAATGCCTGCATGTCGCTGCCAAGGTCGCCCTAGAAGAATGTCGCAGTGTGCCAATGGGGTGACCAAACAGGTGACATGGTACTGTAGTGGCCCAAACTGTAGATGTACTCGAACAACTGCAGTGGCCTCTTCTCGAGCTATGGGTCCAAAACCTCGCACGCGAATCTTCTTGAAAAGCTACTTTTGTGGAAGGTTATGTGCTCGAACAAATTCAGCAGATATAAAATTTGCTTCTGCCCCAGTATCAACAACTACATAAACATCAGTAGGGTCGGAGCCGTGCAGAAGAGTACCCTTCTGTCTGAAGAGAGGAGCCTTATCAACTAGTCTATTTGAAAAGGATGAAAGGCTAGCTGAATGAGCTTCTACATCCTCATTTTCATCATCGACAATATAATCGTCCTCGAGGGGATAAGGATATAAATGAGATTCATCTTCATTCTTCTTTGTCGGCTGCTTCTCTGCTACGTTCACAGAACGAGTCCTGTTGGGACACTTGTTGGAATAGTGACCCTTCTCGCCACAACTATGGCATATGATATTCTTCACCCCAACACTATCCTTGTTAAACTCTGACCTTTTCTCTTCAATTCTGCGAGCTTCGGGCTTCTTTTCCTCCATACATGGTGGAGGTCTATAAACTAAAGAAGTCTTGAGCATACCCTTCCAATAAATGGACTTCTCTTCAGCTGTCTCAGCATGAGTTGCTGCCACATCAACAGACCTGAAATCATTGTTAGTCAACTCAAGTCGAATCTCAGTACTTAACCCACTGATATATCGCATCACTCGTTGCTGGTCTGTCTCCTGAAGTCAACACCTTGATGACAGTTTGTGGAATTCGAGGGTGTAGGAATCCACATCTTTGTTCCCTTGTTGCAAGTTAAGTAATTTATGGAACATTACCTTTTCATAATTAAGAGGAACAAATTTTTCAGTCAGGATCTGCTTCATGACCTCCCAATTGGTAACAGGTCCAAGTCTTCTGACAAACCTTGCATGGATTACGTCATCCCACCATGAACATGCATACCCAATAAACTTGGTGATGATGAGTTCACACTTCACATCTGGAAGAGACTTATACGCAAAAATTTTCTCCACTTTTGGTAAGCCAGTCAAGAAATTCCTCAGGTCCCTTTCACCACTGAACTCGGGAACCTCAACTTTGATCTCTGTCAGAAAATTGCCGGGTAACATCCTGGGGAACAACTGGATCAAGTTGCTGCCTCTGAGGTGTGTCTTCGATCCGTAAAGTGTTGAGCTGAGGAGGTAATGTAGAGGATCCTTCTTCAGCTCGCTTGTCGGACCTCTTCATAAAGGCAATCATCTCTTCCATAAACTTATCAAACTTAGCTTCAGTCCTCTCAAGCCTAGCATCAGTATTCTGTTGGTTCTCGGCTAACTCGCGATACAATTTGTGCAACTCAGCATTGGTGATGTGACCTGTCATAGTTAAAAAATTGCAGAAAAATTTACTCTGATACCACTTGATGCGGATCCGAATCCCAAGGGCTGAAATCGGATCGCTTAGGGCCCACTTAAACACTCAATAAAACAAAGGCACACCCAATAACAATTGTATTGAAATAAAGCTTCAACTAAATGGCAGAATTGTAATTAAGCTGAAGTTTCCAATGAGGGTGGCAGTTTTGTAAATAAATAGAACTTTAGAAGGGAGTGGCAGACTTGTAATTAGATGGAACTAAAGGCCAAGCTACAATATGCTAGTAAAAGGGTAATTTAGGAACTAGGGAGAAGATAGGACAAGAGATAATAAGGAAATAAAATTGAGGGTAGTACGGTCAAACCAAGGTTTTAAAAAAAACCTAAACATAAGAAGATTTCTCAAAAGGGAAAGCCACGTTCAAGATGGGGAGGGGTATACTTGGAACTAAGAAATAAAATAAGTCCACTAAGAATAATAAAAGAAGAGAGGGGTATTGATGGAATTTAAGGTAAAGAAAACAAACCCTTCACTTTATGAGGTTGTCTTCAACCTCTCGACAACTCACAGAGGGGTGGTAGGACTGAAAAACGAAAAGAAAGGAACCTTGTTGATACCTGTCGGCTGGGTTTGCTATTCCAAGCAAATCATCACCACAACCTGATCTTCCCAAAGCAATAGATTCAACTTGGGGTAGCCTGCAACAAAGAGATCGAAGGACTTGACCAGATCTGGACAGAGAAGGATCTTGCATGCAGGAAGGAGATTTCCTGCGGTTGCTTCAGCAGGCCTTGGATGGTCCTGCTATTCTGGTCGAAGGGCCCCCTAGTGGTCCTTAAGAAACCCTCCAAAGGGCTTTAGTTTTGGCTGACTGGTTGGAGAGTTCTGGCCAAGGTCGACTGTAGCTCAAACCTTGATAATGGTGATCGATCTTGGACCTGTCTCTGTACTTCAACCTGAACTTGGTGGCTGGTCTTAGATCTTCAATCACGCTCCTCCGACTCTCTCACAAAAGCTAAACAGAAAATAAAGAGGGAGGATAATTGATGGTGGGATTGAACAAGAGGGAAAGAAAGACAAAAGGATTTCAAAGAGGGATAGGGAAGAGGGAAGCATTCACGGTAGCCATAAGCATATAACTTCAAAATCTCCAAACTGAGTTCTTCTCTATTACATGACTAATATAAAGGAAAAATCAAACAATTAATGGAAACTACTTGAAAATGGAAACTATTCTAAAATTAGAAGCTAGCTAATTTAAAAGGAAATTAATTCTAAAACAATAGAAAACCAAATCAAAAGATATTTCTTTCCTAAGTCCATCGTGCAACTGCATCATAACCCCTTACAAACTTATATGGAAGACTCGAAAACAGACTCAAACACTAAAAGGAAAGGCCTAACCCAATCTTTAACTATTAAGGTAACATAAACTGACTAAGAAACTAAAATAATAAAAGAAAATGACCTAAAATAATGAAAGAAATGACTTGAAACATGACTGGATCTATAGAATCCTGATCCAGCCTAGCTAAAACAATTAATAACAATTAAAATAAAGAAATAAAGACACTCACTTTACTAATCTCATATGCCTACCTTGTACCATATTTTAGGCCCATGAAAGTGGCCCATTACAATGAATACACATGGTATCCATAGTTATTAAGGCGATCGAGGCGTTTGAGGGTCTTTCGAAGCACTTTGGCAATAGGGCGGGCATAAGGCTTATCGAATAAAGCATTCTAGTGTTGTTTTTTTTATGTAACCATTTTATTTGGCACAAATAGCATATTAAAAATTATATAATTCTACTTATATGCTAAGTAAAGGTTAAAGATTCAAACAAATGCAAGATATTCATAAAAATTTAAATATATATATATATATATGAAAAATAATAAAAATATTAAAAAGAAAAAAAAATCAATAAGGTGAATAAACTAAGTAAGGTCATCTTCATCATAGCATATAATATAATTATGAAATATAAAGAAAAAGGCTGTTCAAATATGTAAGTATTTATTATACTTACCTCTATGATTCCAAAATGAGTGCCTAAGGTCATCCACTATATTTTTATTCTTGTTAGTCTGATTAGGGCTGCAACTAAGGTCAGTATTGCTGGAATGAGAAAAGAAAATCAGGAAAGAAGAATGAATGAAAGAAGAGAAGGGAGGTCTTGGTAGAACGGGAAGAAGAAGAATGAAGGAAGAGAAGAAAGGATTAAGGGAAGAGGACTAGAAAGAAAAAAGAAGAAAAAGAAGATGAGAAAGAGATCTATGTTCAGTAACAGAGAACTGAAAAAAGAAGAAGAAGAAAAATAAGAAAAAGAGTAGCTTGCCAGAGTCGGAATGGCCTGAGGAAGACTCATCGGAGCCGGAATCGACGGAGGAAGGAATGGTGCCCTAGTTTTGCCAAACGAAGAAGAAAATAGCGAAAAAGATTTTGCAATTTGTGATTTGTTCATCCAAAGTATGGTTTTTGACTTTATATAGACTTGATCCCATAGTCAAGTGTATAGAATTCCATAGATTTGCCAATCACAACAAAATATATGGAATATGTGTTAATACATTAAAGAGTAAAAAACAAAAACATAAAAAGTGTCTGCCTTGGTCATAAGGCGTTGCCTTACATGAAACCCATAAACAGCATGATTGCCTTAGCCTACCCATACTGCCTTAACGCCTTGGCATCGCCTTAGTGACGCCTTAATAACTATGATGATATCAAAGGCCCAACACATACATTACCCAACCCAAGACTTATTTCGAATAAAATAACCCCTTTAGGTGACTTGTCTGCATCAACCCACCTATCCACCATTAGAGAGGTCATCATGATGGTAACAAAATAAACTAAGACACTGTCATCTTTCTTGTACTGAGGGTTTTACTTGGAGTCAAGCCTATTCCCTTTCTTAATCAAGGTTTAATCCATTTTTGCTGATCCATAAAACCACAGAGGATGCCTAGGGCCAGAAACTGTTCTCAGTTTTTATTTTTTTTAAGTAATAAGAAAAAGGTTAAAAAAATGAAAGGAAACGTATAAGTCAAAAAATATCCTGGATGGGATATCAAAGAGGTATGTATGACAAGCGCACCTAGTTGTGCCACATGGAAGGGTGATGTGGCAGTTTTGACTGTTAGTTATCTAAGTAATGTTTTGGGTTGGTGGCATCCTAAATTTCAGGCACAAATTCAGTCATATAGCTTACGATGTATTAACATGCGCCCTTTGGATAGTCTAAGCAATTTCTCAATGCTTTTATTTTGCCACTTGATTACTCCATTTAGGTTGAAACTAGACATGTGAGCAGGGGACCTTCATGTCTACCTTTTCACAAAATTTCAGCCTCACTTGGCAAATGTCAGAACTAGGCATAGTTGTCAACGCGTCTAGGTGTGCCATGCTTTGGTCGCCTTTGTCACCTTGTTGGTGTTATTTTCCATCCAATCCCCCTCTAACATCTTGGGTCGCCTAGATGCCGTATCAACTATGAAACTAGGTTCCCACCCATAGATACCTCCTGGACTTGCCCAGCCAGGAAAACTACATCCCATATGTTAATGCCAGAGTTGTAAAATCAAAACCAGAGACCAACAATGAAGTAGCTTGTCTGGATATAAACCCAGTTCAATCTGAATTTGATTCAGCAAATTAAGATGTGAGAGAAAAAAACCCAGTCTTGTGCCCTCCACATATTATAAACGTTAAGAATTACTTATATTTTTAAGCATTTACCCTCTTGTAGTGGGCTATACAGTTGAGATGGGCCACCTTGATGCATGGCTTAACCGGGGAATTCCATACCTATCCAAAATCTGAATGTCCAAATCATTACTCCATATGGTGTATAATAGTCACTAGGCCTGATTGACTTTGGGCATTTTTTGTGCTGGAAACCTTTTCCCATGACTATATCATTATATGTGGTTTTAATATACATTTTTCTTTGGGAAACACCCATTCTCACAGCCTGCAGCCCGTCCTCATTGTGCCATGTGGAATGATGATGTTGCAGTTTTAACTGTTGGGTAGATAATACATGTCTGGATTAGCCACTTGTTGAATTCCAAACCTTTATTAAATTAAATATTCCTCGTGTATTGGCATGCATCCCTATGTTTGTCATTTCATGCCTATGATACTCTGACGACTACTGTGCACTCTCCCATGGTCCTGTATTTTCAAACCTATACTCTGTCACTGGCAAACTTGTTTGTTTAGGAATCTTATATACAAGCAGTGGAACTCTGGGGTCTACCTGTCCACATTAGGACCCGCTTACTCTACCTGTCCCTTTTCCTCTTATTTGTGAGATTAGTGGTTCCTAGCCTTTCTTGCATCACTCGTACTAAAGTCTCCTGTTCTACTCCTTACATGTTATTTTTTTTGGTATCGTAGTTGTCTATATATGTATGTAGTCTTCAGGTATATTGAATGGCTAGTAATGGTGATCTTTACATGCAGATGGGCCCAGGTTTCCCAGTTTCTATACAATCATTGTCATTGGCTGCTGACAGTTACACCAAATCACAAGTAAAATGATATGGCTTGTGTATACGGGGAACTAAAATTCCAGCCAACATCCTTAATGTAGAATTCTTCCATCAAATTTGTTTCTTTTGGTGTTTTGGTTTATATTCATGATGATCATAAACCATAGGTCTTATCTCAATTTTGTTTCTTCTTTCAATAAATTGTTAACCAGCATTCAGATTATAAATGGATCACAAGAGAGCATAAATGTGGTTTTTGTGTTTTGCTCTCTGTTTTTCATATTTGTCATCATTGCATCCTTTGTGGCATTGATATATTAATCACTCAAAACTGATTCCACCAAGAGATGATAGATGGAATGAGTACAATGCATAGAAGACATCCAATAGGCTGTAAAATGTTCAGTTTGGAGCGGAGCATGCAATGTTGTCTGCCACTAGAAAATGAATGATTTGAACTTCACAGTCCGATGCATGGTTTTAAGTATCTCCGATACCGATACGATACCCTTCGATACGTATCGTTAAATTTAGCCAATCGATACGATACACACCGATACGATACATGAAATTTTTAAAATCCTTTCGTATCGATATATATCCTACAATACATACCGATATGCATCAATATACCATCAATACTCATCGATATGATACAATATGCCTTGATACGATTATGAAAATTATAAAATTGAGGTAAAATGTACGTTTCGACATGTATTGGTACGTATCGGTATATATTGGCACATATCGGTGAGTATCGATATATATCGATACGTATCGGTGAGTATTGATACGTATCGGTGAGTATCGGTATGTACCGATACCGTGCGCTATGGTCATATAATGGCCAAGATGGGTAATTTTTCAGAAAAACACGATTTTTTAAAGGGTTTTTGTTCCAAAGTTGCTGTCAGCCATATTTCTCTCTAACTAAAGTGGAAATCAAGGTTGGGAACAAGGATTTTACATTTATGGGACAACTACAAACCTTGAATTTTTAGTACGATACCCTCAATTTAGTGTTTATGCATAATACATGTTATCAATAGCTTTTTTTAACAAATTCTTTATGCAAAAGTGTTTAAAAAAATGTTTCCTATCCATTTATGTGTGTATCTTTAGCGTATCTTAGTGTATCTCCGATACGATACGATACTCTCCAATACGTATCTTAATTTTGACCAACCGATACGGTGATCGATACCGATACTTTAATCCTTGGTCCGATGGGAGGCTCTGCAGTCTGATTCCACTCCAAAAAGCACCAAAATGGGTTTCTATTATCCTCTGGAATTGAAACAATATGAGGCATCTTCTACAATAATTCTGTTCTGAAGGAAACAAAATAGCAATGACATATTCAGTAGTCAGTACCAGGCCACTGGGCACCCAAGCCTGTCATATCTGAAAAACAGACACTGAACTTTTCAGATACCAAATTTCAGCGTGGTGTGGTTAATGATAGAAAATCTGGGATATCTTGCCTTCAAAAATTTTGGATGGATAGGGTGGAGATACGGGGTGAAAATAGGAAAAAGGTAGTTTTGATTAATGAGGAGGTAGACCACCTCTTGGCTCTATGGAGGGAGTCATGTGATCTCTTTCTCAAATAGAGAAATTATTAGAATCGATTTATTCAATCAAACAATTATATTAATAATAAGATATTTAAAGAGGGAACAATCTCTCTTGCGAAACAAGGGATAAGGCTATGTATATTTGTTTCTCTCTGACCCTTCAGCAGCAGGAGTCCTGTGCATTGGGGTGTTCTTTATATTTAGGGAGAATACCGATTGGCTACAATAATTCTTCTCTTCCACTATGGCTTAACATAATCCCATTACGTTTAATAAATAAAAATCTAATGCCCAAGATAATAATAACCAACACCTTTAATACAACTTTACACCACAATATTGACCTATGTGACATACTACTAAGCAAACTCATGCACTTGCCCCCACAGGCAGACAATAGACTTCCAGGGCCATTATATCTCTGATATATAAGGATTAAACCCGGAAGTTGACACTAGATTAGCTTCCATCTCTCTAATTCAAATCAGATTGGAATTAGTCGGAATAAGTTGAAACCTTAGAAAATGAAATAGAAAAGCACTAATAAATCTTTCATTTGTTGGCCTCCATTGGTCGGAATCAGCTTAAACCTTAGAAAATAGAATTTAAAATAAGTAGCAAGAATTGTCAATTTATTTTTTCTTTTAGTTTTTTACCCAATTGCTTTAGATCTAGCTAAGGTAAATTTCACTGATTTTCTGCTATTTTAATCACTTAAAAGACAAAAAAAAAATTGTCATAAGCTGATTCTGAACCAATTCTTTAAATCATGGTGGTATTCTTTTGTTGGATGAACCGGCTTCTTAACCTTTAGAAAATGGGAAACCTATGGACCATGGTGTTTGTTATTGCAGATTTCCTTTCAGTGAAGGCCTATAATAAACAAATAAGAAAATTGGCCCGGAATGTTGCTCTGAGAGATGCTCTGATGCCAAAGTCAGTAAAGAAGATCACAGAGGAAGAAAGAGTTGAAGAACCCAAAGTGTTCTAAGTATCTTACCCTCATTTTTGCTAACTCCCTCATACATAGTGGTTGGTCCTCCCGTTCATTGATGGCTAGTCACTTTCCTTGCTTATATAAACTCGAACATCATTGGTGGACTGGTCCTTATCCTAGTTGAGGTGGCAGATCTCATAATGGTTGAATCCAGCTCTAATAATTATTAACCGTGATTACGTCTACACGATTACGAATGTCATTACCCTATGGTTAGCCATAAAGTCTAGGTGGCAAGCGGTAGGTGAAGACGCATCTCTTTAGTGGGACATGTGGTTGAAGTAGACAAGCATCTATGGGATAGGAAGATGGAGCCGACCAATCCCTTTATTGATGGAGGTTATTACCTTCTAAGGTACGAATGGAGACGAGCATGCTTGGTTGATCTAGAGACGACTAGACTTTACTCAGGGGACCATATGAGATGTCGGCTTCGATCACATGAAGCTATTTAAGTATAGTGTCTCTAAATCAGCTAGGTGTGGTTAAGAAGCATGGAACCGACGAGGAGTGGTCTTCTATCAGAAATGGATGGCAAGCTTCTCGTAGTCCTAGTCTTTTCTAACACATGTCTTCCCTTGGTTGGCTGACCATATTATGGTATAGCGATATTGATGCGGATCAAAATTCTCTGTTTTTCTCATCCCTGTTTTTCCTTGTTTTGCTACCTACAGAACACGACACGTGGACAACTTTAAGATCAACGGTCAAGGTTGGGTGACGATTATTACATCCGGTACGTTGGTCTTAAAGTTATCCATGTGTCGTGTTCTGTAGGTAGCAGAACAAGGAAAAACAGGAATGAGAAAAATAGAGGATTATTTTCCTATTAATGTTGGTAGTCTCATCCTCTGGGGATAGTATGAGTAGACCTCAACCTTGAACTGTGTGAAGTTTTTCCCTTTTCCTACCAAAATAAAAACAAAAAAAAAAAGAAAAATTTATTTTTGTATGTTATCTAAGCATGTACTAGTTGAGCCCTTTACGGCCCGTCTGTTTGGAGGGGAGTTGGGAGTGGAATTGTATGACACATGGGTCTCACGTACTGGTGGAATGCAGAACAACGACGGAAAAATGGGGAAAAATTGTTATCGCTTTCCACCCCACTTCGTTTGGTTGGGTGGAAGGAGAGAGAGAGAGAGGGGAGCATAAACTCATCGTCGTCTACCTCAAATTTATGACCTAATTTTCTTTTCAAGTTCGTCGCTATAATAGTGTTTATTTACCAATTTTCTCCTCAATTTTTTTTCGAGGTCTATTGGATTTAAACTGATTTGCATATCAATAGCATTGTTTTGTTTCTTACTTTACACAGATTGGAACTCAGAAATCTGCAGAGGGGAAACAAGATCGTTCCAAAAAGGCTTGTCGTGAACGTATTGCCATCAACCGGTGAGTGCGAAGAAGAAGCCAATGTCTAGCTCCTTTGAGATTTCAAATTGGAAAGGGGCGAGAGTCCGCGGAGATGGTGGATCCAACCTTATGGATTGGGTTGCTAGTTGAGGTCTGCTAAAAGCAGTCCTCCAGTCCTTTCCGTCTTTGAAATCGACCAGACGACAATACACATGAAGAGTTCTTCTATTATTGAAAGCGGCCAAAATAGGTGGATCTCACTAGGAATTACATTTAGAGATCAAATCGGACTTTCCGATTCAGATCTGTGGAGAATCCTTAGACCACAAATTGTAACTTGATCGAATGATCTGAACAATTGAAACAAAGAAAGCCTTAGGATGGGTCAATGAGTCTGTGTGAGGTTTTATTGTTGGGTTCATTTTGATCTTACGGGGAGTTATAGAGATCTCACGGAAAAAGATAGAGACGGATCGAGGACGGGAAGGGAAGGGAAGGGATGAGAGAGAGAGAGAGAGAGAGAGATTGCAGATTCCAGTCTCCAGCAAAGTCCCACCAAATCCTACCAATTTGGTAGGACTTTGTGAAGCTGGGGTGGGAGAAACCGCTTGCCACGTGAGCCAACTGTAAAGTTGGGTTGTCTGTTTACTTTCCAATCCAAAGCAATTAAACGACCTTGGAATCACTATTTTTCAGAAAAGTGCATCAATACTCCCACCCATAGTTAGTCAGTTTGGGAACGATAATAATATAGGAACGAATACATACGATAATTAAATGGACCATATAGTAATAATATGTTTCAAAAAATTTGGTGCAACAAAACACGTACAACAATTATACGGTACGTGTTTAATACGGTTGCTCTGTCAAAATTCAAGAGCAAAAATTAGAGACTAAAAATGATTGTTTGAAACTAAATTCTAATCTACTATGCTTTTATGGACATTAAAATCCAATCTGATTTTCCAATTTGAAATCATTTTTCATTCATTTGAATTTTCACATTTAATATTAATTAAATTTAACCCCTAAAAAGGGTATGGTAAAAAGAACTAAGAGGAGAATCAAACCTCATCTCGTCTCGTAACTTTAACATGTTCTCTTCTTCTTGGTACGAAAACCAGGTTCAAGAAGATAGAGAATAAGTGTTTGCAATTGTTCATCCCAAAGATGCGCTTGGATTTTCTTGAAATTTCTATCGGGGTACAATCTAAGACCAGTCATGGATCAATTTTAAGGTTCAAGAACCTCCTCCCTTCAACTCTTTCATTTCTCAGATGCAGTATTGCAAGAACAAAGGGATGAGAACACCTGTGTCATTTCCCTCTTTTTAATTCTTCACATTGTCCAGCTGCAACTATGTTTGTAAATAATTGTTGGTCCAATTCAAATGATGATTGTATGCTACATTTCCTAGAAAGGTTTTCATTTCAACCCGTTTGGAGAATCCCGCCCTTAGCCATCTTTGTCCATGTGAGTCACTTCTTTTGAATCTTTCTTGTTTCTCGTTAAAAATTATTTGCAAATGCAATCACTCTCGATTGGATTTTCAACTACCAATGAAAAAAGGAAGGGTTGAATAGATTTTCAACAATCGATGGGAAGAGAAATGGAGAAGAGAAGATATTGCATGTCTATGTTTTTTTTTTATGATTTTTACTTCAGGGAAAAAGACAGATGCCTGGACGTGAGGCCTTTGTGCCCACGACCAATGATTTGTGAGTTGTCAAAGTATCACTCAGGAAGATTTTCAAGTTTGTTCAACCATCCGTGGAAGCAAGTGAGAACCTTTTTGGTTAATCATAAGCCCTTATTTAACCCAACCCAAAGGCATGGAATGTTCATATACTTGAATAAGTCCATCTATGTGCTACTACATTTTGGAGTCAATTCATCCTCGGAGATTAAAAGCCCAACCCCTACTCTATTCTTCGATAGGTAGAATCCCTGGCATCTCATTATACCCCTATTTTCCTTGAGCAGCAGGTGAACTTCCTCAACCCTAGGCCCACTCAGACAATAACACTCCATATTTTCTCTAAAATAGTTCTATTTTGTACAGGGATAACTAATTACACTAAAAAATATATTTGGCTGGACAGCAACTCTTATAACAAAAAGGAAATGTTTCTTACTCCATGTTAACTACATGTTGGCAGGAAATGATACAGAAGCAAAAGCAAGGAACCTATTATACGGGATGAAAAAGGCTAAGGGAGAAGGATCGGAGATGGATGCAATCTGGAGCATTACAGTGGAGCTGAGGAACCTTAAAAATACTAACAATACTAGCCTTGGACAGAGATTCCCCTTCTTTTGAAAATTGATAATTTTTGTCTAAACCAACCTTTTGTATATAGGCTAACAACAAAATCATTCTCCTTTTGAAATATATAGCCCTTGAGGCTATGTAAGGAGAATTGTGATCATGAACCCTAATTATTTGTTAAACTCTCTATATGCAATCTAATATATTATGTTTTTTCTTTCTACAAAAAGAATAAAATAAATAAGCCCATCTGTGGTATGTGATGACACATCAACTTGATACAATCAGAAGTTGATACATCTCTTTTCTCTATAAATAGAGGGGATCTCTAGGCATTGTATATACCAGTGATCAATTACAAAAGTTCACTCAAGTTATGGTGTATTGTGAGGATTGAGATCTTGTTTTACTCTTATTTTGAGTGTCTCTACTGAAGTGTATTTTAAGTTTTTTATCTTTAGTTTGAGCACAACTTTGGAGTACTTGAAGGGGTCTAGTGGTTGAGTGCACAACTACTAGGGTTGTTATTGGGTTGTTTCATCTTGAAGGCCGATATGTAACTCACCCTGTTGCACCATTGGGGGCGTCTATGGTTTTAAGGAGAGTGTCAAGTGACACAACTCAACTAGTCTATTCTGCTAACATATTTTGTTAGAGGATTCCTAAGAGTTCATGGTTCGAAGATCACTTGAAAGCTCAATTGTGATACCCTACTTTCTAAACCTCGTCTAATTTCTCAGTTGGTTCGATTTGGTCTTGCAGGACCTGAACCCTAGTGAGCTTATTCAAGTACCTTATGGAACATGATGGCAATAGTGACTCTGAACTCAGGTTGGCCAAATGAGTTGGAGTCAGTGCCTAGTGAAGTTTGCATACCCAAACCGTGCATTTGCATGTATCACGAGGCCATTTACGCATAATAAATGTACGTAACCATATTTTATGTCAAATACGCTTATTAATCAATTACGAGAGTGAAATACGTGTCGGAGCAGAGCCCCATCAAAAATCCCAATGTTTGGATTAAGTTTTGACAGACTGGTAGGGGGTCATAGGAGGGTCGGACCCACCAGTGTGACCTACCACTCTGGTCATTAGATATTTTACCCCACTAAATAACATTTATTACTTCTCTTTCACCTCATTTATTATTTTACATGGTAATTGAGAAAAGTAAAGGGGAGAGAGAAAAAGAAGAAAGAGGAAAGAGGAAAGAGGAAGGAAAAGAAAATGAGGAAAGAGATGATCGTTGTGCGTCACCGGGGTTAGATCTCTTGAATCCGACACCGGATTAACGATCCTCATCTCGAGATCTACGATTTGAGGTGAGTCCACGTAACCTTATAAAATCCTAAGTGAAACCCTTCGATTTGGGTAGAAATCCTTTGGATCTTGTTGTTTTCTCTTGAGAATGTAAATCTAAGGTTTAATAAAGGTTATATATGTTGTTTATGAAGGGTTTAGAGGAAGACTTGCAAATTTGTGAAGCATTTGTTGATTTCTTGAGCTAAAAAGAAGATTTGGGATTTTGAGGTGTTTTTTAGTGATCCACGCTTGAGACTTTGGATCCACCTTACATCTATATTGGAATCATGATTTGGAGCTTTAGATTTATGAAAAATGTCATCAAATCGACCTATATTGGTTTCCTCAAAGCGGGATAAAGAATGGGAGAGAGCAACAAAATCTCGGTTGTGAGTGGTGGGTGCCTAGAATTGGATGGGACCCACCAATCCAGCGCCAGCCTATCCTGGGTGGGCTGCTGGCTCAATCGACGAGCAAGATTGGTGGGCGATCGGGCCCGTCGGTCCAAACAGAGTTGCTAGTTGGAAATGTGAGCAATGACTGGTGGGTACCTTGCCAGTCGATCTATTTAGTGTTCCTGGATCAACAGGCGAGTAAGGACTGGTGGGTGCCTTACCCGCTGATCGACCTACCAATATGACTTCTCGAATTTTGATTGGGCCCAAATTTATTAGGCTACCTTCTCTAGTGATTTTAAGTATGTTAGGATCATCATATCTCATTGTTTATGACCCTAATGTGAGGCATAATAAACACAACTCTTTTATGATAGGTTGTTCTTAGAACTCACATCATCGCACGTCGGATCTTCCTCGTACCGGAGGTGATCGTTGTACCCAATGAGGTAAGTGTAAAGAGAACATTGCATCATGTCATTCTGGTTGTAGACTAGCCATGTCATCATATTAGTATTGTGTAGACTAGTCATCCACGAATGCCATTGCATGCATTGACGTGTGCATTATGAAATTCAATTATGATTTGGCATGTTGATATCTTTAGTTGTTAATGCCTATTCTTGCTTTGTGATATGAGATAGATGATATTAAATTATTCAATATGATGTTTTGTTAGACTAGATGTCGTAGTTGGCTTAGACACAAATGCATTGGTGGCTCGTGAAATGAGACACAGTGGCACTATGCAGTCATACTGTTTCATATAGGAGCATATTGTTAGAAAAGACATATCCTTGTACTACGACCCTTCCCAACACGGGTTTAGGTGTTGGGTATATCACTAGGGGTAAATTTGGTAATGTAACAAGAGGACCAATCATACTGTTTTTAATTTAATGTCTTCTGGGTGACCATTTTACTTTAATGTTGCTCTGAGTGAGCATTTTACTTTAATGTCGCTCTAGGTGAGCATTTTACTTTAATGTCGCTCTAGGTGAGCATTTTACTTTAATGTCACTCTAGGTGAGCATTAACTTTCCCTATGGACGTATCACATGATGGGGTTCGTGACTTGGACCCGGGGCATACGCACACTATGGTTATAAGTAATACATGACCTATGATTTAGAATTGTTGTCTAGGTGGATTAAGATAATAAATGAATTGCACACATATTGGTTCATTTGTATTGTGCATACTTGTATGGTCCTTCTTTTCACTTACTGGGCTAGTGAGCTCATCCCACGTGCACACCATTTTAGTTGATCTTACAGGTTATCCGACCGAAGAGCTAGAGCCAAGGATTAAAGTATCGGTATTGGTCGCCATATCGGTCGGTCAAAATTAAGATACGTATCGGAGGGTATCGTATCGTATCGGAGATACGCTAAGATACACTAAAGATACGCACATAAATGGATAGGGAACACATTTTTATACACTTTTGCATAAAAAAATAGTTAAAAAAAGTTATATATAACATGTAGAATGCATAAATACTTAAATAGAGGGTATCGTATTGATAGACAAATATATTGAGTTAAAAATGTTCAAAATGATGAGGTTTGAGTTTCTTATAGTTTTTTCTTTCCTCATTGCCATTGCCACTGTGATGAGTGCCGTGAAGAGTGTCGTGGTGGTTCAAATACTTGGCTAGGACCTTCTTCTTCAATAGGAGCAACTACGATGATATTCTGCACTTGTCAAATATAGGCACAATATTTACCTCAATCGAAATATTTATGATAGTGGGTCTTCCATTCATTGTAGAAAAATTAATTTTTTTTATAGAAGTTGTAGATTAAATATTTTTAAAGAACATATAAAAAATCAACAAAGTGTGGACCAATATATTTGAGTAGATCTGAGAAATAAAAAAAAAATTTGAAACCCTCACTTTTTTGGAGAAAAAATGTGGGTTTCATTTGAAATCATGTAGTTAGTAATTATAAGTTATGACATTAATTTTAAGAGTTGAATGAACTAAATTTTCTAAAAAAAAAATTTTTTTGGGGGATTTTTCTTCTTTTTTTTTAAATTAATTTTGGAATAAAAAAATTAAAAAAATATATTTTTTTGAGAAAAATCAAAAATTTCCATGGAAGTTGTAGAACGCTTGTTTTTACATAACATATAAAAAATCTAGAAAACTGTTGGTGAGAGTGTGAAGTGTTTGTTTCAAACAACAAAAAATTCACACTTAAGTAGCCGTATCGTACCGATACAGTACGATAAGGCTCGATACTGCACGATACCTTCGATACGTACCGATACGGTACCAATACGTACCGATACTCTCAGGAATTTTCATATTTTCAAAAGTTCGTATCGTAGAGTATCGTACGTATCGATACCGATACGGTACGACACGATACGATACGTACAATACGCCGATACACAAAAAGAGGCCCAAAATTCCCCATAGCGTATCGGTATGTATCGTGCCGATACCTATCGATACGGATACGTATCGGCCGATACGACACGATACGCATCGATACTTAAAACCATGGCTAGAGCCGAGACCCACCATGAAATTTTCAATCGAGGATTGGTGGGTCCTTGAAGATCTCGGGCATGGGGCCAAGTGCCTGTGCAATAACAGTATTGTGAGTTAGCAACATTGATACCATATAGGGATTCTTTTTTATTATTTTTGAAAGGTTCCCCCTTTTGTGCTGTGGATGTTTAAATTATATTTCTTGTGTATATATTACGCCTACGAGCTCAAATGTAAATGTATTATGTAATACAATTTGGGTATCAAGAATATTGGGGTATTTACAGATACAGGTAAGACTCCCGTTGAAATACAAATTCTACTTTGCTTGGTGTGTGTATGTTATGCCGTGGATACTATGTCATGTGATCTTGGAAGGTTTTGGGTTAACAGGAGTTAACTCGGTCACCAGTCTGGTTTTGTATAGAACGGGGTGTGACATCAACAACCAAAGATAAGTGTGCTCTCTCAATTCTAATATATAATTTTTCTACAATTCTTAAGACCATAGAACTTCAGTTTATTGAGAGACTGGATTTTTTGAAATGGCCAACAACCTTGCTTCGGCGATGAAAAATTTAAGAATTATTTTGGACTTTGATAAAATTGAACCATTTGATGGTTCAAATTTTAAGAGATGGAAATAGAGAATATTGTTTGCTCTGGATCAAATATCTGTCTCATTTGCCTTGACCACACCATTACCTGCTACAAGTGATGACTCTACCCTCATAGCCGAAAGGCAAAGGTGGATCCAGGTATCAGTGTAAGAATCGTATTTTGAATTCTTTATCCAATGAGCTTTATCATGTTTATGGAGCTTATGATAATGCTCATTTGATCTGGACTGCATTGGATAAAAAATATATCTTGGAGGATACAGGAAATAAAAAATAAAAAAAAATATATATATATATATATATATTGTTGCAAATTTGCTTAAATTTACGATAAGGGATGACAAAAGCATTTCTGCCCCAATTGATGAGTTTCAAATCCTTGTGTCATATTGGCTAAGAAAGGAATGGTCTTACCCCGATGATTTTATTGTTGGCTCTCTTCTTGGGAAGTTACCAGCATCTTGGGGTGACTTCAAAATGAATATGAAGCATAAGAGGAAGGATTAAAATTTGAACCAAATTATTATCCGGATTAAGACTGAGGAAAAGAACCAAGAAAAGGACAAGACCGAAAAAGCCAAAGATTTTCAATCTAAGGCTAATTTGGTCTAGGCGAAAAAATATGAACAGTTCAAGAAACGCTTAAAGGCCAAAAAGGGAACTTCTTTTAAGAAAAAGAAAGGAAACTATTTTGTATGTGGCAAACCTAGGCATTACAAGAAAGATTGTCAGAAAAGGAAGAGAAAGACTAAGGTTAACTTAGTTGAGGCCAATATTTCCACTGCCACGGTGACAGAGGTAAACTTGGTTGAAAAAAACTAAACGAATGAATCATCGGCACAGGTGCTACTAAGCACATCTGTGGGGATCAGTATGCCTTTTTCAACTATTCAACTGTTGAAATAGGTGAACAACTTTTTATGAAAAATTCTCAATCTTCTCAGGTCTCTGGCAAAGGGCAAGTTTAACAGAAATTAACTTCAGATAAAACCATTGTTCTCAATGATGTATTACATGTGCCCAATATCTAGCGAAATCTTATTTTCAGTGCTCTTCTTAGAAAGGCAAGTTTTAAACTATCATTTGAGGTAGACAAGGCTATTATTACCAAAAACAATATATTTATTGGGAAAAGGGTATGATTCTGGTGGATTATTTGTTTTGAATGCTTGTAATATTATCAATGAAAAGCCTAAGAATTCTATGTATTTGGTTGATTCTTATGATATTTGGCATGGTAGATTAGGACATTGCAGTGCATCAAACATAAAGAAATCATGCAAACTATGTTTTATACATGGCAACCTTAAATCCCCATTTGTGTTGAGGCTAAATTCATTAAAAAGCCTCATATTTCTGTTAAAAGAAAGTCTGGGTTATTGGAATTAGTTCATAGTGACTTAGGTGATTTCAAATCACATGAGTCAAGAGGTGGCAAAAGATACTTCATTACCTTTATAGATAATTATTCTAAATATATGAAGTTATACCTTCTTAGAACGAATGATGAAGCAGAATAGACTTTCTTGTCCTACAAGGCTGAGATTGAAAATAAGTTAGAAAGGAAGATCAAAAGACTGAGAACTGATAAAGGGACAGAATATGGTACTCAATTTCTATCACGATTTTGTGAAGAAATGGAATTATTCTTAAGACCATAGCTGTCACACCCCGTTCACACTGAACCGAGCCAGTGACCGGGTTAACACCGATTAATCCAAACCTGCCAGGATCATCTGATACTGTATTCCACCACAATATACGCACAACTAATAAAAAGCTCATCAGATCAGCGGAAGACTAGGTTTACCTGTGAAGATTCCCATAATACTTGATACCCGAATTGTGATACAATAGTTATATACATGTGGACCCGGAGGCATGATATTTATACAATAAAAGTACAATTCACATATCAAGTACATAAAGGAAACCATCAAAAATCAGAGTACACAGCTCGGCTCGGTATCAAAGGCTAGAGCTCAGCTCGGCATCAAGGGTTGAGCCCAGCTCAGCATCACATGGTAGAGCTCAGCTCAGCCTCAAAAGTGGAGCTCAGCTCGGCATTAGAACTACGGTCCCGCAGCACAACTCTCGCTCGAGCAGTCAGTGTCGTGCTCTAACTCCTCAGGGGCCCACCAGTCCTCTTCGGGGAACTCAACTGTGGGACCCACCCCGTGCTCCTCATATGTATGACCTGCAAAATCATCTAAAAAGGGATGCACACGTGAGATGAGCTCACTAGCTCAGCAAGTGGAAAGATGGACCACACAGCAGTCCACACATCAAAACACAATCATATGCATTACATGCTATGCAATACATTTTAAATCACATCCACCTAAGCAACATTACTAAGTCTTTGGTTTAGTGCTACTACAGCAACAGTGCGCGTATACTCTGGGTACAAGCCGTGAACTCCATCCCGCGATACACCCATATGGCTGTCGAAGAAGGCCCACCATGAGTACTCAAAAAGTAAAAACAATACCGACCACCGGCTCTCAACAGAAAAGTAAATGACTGAAATTAAAGGTGCTGACTCCAGCAATTTAAAAGCAGTACGATTGGCCCTCTTGAATATACCACCGTGGTTGCCGACTGTCCTAATGACCTGCTGAGCGTTATGTCTAACCACCACAGTGACCCGACAACCGCGACCACTGCTTCCCCCCAAATGGTAATCCAACACCTTAACCCCTGTTGGGAAGGGTCGTAGCACG
>NC_056566.1:28468601-28599065 GCF_013358625.1 Macadamia integrifolia | reverse complement strand
GCCGTTGGGTAGTCTTTTCATAGAACTGGGTAGGAATAGCACCTTCATTGATACAGTTGAGCTGGGCTCCTGAATCAACAAGGGCAATGGCCGAAAATTTGAATGAGGCATTAATCACAAGGGTTATGTGAATATACCAATTTTGGCAGGTACACTTCAGAGCTAGGCTCAGAAGGTTCTTGGTTTGCAAAAGGATTTGTTAATGGTTCAATGTTTGAAGTAAAGACTTGTTGGTTTTGTTGTCGGTTAAGGAGGGATAATTGTTGTTTGATGTGTTTGATTTCATACTGCAAGGTTGCAGTGGTATTTTCAAGAACTTTGATCCGACTGGAGTGGTCGGGAATAGAAGGTTTTGAAAGTTTTTCAAACTTTTGCATAATCTGTTGAAGATTATAAGGTTGGGGAGTATTTTGTGTAGAAATATTTTGTTTAAGATGTTCAAGACAGGCCTTCTTATGTTCTGGGTCCGTCAGATTATCAATATATTCAAAAATATTTGAATTGGGAGATGCTCTAAGCATGCGGACAAATTTGGGAGCACAATCTTCACAGCTTAAACCAATAATACAGGAATCACAAGCACAAGCTTGAAAATTCTCATTATCAATTGAACTGGAAGCAGATTGCTCGAAGCTTGAATTTGGTTAAGTTTGTAAGTTTCTTCATCAGAAGACGAAGAAGAAGTATCTTGGAAAAGAGCAAGGATTTGAGTCTTATCCTGCTCAGAAATTTGTAAAGAATTAATTCTTTTGGATACTCAACAATATTTTGCAATATGGTCAAGCTTGCCACATCTGAAGCATCCTTAAGAATTAGGGTTTTGTTTAAAATCCTTTTGATTTTTAGGTGCTTTGAAAGGCTTTTTGTATTTATTATATTTTGGTTTTGAAGAGGATTTTTGATAAAATTCTAGGGTTGTAAAGGGTTTGCGAGAGACATATTTTTTAGATTTATAAAGATTTTTGTAATATTTGCCTGAAGATTTGTGTTTATGTTTTGTGGGAGGTTTGAGGGGAGCAAAACCGAATTGTTCACAGAAACCTCCTAATTTTTTTTTGTAAAATTTGTTCTCTTTATTAATTTGTTTCTTTAACCTAATATCAGTGCAAAGGGCTAAGCCTTCTTCATGAATTAAGTTAATTACTTGTCCATAAGTCATTTGATCGTATGGGATGATCCCATCATTTTCTTTTCTAAGTCTTTGTTTAATTTTTTCAGAAAAAAGGGTTGGAAGACCTGTAAGAAACTTCTCTTTCCAAAAAGGAAGATTAACATCTGGTCTGGTAAGGACTTTGGTCAGAAAAGTGTCTTTGTACCATTTGAAATCATGAAGTTTTTACATTTAAGGTTTGATAACTGCTCGACAGTCCTATCTTTGAGACGGGAAGGATTTCCCAAGAAGTAATTTACTATGCTGAAAATAAGGGTATTTAGAGCATCTTCTATAGGTTCTCCTAAGTGATTAAGAAGGGGTTCTCCATCAGGAGAGGTTTGAATTGCCGTTAAAATTTCTATTTTTTGGTCATCGGTCAGGACATAATCCCACCAACCTTTGAGTTGGCCAGTAAAGGCGGAAATAAGTAAAGTAGTAACTGCACTATCTTCAGTATTCTGAATGCGGTGTGCATTGCTAACCATAGTCATTTCTTGTAATTTATTCATGAGATTATGCTCAGACAGACCATCTATGTTCCATTCATAGATGATACCACTTTGGTAGGAAGCTTGAGGGGTCCTTCCTCTTGCTTCAATTTGTAGGTCAAGGAAAGTTGGGTTTTGTATGGAACTTTGACCAATTTGATTAATTTGTGGAAAAATATCAGAGTCATTTCCTGAATCGGAGGAGGAGTTTGAAGAATATCCCTTAATGGTGCGGACACCGCTACGATTTATAGATTCAGTAGTTGGTTGACTTTGAATAGGTGTTTGAGGGGCTTCTAAAGAAGTAAGACGGTGATTAATTTGATCGAGAATATAAGATTTGTTAAGTAACTTTTGTTGCTGTCTTTGAATATTGTAAGGTTTGAATAAAGGGGTTGAAGGAGGAACCGAAGCCGGGGTCATGGATGATGAGGCTAACGGTTTAGGTTGGACAAGGGATTCAACTCGTGAAAGTTGATCACCTATAGTTTGAAGACTCAAATTTGTAAAATTTAATTGCTCTATTTGTTTTCTGTTTGGATCTTCTTGATCAGTAACTTTGAATGGAGAAGCGATTATTTCTGTATTTTTAAAAGTATATTTGATGCTTTCCACCAAGGGATGGATAGCAGTAGTAGTTGGACCGGAATTTAGGGTCCAAGGTTTGTGAGAAGAAGCTTGAGTACAGATTTGAGTATGCCAAGGGTAATCTATTTTATTATCTTGGGCATAAATATCAAAATATGTAAAAAAGAAAACATTTATTTTAAGGTTTGTCATGAAATTATACCAATCTGTTCTAATTTGGGCTTGTTGTTCAAGATTAAAAGTTTTGAAGAACCATTCACATTTTTATTTATTTTTGGGTGATTCGAAATCATTTCTAAGAAACGGTTTGTCAATTTGGTATTCATGGTCAACCTAAATCATATAGACTCTAGAGCTTCATTCTGGTGGAGCTACATCAGAAGGTGTTGTGATTGGGGTTGGTTTTGTTTAGTATATTGTTGTTCAGAACGAATAGGTTCAGAAACAGATGATGAAACATCATAAGAACCATGGACAATATTTTGGCTTTGGTGTAATCCAGTGAGATTTGAACTTTGGGGTGAAGTTCTAAGAGGTGGAATCCAATAGTCAGATGAGGTAGAGGCATCTGAATAGGATCTCCGAGAATTTTGATAAACAGTAAGGGGAATTTGTCGATTGAATTTAAGGGTGACTAAACCATCCATAGTCTGGGACATAGACTAGATGTTAGTGTTGGAGATCTGGGGCTGTTGAGTAATAGTTTGTAATTTTCATTCCTCAGGGAAAGTGATGTCTTTTCACTGAATAAGTCTGGGGTAAACAATTTGTCCTTGAGTACAGTCGGTTTCAAGGTAAAGGGTTTGTCCCTTAAGGGAGTGTTTAAGGGATCTGGGTTTGACAGTTTTCATACGTTTATATTTGATACGGTGAATGATTGCAATTGGAATTGATCCATGCACCATTCGATACCCGTGGGTTTTGAGGTTGATTTTTAGGGAATAAAGAATGTTTAGGTCTGTAAGAGCTATGGAGATGTCCGGGTAAACATTAAAATGGACAGGGCCATAACAAAGATTGGTTTCGATGGCTCCAAGCAGGGAATCATCGAAGTCAAAAAATCTTTGATCACGTAAGGCCAGCAACATGGAAGTGTTAAGGCCTTCACGGTGAAGGGGTTTGATGGCCACCTGGACAAGGCCAATATGAACATATTTAAATTTGTTTGTAAGATGGTCTTGTAAAGATTTGGGATCAAAAAGAGTGATTTCTTGTGTTTCATTTGTGAAATTTATAGTTTGTTCAACAGTTTTGATGGTTTCAAAGTATGTTTGCCAATCATTTTCGTAAACTTCTTTTTGAGAAATCTTTGGCATATCCCAATTTCTAAGTCGTTTGTCTAGGCCTGTAATTCGTTCATCATAATGGAACACATTAGAACTTGTGCTCGCCTCACTTGCCGATCTCATCGACATGGAGCGGGATAGACGACTCATGTTTTAAGAAAACTTAAACTTGGGGTAACCTCCTAGATCTAGTCATTTGAAGGGGTATTTCCAACTTAATTTGGGTACAAACGTAGTCTTACAGTCTCATCTGCCACTCCTCCCAAAAGTCTAAAGGCTTATACCTCAACAAAAACTAAAAATAAATGATTACACAAATGAAAAGAAGTCTGCAAAACAAGTAAACCGAATCCACCACCACCGTGGCATATATATATATATATATTGGGTAACAATCAGCTTATATTTTTTAGTACAGTTTCAATGATTTGGGGCAAATTGGGACTGTGTGCCTTACTTTTTAAATTAATGCCTACATATTTTAGTGAAGTGGCACTTATGAGAATGCAAATTTGGCACTTTGAAGGGTGGGGATAAGGAAGGGTACTTTTTAATTCCATGGTTGCAACTTTGGTATAGGGGGAAGAAAAAACTTTGTTGTAGGGTAGGAGAAAAACGAAAGAGAAGGGGGGGGGGGGGGTGTCAGGGCGAAGGCAGGGAAGACTAATGTAAGAATTTTAACTATTTGGTAAATCGGGGAAAAAGATAGTGAAATTATACATTTTTTTTAGAAATTGAATATCTTCAATAGAAGTTTTACCTTGAAAAGTGTTACTTTGCAAACTATATATCAAACTACCGATTGAGAACTGGAAAATGAGGGAAACTAAACGAAGGCTGTGAAAGTGTGGCTTTGGTGAATAAGGGGAAGTGGCCCCTGCGCCCAGATAAGGGGGAGAAATAACTAGCTCACCCTCCATGAAATAGAAAATGATATCTCTGTGAATGTTTTCTCGTGCACTTCCATTAGTCCTCACATATATGCAAGAACTACACTTCCCTTATCTTAACTTAGCTCACACTTTTTTGAAGAATGACTTCGTCAATGGGGATGGGTGGTCTAGAAAAAGAATACCTCTCCCTATGTTAGCATGTAAAATGAATCAAAATCTTGAAGACTTATATCTTAAGCTTCATTGGAAAAAAAAATCTAACTTGAATGAAAAATTATTGTGACTAACATGCAATAGAGGTTAATCTTCACTACTTCCAATCAAAGAGCAAACTTTGTCATTTCAGATCTGAGAAGAATGGATTGAGAAAAATATCATCTTCAATTAATTGGGCGTCCAATTAGTGATCCAACGGCTGGAAGACCTTGAGGGTATGCATCCTAGTCCTTGGATCACTAATTAATTAAATGCCTAATTAATTGGAGAAGAGCCAAATCTGATGGATTGGCCCTGTTGGGAAATTGAGATCATACTCAAATCATATTGTTGATCCTCCTCTATGAAATCAGGTCAACACCTCCTACTTCAAATTGCTTTTACTATTAATTAAAATGATGGAATATTGTATTGATGAAAACGTTAAAGAATTGGCATCAGACACAGAGTTGAGGAAGAAAGAAAATGATGCTCCTATTGTAAGTGCCAAATTTGCCATCCTATTAGCACAATATACTTATTTAGATAGTATGTTTTGATTTTAGCCCTACAAAATTGAATAATGACCTTCCTTTATGAAATTCTATAACTATAAACTATACAAATAATTTTATCAATTTAATCACCCTTTTATGAAAATTTTCAATTATATTAGGTTGGTTTATTAGTTTATTAATTCTAACGATTATCTAATTATAAAATGCGACATTGTCCAACATTGATAGCTTATCTGCTACTTATTGTTCCTATTCAAACTTTGTGGTTAGATTGACCATGTCATCACTAGCTTTACAATAAGTATCCAAGGTCGTGTTGGACTTCATCAGATTGACCATTTGACCACTAGCTTTACTATAAGTATCCAAGCAATCATTAAGTTGAATAATTTCATTTAGGCGTAATTCAAAAAATTGCGAGTAAATCATCCATAAATAATAGATGTGTGATGAGGGTACCTCAGTAATAGGATTCTAAATCTTGGGAATCAAACAAAGGAGGGTATCATTTGAGGCCACAAGAAGCTTGAACAAAGGCAACTAGATCCAGGTAAACGATGGGAAAACCACCTAGACTCGAAACGGAATGGATGAGGGCCGGAGGATTCCCCTCCCCCCTTGGTGTCAACCAGTAGGGGGCATTGATCTGAACCGACATCAGGGCGCACAAAAACAGTTGTATACTCAAAGGTTGATCTCCGGACCAAGTTTGAGAATGCTCTATCCAGACGAATCTAAATATTAGCAGAACCAGCTCTTCCCATACCTCAAGATAGGAGTTAAAATCCCCAAAAGCTATCTATATGTCCATTTGATGGATCCCCAATGAGATGATTTGGTCTCAAACATGTTGACGGTGATATTTTTTTTTTTATCCCGAATATTATTTGGGACCCAGGATAGCCCCTAGAATTTTATTAAAAACGAAACTGATAATAAAAAGACAAGGGGGACATAACCTGCTTTACCCCAACCCAGGAGAGACAAGTCACTCAATCACTCTCAAAACCCAGAAGAAAACCCTTATAAAATAAAATGTTACATTCTAAAGTCTAGTAAACCAGTTTTGTCCTCCCACATGATGCAACTAAGATCACTGGGAAATGGATCATCACCATAAAAAATCAAATTTATTATACTCACAAGCAAAATTAAATAACCATTCCGCTGCCCGATTGCTTTCCCAAAATGAAAACAAGATGTGGGCTCTCAGAGAATTGCAGAAGTTGATAACTTCCTGAAAACAATACCAACAACTCCAACAATTACATGATCTTTGGTAACCAGCTTCATAATCAAGGAAGAATCAGAATTAACATAAAATCAGAGAGACTCAATTCCCCACACAATCTCAATCCATCTCTAAGGGCTCTCAACTCAGCCATTGAATTTGAACACACCCCATAGAAATTAGAGAATGTCGCAAGAACATTCCCGTTATTGTTTCTAATAATGCCTCCCCCACCACTGATGCCCGGATTTCCCTTACTTGTACCATCCACATTCAGTTTAGCAGTATGAAAGGGAGGGCACCAATATATAGGAACTGGAGCCTTAACTCGACTAGTAGGAGGATTAAACTTTGATACCCACAAAATAAGATCATCACTCCAAGAAAAGGGTTTAGTCGTTTAGAGAATTTAGTGGGATAAGTGATCTCACGAATCCAATCTTTAACTTTCTCAATGATGGTAGATGATGCATGTGAGTCTTCACCATGTTTTCTCTTATTTCTTTCTCTCCACAATTCTCAAACAATAAATGTTGGCAACAAGCCCATGATGTACTCGCAAATACCCTTGACACCAGCACGGGACTGCCAATAAAGGATCCTATTACCAAGTTCCTGAGTTGAAATAACATCAATGTCCATTGTTCTTCCAAAAAAATCCAAACTGTAGAAGTAGTTGTTCCCACCAATAAAGTGTGGGTTGTCGTTTCGCTCCAAGGGTCCCTACAACAAGAGCATTTAGATGCCAATGGAATACAAATTTTCATCAAAGCATCATCGGTTGGAATTTTTCCATTTAAGATTTTCCATGAAAAAAAAAACTAACTTTGGGAGGAATTGATGTCTTCCATAACCATTTAGAGTAAGGAACCTGAGGAGAATGCAATCGGATCTCATTCCACGCTGACTTAGTAGAGAAAGAGTCATCGCTCGCTAGTGTCCAAACCAATCTGTCAACTTTATTTGATAATATAATGTTGGAGTTGAGAATATTATCCCTAATCTTCAGGAAGTCGATTAGGGAGCTCATACCCAACCAATTATCAAGCCAAAAATTCACATCACCTGAGCCAACAAGCCATTTGGATTTTAATAAAATACACTCTTTAAGCTCTAAGGCCCTCTGCCAAGTTTTAGAACCCATTAGTTTGCATTCGGCCAAAGCAATATGATTACCCTAAAAAAATTTCGCCTTGAAGAAAGCACTCCATATGGAATTCTCAGAAATGATAAGCCATAGACCCTTTAACCGCATGGACATACTAATATCTTTTAATAATTGGATTCCTAGTCCTCCTTCATCTAAAGGTCGACCTTTAGCCAACTCACCCAATGATGACGCTTACCAAACTCAGAAGAACCCCATAGAAAATCTACATAAATACTATAAAAGCTTTGCATAACCGATTTTGGGATCTCTAAACTAGTAAGAATGTGAATAGGCATGGAAGAAATCACATGCTTAAGCAAAATCAGTCTACCCCCTGAAGATAGAAGCTTCCATTTCCATCCTACCACTTTATTTATAACTTTAGTTAGCATATCATCAAAGAAGCAAACTTTCAATCTTCTTGTATAGAGAGGCTCCCAGGTATGTTATAGGCAGAGATTTTCTCACAAACCCTGTAATGTCACCAACAATTTTCATACGAGCTTCTGAGGCTTTAGAGCCCATAATGCAGTAGTTTTTATACCTATTCACTAGCTGGCCAGAGACATTTTCATACCTGCTAATAAATCCCATGATATGCTTCAAAGAGGAATTTAATCATTTTGTAAAAATAATTGTATTATCAACAAACATGCTATGAGAGATACCCGGGCAATCCCTAGGAAGATGATAATATATCGCACGTCCCTCAGTAAATAACATCCCACGGGAGAGATTTCAAATGGGATCGCCATAGGCATATGAGTGGAAGAATTATTGGTGACTAGAATAATTGAGCTTCACATCAAAGACTCTATTATTAGCCGAGAGAATATCCAAGCTAATATTGTGATTCCAGAGAAGACAGAGACCTCTAAATCTTCCAATAGAGAAATCTATCATCCTGAGTTTTCGTTTAACATTTTTTGCAAATTATTCTTATTACACTTAGTCTCCATCAGGAAAATACCATCAGGATTATCACCACCGGAGAGATTCATAAGAGAGAATTGTTGGTGGTCTCCCAAGTGCTTGATAATTCCAACTGAGTAATTTCATGACTGCCGATGGGTTGTAAGTCCCCAGCCTCCACGGGGTTCTGCTCTAAAAAGTGACCAAACTAATTTGGAGATGATGGAGTTTGGGTGGGTGAGGGGTTACGGTGAGCATGATTACTCTTGTTGCAGGTTGTGGGTTTGCTAGAATCTATCTTTGTAGGCATCTATGAGGGGAGATAGCCGTTGGGGAAGCCTCCGAGATATCGGGCGCTAGAGTGAGTTGAGGGGAATGAATGATGATAGTGGTGGTGTAGTAGGATTGCACAACTATAGAGTTGGTAAGTGGAGGGAGAGGTTGTTAAACGGTAGTTTGGGGAGTGGTAGCTAAACTTGACAGTTCAACAAGGGTATGAGTTAACGATGGGTGGGTAGTCAGTGTGATGTTGGGGGCTGGAAGTCAGTGTGATGTTGGGTGTAGGTGTAGTTAGAAATGGACCTCTATATAGGTATTTGTGTTGTGGTGTTGCGATATGGAGTGGGTGTGCGACACCTAGTGTTTGGCCTATGGAACTAATGGAAAAGTTTGATAAATGCGAAAGGAGGAACAATAACTAGTTAGATATATCGAAATTAGAAATGAGGTGAGGGAGAATTGGGTGGTGGGAAATGGAACTAGGGAGGGGGTATTGCGTTGTATTCCATGGAAGAACAAAGGATGAGGGTGAGGATTGATAATACCGTTATGCTGGATGTACGAATAAGTAGAGGTTTGGAGAGACATGGCTGATAGCAATGGCGTGCTTGGGGGCACAGTGCTAACAGTGGTAGATGGAGGCAGTGCCTGAGTGTATGGATGAATGTAGTGGAAACCAAAAGCATATTCATCTCTTCCATCTTTGGCAGGGTTTGGTTCCGGGAGTGGTGTTGTAGGTGCATTGCTATGTAGAGCATGGTACATTCTTGATTTCTCAAACAGCAAAGAAGGGGCCTAATCCACCCTTCATTGTTCTGTAAATTGGCCTTGAAGGGATTGCCCAAACTTGCATTGGGTGGGAGATGATGGGGGCTGATTCTCAGCATATAGAAGATCGTAGTGGCTATCATGACCCAAAATATCACAATAGTAGCAAAAGATAGGGAGACGTTCATAACACACCACAACTTCCAACTGAGCACCAAATCAGGGATGACTGCAAACAACAATTTTTATGGGTTTCTGGATGTCGAGTCATAGATAACAACGAAGGTAGTGGGAGCATACCCCTGCTTGGAAATCGTTAATGATCATAGCCTTAATAGGTTAATCAACTTTAGATGACAGTTGAATAGCAAACTTTAGGTTCATGGTCTCCTGGGGAACTGTTGGTGTATGATGTCTTGTATTTCGTCGCAGTTTAATCCAGGGAGTACTGGTGCAGCACTTAGACAGGCAGAACGGCGATCCCGCTAGCCGGTTAGCGGGCCGTGGGGGTTGCAACCCCCCTGCATAGCAGGGAGTGTAGGGGGGCGCAACCCCCTACTCGAATTTTTTATTTGAGGGCAATTGTGTAATTTCTGGATTAGAGTTTTTTCGCTATATATTTGTAGCGAGGGTTTTCTTTCTCTGTAATGCAAGCAATACTGAAAGGTGTGAGGACTAGCGCTATAATTCTATTCTCCATTGATAGTGAAGCAGGAACTCATCTCACCGGGGACGTAAGTAACATTGCCGAACCTCGTAAAATCCGTGTGCATTGTTTGTTTTGTTTTTTCATTATCTTCTGCATCGTTTTAGGGTTGCGTTTCTACAGGAACCTCATGGAATTGGACCAAAAAATGGAAGAAAGCAAAGGTACTCATAGTCCTGTTTCCATATTTCAAAGAATAAGAGGTTATCGGAGATTGTCCATGGCCCTTTAGATAAAGCATGCAGAAGATCAATTGAGTGACCAAATTGCAAGATGCATCTATTACTATCCAACGGGGAAACCTGAACACCACATCTTGTGTGTCCCATGCTATAATAAGTGCATCAGTGGCTACCTAACGTCAATGAGGTTTGCCTAGAAGGAAAAGGTTGTTTTCCTAAGTTTGAATTTCTTGTTCTTTTGTAAAATCATCAATGTCTAGAAAGTCATCATCTGGACCAAGGGGTTTGGGGGTGGGTGAGTTCCTAATCAGAGTTGATTGGGGTGCAAGAAGAGTGGAGAGATTTTAATATTGACCATTTTTCACTTTATCTTTCGTAAAGATTTCTATTGACACCAGATGTTAATAAAAAATAAATAAATAAATGAAAATAAATACAGATAATCCCCATCTTGTCCAACGGTTGGAATTTAGAATAATCACCGATGTTGAAAAGTTTGTGTAGGAGGAACAATTTTATTTTTTATTTTTAAATTGGAATCATTTCTTCGGCGCTGAAAAACAGCACAACGGGTAAAAGGGTTGTGCTTTCACAAAACCTGACTTGCCTTCCTCTCACTCACGCTCTGAGATCTCAATTTGACCTTTTTTTTCATGTTTGATTAGTTTAAAATATATCTTTAGAGCTTTCCCTCTCCCTCTCTCAAGTCTCAAATCACATACACACTCCCAGAAACTCCTTCTATTTCTCTTTTTCCCTTCTCTGTTTGTTACTCTGTGTAGCATCATTGGCTGCCACCATGAGCTCACAAACTTCAAAGCCTTCAAAACCCTCGAAACCTCCAAACTCTTCGACAACGACAGCATCTTCACCAGCTTCAAGATCCTCTTCTCTCTCTTCCCACCTCGCCATGATTGAACTGAAGCAGAGAATCCTCATCTCCCTCTCCAAACTCTCCGACCGAGATACCTACCAGATCGCAGTCGAAGACCTTGAGAAGATCATTCAGACCCTCTCCCCTGATGGCAATGGCGTCTCGATGCTTCTCAATTGCCTGTACGAAGCTTTTAATGACCATAAACCTGCCGTTAAGAAGGAATCCCTGCGCCTCCTCACCCTTCTCTGCTCTACCCACTCCGATTACACTTCTACCCATCTCACCAAGATCATTGCTCACGTTGTAAGGAGGCTTAAAGATCCAGATTCCAGCGTTCGCGACTCTTGCCGAGATGCCATCGGAGCATTATCGTCCCAGTACCTGCGGGGTGATGCTGAGAATGGGAATTTTGGGTCGGTCGTGTCATTATTCGTGAAGCCTCTGTTTGAGGCAATGGGAGAGCAGAACAAGGTGGTCCAGGCAGGCGCCGCAATGTGCATAGCGAAGATCGTTGAGTCCGCTACGGACCCGCCTGTTGCCGCATTCCAGAAGCTGTGCCCCAGGGTCTCCAAGTACTTCAACAATCAGAACTTCCTTGCCAAGGCTGCCCTTCTGCCTGTTGTATCTAGTCTATCTCAGGTTGGTTCAATCTTCAATTTTGTTTCTGCCGTTATTGTTTTGTTATCAAATTCATTCCGTTTCGCGAAATAAACCGAGCTTGGTCGCTGATCTGATCAATTTAGGGGGCTTTGGATGTCATATGGGTCCTGGATCAAAATATAAGAATAAAATTCTTGATACCCATTTTATCTTCATTTGAGAGGGACCCCTGAGTATGTCAAAACGTAGGACTACTTGCTATACTGAATTTTAAAACTTAATTTGGATATGAACAGTTCCTGTTTTGCTTTGTCCGAGCTGATTTAGGTTTTAATACAAGCCTTACAGGTGTTTGGATGGTAGGGAAATTCTTATTTTATATCTTCACTATTTTTCTTTTCTTTCCTAGTGTGTGCTCGTTGTGTCATAACACTGTTACCTTAGTTGCTGTGTTGTGACTCCCTTTTTCATGTCTGCACTTTGCACATGAGTATCTCATAACTGCATTATTTTTGCCTTTGATTGTAGACCAATTAAGTTGCAATTCTATGTGAAAGGATCAGATCTTGGAACCTCTAATAAAGTAGGGTCTCATTTTGTAATAATATCAGGTATTGTAAATTGCAGGTAGGGGCAATTGCACCACAAAGCTTGCCGGTATTTCTGCAAAGCATCCATGAGTGCCTTGATAGTACAGATTGGGCAACACGCAAGGCTGCGGCTGATACATTGACTACTCTAGCATCTCATTCAAGCCACTTAATTGCAGATGTGACCACTTCCACGATAACTGTCCTCGAAGCTTGCCGCTTTGATAAGGTACTTTACCTATCTGATCTCCTGCATGGGTTGGTGATTTTATTGTGCAAATGAAAGTAATGTTATTAATCTTAATTTCTGATTACAGTATTTTCACTCTTAAGCAAAGTTATTATGATGTTTGGAAACAGAATAATGATATTTGACAGAAAAATCATGCTATTCTGAGGATTCATTCAGCATACCACAACAACAACAACAACTCAGATTTTTCCCAACTGAATGGGGTCGGCTACATGGATCTATCAAAAAAAAGGGAAAAGAAAGAAGAGGCAATGTAACACCGCTGGGCCATCCCACCTAAACACAATCGGCAACATGGATCTTTGCCTCCAAACAGCTCTGTTTGATGTCATACTACTGTCAAGATTTAGCTTCTACATGTCATTCCTTACCAACTCATGAATGGTCATTTTAGTTCTGCCCCTAGCTCTTTTTTGTCCTTCCCAGTGGATCTGATCACTCCTCCATATTGGAGCATCCCAAGGCCTCCTCTGGACATGTCCATACAACCTTAAGCAGCATTCTCCCAGCTTGTCCTAAATCATGGCCACTCCCAATTCAGCTCTAACCCTGTCATTCCTCAGTCTATCTCTCCTAGTTTTGCCACATATCCATCTCAACATCCGCATTTCTGCTACACTCAACTTATCAATATTACGCTTCTTGACTGTCCAACATTCTGCCCTATATAACATAGTCGGTCTTACAATAGCCTTGTAGAATTTTCCTTTAAGCTTGAGAGGAATCCGTTGATCGCACAACACTCCAAAAGCACTTCTCCACTTCATCCAACCTGTTTTAATTTTGTGAGAGACATCATCATCTATCTCGCTATCCTTATTAATAATTGACCATAAATATTTAAAACAGTCGCTTTGTGGAATCTCTCTCCTCAAATTTCACCACTTCAGTATCAATCCCGGAACTACTAAAGTCACACCCCATATACTGTCTTTGTTCTACTTATCTTAAGACCTCTTGGTTCTAAGGTAGATCTTCATAATTCCAACTAATTATTAATCCCTGTCACTGTCTCATCCACTAAAACGATATCATCAGCAAAAAGCTTGATTATGATATTTTTAAAAAGCAAAAAAGACGAGATGGGGAAAAATTCTGCACTGAAACTTCAATTCACTGTTTGATTTTCTTGGGCCAGAAGTTTATATTTTTTCTTTGAACATTGAACAACCCCCCCCCCCCATCCCCAATCGAATAAAAAAAAAATCTAAGTTCAAGTATTTTAGCTCATCTGATTGGATGAATTCTCGACCAGAAAGTCTGCTCGTGACAGTACAAATAGGTTGCCATCTTATGAATTATATGTTATTGAATTCATGTTATGCAGCTCAATGTTGATTTAATTTTTAGTGTTTCCAGTTTTGCTAGTGCTTAATCCCGTTGTCAATTATATCCATTTACTTGATTTTGAACCATCCAATGGGAGAGGCCTAGTTGAGGGGACATCAAAGATAATTTGGAAAATGATTCCATTTGCCTTTACTGGTCTATTTGGAAGGAGAGAAATGAAAATTTTTCTGAAGTGAAAATTTAATCAGTGTCGGGGTGGCCATGAGAACAAAGTTGGTTTCTTATTCGGAGGACAAATACAAATGATGTATGGGATCTTATTCAGAGGACTAATACATATGATTTATGTGACATATGGGATGATTTTGTATCAAGGGTCCTATGTGTTGGGGACTCCATTTTGTTGCATGTCATCCTTATACGTGTTGTTTTTTCTCTGACCATTATTAATACTAATGCTTACCTATTTTTAGAAGAGAAAAAAGGTTCTATTGCATTATGAGGATCTGTTAGTATTTCAGGTGAAACCCGTTAGAGACAGCATAACAGAAGCATTGCAGCAATGGAAGAAGATTGGAGGGAAGGAAGTGGATGGAATTCCAGGTGAACCTATAGCTATGAATCATGATCAGTAGGGAGGAATGCCCAACAAGATTACTTAAATTTATTGCTCTTATTCTCTCTCACTCTCCCCCCCCCCAACCCCCCATGATTGATATTCCAGATGGTAAAAGTTCAGAGTCAACTAAGTTTGCTGGTAAGTCCGATCCGAAAAAGTCAAATCCTGGTCAGACAACAGCAGAGTCTTTGGCAAAGGATACATCTAATGGTTCCTCCCCTAGTTCTGATTCTCTCTCCCAAAACAAGGGCGGTGGTATTTCAGACAAAACAGTTGGGATATTGAAAAAGAAAGCTCCTGCGTTAACTGACAAGGAATTGAACCCTGAATTCTTCCAGAAACTTGAAAGCAGGGGTTCAGGTGATTTGCCTGTGGAAGTGGTGGTCCCTCGCAGATGTCTTAATTCTTCCAATTCCCAAGATGAGGGAGAATTGGGGTTAACAGATAGAGATTCAAATCAAAATGTGGACCGTGAAATAGTTCTTCCGGGATCTGGCAACAAGTACCACAACCTTGATAAAGGAGCTGCTGGTGAGCTCAATAAACTACAAGACCCCGATGGATTTGCCCGGGATAAATGGAATGAACAGAGAGCATTGAGAGGAAAAGACATGAATGCTGTTGGTGCATCTGAACAAAGAACACTGAGGGGAAGAGACTCAAAAACCATAGGGTTTGATGCTGATGAAAGGAATGGAATTAATCAGAGGGACAATTCTAGTGCACGTACATGTTTGACCAAAGTGGATGGTCTTTCTGAAGGATCTCTCATGAATAGCAAAGGAAATTGGTTAGCTATTCAGAGGCAGTTAGTCCAACTGGAGAAGCAGCAAGCCTACCTGATGGACATGTTGCAGGTTTGTTCAATGAATTTGCATTTGAGAAATTGGTTTTTGGATATGTTTTGCTAATGAATATTTTGAAATTGCAGGACTTTATGGGTGGGTCCCATGACAGTATGATAACTTTGGAGAACAGAGTCCGGGGACTTGAGAGAGTTGTTGAGGACATGGCACGAGATTTGGCAATGTCATCAGGTAGAAGAGGTAGTAACTATATGGTGGGATATGAAGGCTCTTCTGGTAGGCTCTTCAGCAAGTATAATGGCCTCCCTGACTACACTAGCACCAAGTTTAGCAGAGGTGGTGATGGGTGGATTCTGTCAGAGAGGTTCCTCCCATCTGATGGTATCGTGGCGAGGGGAAGGGACCCACCTTGTAGATCTGAGGTGTCTGATGCATGGGATTCTTACAACCATGGTGCTTCTAGAAATGAGAATGTGGGCTCAAGAAGAGCTCTAGGTGGTGCTTTAAGTGATGGTAGGTCACCCAAAGCTGAACGTGATGGTGATCAGGTTGACCGGAGAGCTTGGGGTAAGGGGCCTGGACCTATTCGGCTTGGTGAGGGGCCCTCGGCAAGAAGTGTTTGGCAAGCATCAAAGGATGAGGCTACTCTGGAAGCAATTCGGGTTGCTGGAGAAGATGGAACAGCTAAAGCTACAAAAAGATTTGTTGTTCCAGAATTAACTGCTGAAGCTATGGGAGATGATAATGTAGGTCACGATCGGGGGCCCATCTGGGCTTCTTGGAGTAATGCTATGGAAGCCTTTCATGTAGGTGATATTGAGTCAGCATATGCAGAAGTTTTGTCTACAGGGGATGAACTCTTGCTTGTGAAGCTGATGGACAGATCTGGCCCTGTAATGGATCAGCTCTCTAATGAAATTGCAGCTGAGGTTTTGCATGCTCTAGCACAATTTCTACTGGAACAGAACTTGTTCGATGTTGGTTTCTCTTGGATTCAACAGGTTCGAGTTTTTGTACACCCTTACTGCTCCTTTTCATTACTGAATATTCCATTATGCAGGATAGTTTCACTTCTTTTATGTCATTGAAGTTTGAGAATGATCCCTATCCCCGTGAGTGCATTTAGTTCTTTTCGTTGAGAAGTATGGGCTCACTGAATCGTTGAGGATGATCCCTACCCCCGCAATGTGATATTTTACATAAACATAATGTGTGATTTATACTGTGCATATGTGGCATTGGTCCTAGATCGTTGGGTTTATACTCAGTTTTCATAGGGAGTATAAATATAGTTGTCTAGGTGCCAAGGTGAGCTAAGGCGGTGGAAGGGTGCCTAGGTAACAAGATGTCGACCTAGTCATAGCCTAGGTACCCTATGTGTGTATTTTATATATATATATATATATATATATTGTATGTATAATTACATATATTATGTTAGTATTAACATAGAAGCCATATCAATGCAATATGATATAATTATGCTAATAATGACCAAATATGTTCATCAAAAAAAAAAACCAAAGCAAGTGGTAAAAAAAACTCTTGTAATATATACATGGGAAAATGGTTTCTGCGGGGTAGTGTGGAGGCTGCGCCCAGAAACAGGGCCTGGGAAGGCGAAATAACTGCCTCCACCTATGAAAGGCAATAATGCCTGCCCTTTTGATGCTTCTACGTGCAATCCCATTCATGGGCCTCACTCCCGGACAGAGAACTCTTCCCTATGAAAAATTCATTTTATGTTCCTTTGTAAATTAGCATACAGAATAACACCAGAAAATGGGCAATTGAACAATAGTTGAGGTAATCATTTATATACTCAAGAATTTTATATGACGCAATCAAGCAATATCAGATACTTGAACCAATAACAGGGCTTCTACCTGAAAAAAAAAAATAAAAAAGAAAACCAATAATAAGGCTAGAAACAGAATCTAGTTTATATATAATATAAAGGGAGAGAGTTCCCTAAAAGGCAGTGTGGCCCCTGCCCCAATGGGAACATGTGCGGAAGCATCAACAGCGGCTGGATTTCTGCCTCTCGTGGGGGGCACAGTGTCTGGGTGCAGTGGCCATGCTGCCTTTCAGGTTTCTTTTTCCTTAATATAAAATAAGGAAAAAGATAATTGTACACTAAGGCACCTGCCCAAACCACAAGGTGAGCCAAGGCATCCAAGGAGGTTGCTTTTCCTGCACCAAGTAGGGCGTGTTGTGGCCTTGGCCCAGAAAATCTGCATTGAAAAGTTTGGGTGTCAATTGGAGCCAATACCTGATTTTATATCTACCGTGGCATATACCTTTATCGTAAAGATTTCTTTGGATTGAGAGGATATGCCATCAATGATCAACCTCAATAGATCTATAACTAGTCTCTTTTACTTCTGTTAATGTGGTTAGGATTTTTCTTGGGGCTTCACTTTTCTATTAGGATACACTGAGGAAAAGAAGGCAGCAGGTTTTTCTGCACGCTTGTTATGGCTTTTTTCACTTATTAGTACATAATCTTTTGGGAGCATATGTTAGTGGTCAGGCTCCTCCTTTCACCTTTATATGATGTAAAAGACATCACTGAAGCTTTCATGGTTTGGTTATAACACAAAAAAAAACCTTACTTGGGTTTCTTTTTGCATGAATGTTGCAGTTAGCAGATCTGGTGATGGAAAATGGACCCAACATCCTGGGCATTTCAATGGAAGGCAAGAGAGAGATCTTGCTGAGCTTACATGAGGCCTCTTCCACAATGGAACTACCCGAGGACTGGGAAGGTGTCACACCTGACCAGGTGATGTTGCAGTTGGCATCAACTTGGGGAGTTGACTTGCAACAGCTTGATAGATAGTGCTACAATGGTTCCAAGTGTTGGTATTCTTTACTTTTGTAATCTGGGAATGCCCAGATGTAAATCCTGTACATCCCTTTATATTTTGAGCTAAATATGTACTTTGCTGACTTACAGCAAAAAAAAAGTACTTTGTAATCTTTGGGTCTAGTTGGATATGTAAAAGAATGTGTTCTCATTTTGCTTGAATCAAGATGACTGTATTTCAGGCAAGAACAAAAGGGATTTAATTGGCAAGAAAAATATGAGTTCAACAATCACTAATCTGAAATACAAGAAGCGCAAAGGTCTCCCATTCGCAAAGAAATTTAAATATATACAAGGCATCACCCCTTCCCTGTCTTCATCTGCAATTACCCCCGAAATTGAGGTCAATAAAGCAGCAACCAAACTTCCTCAGCAATGCCTTCATTGGTGCGTGCTTCATGATCAAAATTCGAATGTCAAGTCGACCTTGAACAACCAAGATCCCGGCACAACTTAGCCATGTTGGACAAAAACAACAGCATTAGCATTGGAGAACCTTCCTTGTGATGGTGCCAGCCAATTCAATCCTTTTGAGTCCCGAGTGACAAAGAACAATGGTTTTTGAACCAAATCCATAACATACTTCATTTACTTCGCTGCATACCAATTCTTTGCACACTTGGCATCAACAGATAAGTCAACTTTAAGGAAGTTTTTTCCATAGAAGGGCTTGGACATGCATTCAACAACTATGGCCTTGGCAACCTCTGCTGATTCCGTTGGTCCCTCAAGTATCACTTCATCATGAACCTGCTTTTAACAGAAGTCGAAGTTAGTCTTTGTTAAAAGACCAATTTTATTGCTTGTATGGGAGGGATATTTCCAATCTTATTCTGTGCTTGACTCAAAACGAGCCAACTCCTAAAAAATCAGCTCTAGGTGACCTACCATCATTTCCAATCCATTCTGTCTAAGAGTGGACCCTAGATTCCAAACTGACGTGTTTATAAGAGAGATTAAACAAATGCCAACTTAACAATAACTACTTCAGAATTGTCATGGAAATAACCACACACAAGAATTCGTAAACTCAACCTGCAAAAGCAGCTTCCACCCAAGCTCCTTCAATTGTGCATTCCTTGATATTTCTAGCATGGCACACATGGCAACATCAGCAGCACTACCCTATTAAAGTCACCAACATCAATGAGTTCATCTTAAGTCCTTTTGCAAAGAAAAGTGTAACCGTACAACAAATTTGAAAACACATGGAATCTTAAACCCAGTGCAGCCAAGAAATGACACCACTTGATTTACGGTAAGAATAAAGAGCTGCAACAACAACAACAACAACAAACTCAGCCTTCTCCCAACTTAATGGGGTCAACCGGTCGACAACATGAAATGCAAAGTAGGGAAAACAGATGTTTAAAGAAAAGGAGGCTAAGAAATGAGATGAGAAATGAAAAATGAATAATAAATAGCAAAGTAGGGAAAACAGATGTTTAAAGAAAAGGAGGCTAAGAAATGAGATGAGAAATGAAAAATGAATAATAAATAGCTGCACTCTGGTTAAACTATTTTATTCTTTAAACATTTCTTCCTCCACCCACAGTGATGTCAATTGCAATGAATTGAGTGGCCACTGCAGCAATGTCAGCTGCAACATCAAACTCAACTACTATAACAATAAAAGGAAAATCTGATGAGTTGATCACTGGCTAGTGTGTAGATGCTGTCAAGGACAAAACCAAAACCTTGGACATGAAAATGGTAGTTAGGCAAAGAGAACAGGCATGGTGATCAACGACCTCTTCAAAAGCCCCTGTTGTCCCCTTGTGTAAGGTGGTTTGGTTTAGCTCCACATTCCTAGGCATTGTTTCACTGTTTCGAGAGCTATGACCAATTCTCTTTATACACAGGAGTTCCTTCTTCAGAGAAATCTATCAATCCCTAACTGTTGATTCTATTGGAACTCCTTGGAAAATGTTGAGCACTTACTCTTTTCCTATCCATTCTCCAAGTTCGTTTGAAAGGTATCCTTGGAAAGTGTTGGCCACACCCTAGAGCTATCCTTCCCTTTTACAGGGACTGGAAGATGGATCTAGAAAAATTTCACTGGGAAAACAATATGCGACACCCTTGGTAATTGGCCTTTGGTATAGTGATTTATCATGTATGGTGGGAAAACAATAATATAAGGTGGTCTACATCATCACGCACTGTTGAGAAGATTTGGGCTTCCATCACCTGTGATGTCAGGAACAAGCTGCTTCCCATTCACTATTTGTCCTAACATAGAGAGGAATCAGCATCTTTCCTGTTCTTGGAATCTCCCTCTTATTGCACCCCATCCCTATCTGCTTTTGTTGTTTGGGGTTTCTCCCATTGCTTTTCCTTCTTGGCTTTATGTTGTAATTTTGGATTTCCTATTTTATATAAATTTCTATTCACCCAAAAATATGATGCCATTACAGACACTGGTACTGGAAATTTTTTAACTTTCAGTCTCAATTTCATCCAGTGACTTGATCAAACCATTCACATCACAATCATGCAAGCACTGCTAGTTGGTTATAGAAGGAGAAGGCAAAATAACTATAAAAACTGAAAAGACTCCATTTTAGGAGGATTTTGGTACAAAGGAAGCCAACCTGTAAGGCAGGGACAGTAATCCCTAAGGCATGACGCTTATGCCTCAAGGCCTCTCAATATTTGTATTTGGTTCCAGGGTTAATTTTCCCTCCTTCTAATTAATAGTACTTGCATTAAATATTTGAAGGGCCTTTTATTTTACCCCCTGCTATTTCAAGAAAACTGAAAAAGGGATCGAGCCCCAAGTAAAGCCATAAAAAGGCCAGTTCCAAAGACCCCATGGAGAGGAACAGCATGATTGCTGAAAGCCCCATCATTCTAGCCCTCCAAAGACCCCAGACAATAGATCAAGCAATAAGAATCCATAGCCTCTTTCCTTCACTCTGCTACTGTTGAGCAACTCTTAAAAAGAGCAAAAAAGCCAAAATATATATATATATATATATATATATACATGATCTCCTTCCACCACCTGCTTAGCAAATGGACAATCATAAATAATATGGGGGAATTGGTTCTTCACCACCTAGGACAAAAAGGCACAAAATTCAGGGGCACATAACTTCTAGAAGTCAAACAATCAAGCTATCCATAAGTGGCTCATAAAAAGAATTGAACCTTGACGGGATAGTTAGCCCAAATCAGGTCAGCAGGAAAGTCAATGAGGTTCTCTTTTATTTTTAATTTCCAGTAAAAGGCAAATTCAAGTCGGTAAGGTTCTCCTTTTCAGCAAAGCAGCCAATAGGGATTTGACTGAGAACTTCCCACGTCCTCCCCACTTCCAAAATCTTGTATCTGCCACATGTTCAAGGTTACCAGTGTAGATATCAAGTAGCTCCACTAAAGCAGCGTATTGTCTCACTTCCCAATCATTTAGGTTCCAAAGTCCAACATCTATTGTTATTCAGCCAATAAACATAGCCACACTATCTATGTTGTCTCTTCTCACCAAATTTAATGCATAAAGGAAGTCCGACGCAATTTCCCACCTTCATTGTAAATCCCTTCCAAAAATAGCCATGCAATTCATTTTTACTTTCCAAGACATGTGACATAAGAAGGATTTGCCTGCTGCATACACAACTGTTTTGCATGCCATACTTTGCCACAACAAGCGAAGACCAAATATTGGGAATGATCAGTTCATTAAAAGGTACTAGATTAGAAGTTAGAAGTTACAACAATAGAAATCACAAACTCCAATACTAATAGCGGCTGCAGTGGCTGCAAATAAGATGGCAGAAATGATATTGCAAGTTCGTATTACTGAACTCCTAAATGTTAAATGTAGAACCTCAAAAGAACTAAAAGCCTTCCAGAGTGTTTAAAATAATAGGTGAAAATGTTAAATAAATCCATGGAGAAGTGAAAGGGGTGGAAGTAGTTAAAGTTGCAGTACATTGACACCCTATTTTCAATTAATCTTTGATGGCAAAGACAGTGAATAATGATCAACAAGAAATTGCACAGAAGGGAGAAGAGAAGAACCTGCACAGGGGTATTAATAGCTGCTCTCTCAATGTGGCCTCGTTGAAATTTACTAGCATGGGCCATAGCAGGAAAATGGCGAGCCCGTCCTAGCAATGTGTGTACACGCTGCGTGGTCTGTGCTTCGTTTTTGCGCTCTTCTTGCCATTTCAAAACTTCTTGCCTCTCCTTGTACCAGAGATCTACTGTTGCTTTTGCTTCCTTAACTGAAACCTGAGGACAAAGACAGAAACCCTAATTAGCTCCATGAAGTTAGTTTTTTAAATGGGATCACCATTTGTTTAGAAGTAAAGTTCTGCACCTTCCAATCTCGGGCAAGCCCCACAGGAGTTTTCCCATATGCAATGGAAAAGTTGAGCATTTTGGCTTTCCTTCTTTCAGAAGCATAGGCATCCTGAAATAAACATTATTGAATATATAGGAAATATTATCTACAGATTAAGATGCAGCGATCAAAATTATTTTCAGTCGTTTCAGAGCATAAGGAATTTTCAAAAGGTATCCTTCCTGTGACTCATCCCATTCTTCAATAACCAGAGGAAAAAGACAGTTATCGGGTCCACTAACAGGATCCCAGAAAAACCATGCAAGCCAGTATAAAAAATCTGAAACATAGTACTGCTAAATATGTTTATAAATTTTATTTACCAAAAAAATATGTTTCTATTGTAGAAACTGGGTGGGAAAATAAAGATATCATAAGTTCAACTCTCCTAGTTCAGAAATTTCATGTTTCTTACAATACAATGTGAAAGTGCTAGGTCCTCTATTTTACCTTTGTCAATTCCAAATATATTTTCTACTTGTCCCAAAATTATCCTCCTGTTGCCACTGCTCATGAATCAACATATCCAATAAATGACAAGAAGTCCTGAATTTTTACCTTCAACAGGGGAGCTGGGGGTTTCTCTTCACCAGGCTGAGGTTGCCATTCAAGCAAAACTCTTTTTTGTTCTACTGCTTCATGAATATGTGGATACATATTCATTGCTGTCCTTGAATGAAAATCACCACCAGCTCTGAAGGCTTCCAACATGCTCTTACAGTTTGCAAGATGTGCCAGAATCCTAAGTTCCAGCTGTAATGTTAAACAATGTAGATCATCAAACCAAATCAGAGAAAAAAATTGGAAAGTAGATAAGTAGATAAGAGTTGCAGACCTGTCCATAATCGGCAACAATTAGAGAGTTTCCAGGAGCAGCTATGAATGCCTGGCGAATTTTGTACCGGTCCTTCTCTAAAGCAGGCTGATTCTGATTTTCAGAAGGTGACAACATAACATTAATAGCCTTTTCAACATATGGAAGACAGGGAACAAAGCAAGTTCTCTTAATGTAAGTTGGGCATCAGGAGTATCAATTATCAAGTCGCCAATCACAAAGATACCTGGCAAAGCACGAAATATACTTTAAATACACCCTGCAAAGATGAGAGACCACAGAATAGGAAATATATTTAATCAGCAAGGTAGTCTTGCCAAAAGAATTTCTGTGATTCACCTCCCAATCAGAAAAAAGAAAATGGTAAAGAACCACAAAACCCTAACCCCCTATTCACTGAATCCTCTCCATTGAAGAGCCAATGAGCGACACAAGTTTGCAAGGTGAAAGATAAGGCATCCACATTTCCCCAAAGAAATGAGTCCAAATCTCATAGGTGTTAAGAACTGTAACTAGAGGTGCGCAATGGTCAATGTATCATGCATACAAAAAATGTACACATTGGGCTTACAATACTTCCTAGAAATAAGGGTGACTTACTCAGAAACATATACAAATAACAATTTGTATTTTTTCTTTTTTCTTTTTTTTTTTTTCTTTTTTTTTTTTTTTTTTTAAAGAAACCTATATATTGTTACAGTAGATATCAACTATCTCAGAGAGGATGGGAGGACTCCAAAGGAAGCAGGCTGCAAAAGACTACTCTCCTGCATGCCCAACTAAGAACAGAGGAAAAAGCTTGTGAAAACTTTAGAACAGTTTGATTTGGACTAACCTCGGCATAGTAACATAATTTCATCACATCATTTCATAGTGCAAGCCATAAAAATTAAAGTAACCAGCCTCATAGTACAATATTGATTTAATATATCTAACAGACTAGCGCACTTAGCAAATCCAAACTCAAGTCATCCATGCAATTAATAAATAATCATCTAAGGATTTCAAAGTTTGATCACATTTTAGAGCTCTATAATAGAACAAATAAGTCAAAAGCACAAATGAACTTATCAATTAGAGCACATCAGCCACCAGGGAATAGCACAAACCTGCAAATTTGGTCTCCTGGCGGATAGACGACCAGTCTCAGTGTTTATGTTTAAGGAACAATGGATACGGTCATCCTTGCCTGATATGTGAGTTCCCTGTGGCAACAAGAAAAACAAACGATCTTGAAATCGCCTCCTAAATTTTACATTCAGAAGTTCTCAACTGAAAATGAATAATAGAACATAAGATAGTAGTGAAATAGACTGAATCTTTACATAAAAAATAAAATAAATAAAATAGGAATAGCACAAAAACATCTGGTGTTAGATTGCACAAAGAAAATTTGACAAGTACATAGAACTATTATTATTATTTAGGGTAATTTACAACGCCACCCCCTGGAGAATGCCAATATTAGAGGGACACCCCCTCTCTTTCACCAAATTGGACTTAGACCCCCTACCGTCAGTCAACGTTACATAATATACCAAGAATGCTGACATCAGCAGTTAATATTTTTTCTAAAGTCCATTTTGCCCTTCAAAATAATGGAGTACCAAAATTGCCCTTAATGGTTCTATTCCCAAGTCAGCCTCAATGAGTTGAGAAGAAGAACGGGTAGGCTTGCAGATCGGCGACTGCGAACACTCTTTCGACGACGGCGACGACGGCAACTACGGCAGCGAACCCCCTCCAGCGACTACGGCAGAAAAATGTCTAATTTATTAGTTTTTACTCATAAGGGCAAAAACGTCATTTCAAAGCATCATATAACGTTGACTGACGGTAGGGGGTCTGAGTCTAATTTGGTGAAAGAGAGGGGGTGTCCCCCTAATATTGGCATTCTCCAAGGGGTGGCGTTGTAAATTACCCTATTATTTATTGTTTCTGTTGTTGTTGTCGTGGGGAATGATTTTCCTTGTCTGGTATATAAGAAACTATTCCGTGTGTTGACAGTATATCAGCCACGTGGCAGTTTGTGTGGTCCTCAAACTTGGTGGAAACCTTGACCTCTTCATCTTTTTACTTAGGTATCAAGTTTCAGACCAATTTGATTCACCGTTGTATCTAGAATAAAGGTTTGCAAATTGGTTTAAAAGCCAATTTTTCCACAAAAAAAAGTTAGCCATATGATGGAGTACACTGCTAAATTGACATGTGGCCTATCCAGAGAATACCCCCCCATCTATCCCATTGTCATAATGACCATATCAGATTCCGATTGTCATCGTCATCGTGTTATAAAAAGGCTGTCATTTCTTATCTAGCGGTATTTTCTAAATCCATGTGGGTGGCTTATATGTCCACCTAACTATTGGATAAATGGATAGCAATTCTCAAGCTATGTTTGGTAACCAAGAAAAGAAAAGAAAATAGTACAAAAGACATAACAAGATAAAAGATAAAGATTAGACAATGATTTTATGTGTCTATCTCTCTCCTCAAAATTTTTAAAATTTTTTCTTTTCTTTTCTTTTCTTTTCTTTTCTCTTCTTGGCTTCCAAACATAACCTCAATGATAAGGTCCACCATCTGGAAGATTTTCCGATATAACTTCCAGCCACAAAATAAATGGAGAGCTGGTGTGGCAATTCTAATTGTTGGATAGATAGAAGACCATGTGAATTGGGAATCTACCAATTTCTAAAATCCATCTCAATCATATGACCCACAATGCATTAAACTTTTTCCTATTTATGATGTTTTTAGCCAGAGGCCCATTTAACCCAAGGGGGTAGAGCAGTTGATGATCAACGAACTTAGTACGAGTCATAAACTCAAACGTCCTAATTTCGACTCCCACTAGGCACACCTTGGGCCACTCACACGGAGGTGTTTAGTGCTCTTCACTGCTTTCAATGAAAGTTGAATGATTCTCATTCAACCCCGGTATGACCAGGTCCATGCGGTTGTGGGGTTAGTATGGTCCCGCGGGAATAGTCAGGCCAAAGGCCTGGATACCTGTCATTAGCCAAAAAAAAAAAGGCCAGAGGCCCATTTACCAGATGATGACATGTACTACAACGCAACTCAACTAACCTTTTCGTAAGTGAATGGAGCAACTGCACAGATCCTATCTTGCCATTCAACGTTTAAAGCCATGTTTGTTGTCAACCCAAAACAAAGCCATTCATATTTAAATGGTGACATGGACTACAGTTCATCAAAATTTGAGTACCAACTACCAACTAAGTTATTTTGTGGCAGCTATTAAATATTATTTAGAATAGATAAGGAAGCCATTCTACATCTCCAGCCAAGGAAAATCACTCCAACATGGTCATTGGCATGATTTATTTACGCTGCCTTACTTTCTATTTCTCTCAAAACATTTTACTTCCTAATAGAAAATGCAAGGAGGAAAAAGAGAAACACCTAGGCCATACTATCTTTGGTTTTTCATTTACATGCTTGGTTAAAAAAACATCTTTTTGGTTTCTTTCATCATTAATTTAGCAGTAGAAAATACGAATCTCAGCTAAGATTTGTTTCCCCTTTCTTAGTCATGATACAATAGAATACAACCTCAATTATTACTCAAGAGAGACACAGAGAATAGCCTTCAATTCCAAAACTATAACTATATTTTGGGTCTCATCCTTGACCTGTTTAACTAGGTTTGGTCACCATAGTGTTCAAACAAGTCATGAGTTTGAACACAACGGCAACAAAGAACAGTATGAGTGTTTCCTCAATCATGTTAGGAAATCAAAATCATAGACGGATATCAAATTTCAAGGAAGAACAGGCATCTGTATTTTTTTTATAAAATAAACCAAGATTCGATGCAAGTATAACAAGAATAAAGAAACTACCTGCAAAGGGAGAATGAAGTTGGATATCAAAGAGTCAATAGAGCAAACTTCACACAAAGCAGCAATGGCCTGGCAAGCCTCCTTTCCCTCCTTGCCCTCTCCAAATGCAGCATAAGCCGTTCCATAAATAGAGGTTTCTATGTTCTCTTCACTAATAGAGGTAGCTTGCTTTTCCTCATCTTCATTGACCATCTGTTCTGGAGTAAATTCATCATTTCCATCTGACAGAGGTTCATATGCATCATCAATCAAATCATATTCAGCAGAGACCTTTCCAGCGAGGACCTTCAGAGCATCTCCACTAACTGAGGGCCAACCAGTAGCTGTATATATCTCAGTTTGTATTTCAACACCAAGGTTATGCAGTGTAATATTACGATATTTTTTTGCTACCTTCTTCCCCTCTTCAATCACATTATCAACATTAAGTATTTTAAAAGTCCTTGACATTGGAAGACTCTCACTAGGGTCCTTTCTGCAAAAGGCACAGATGAGCACAGCTGAGATATATACATAAATTTGTGTAAAGAAATTTAACTTAAGCACTAACAGTGGCATGTGGCATAAGAAGAAAGTTAAGGGAAGACAATGTTACAAATACTAACATGCCAGTTAGAACAGGAGGCCTTTTAGTCATTTTTTTCTCAACAATATCACATTAAAACAAAAACTTAAGTACATTTGGTACATTCAGATGCAAAGTTGAAAGATCAAGGGTTTCAATACTGTACTTTCCAGAATAAGACTTCTACCCTTGCTTGAGGGATTCAAAGTGATGGACCTCACTGGAAGCTCACTGGCTCCCATAACATTTTTGATAAAATAGCTAAGTTGGAAACTTTCAATAGAGAAAATAGAATACTCCAAGGCATCCTGATGTAGATCAATTCTTGGGCTTGAAATATAGCCGAAAGAGTAACAAGGGGTCTGGCCCATAAGTCAATGGATGGGCATATCCATGGGCCTTCGTGCCAATTAGCTTAGGCTGAGCTAGCCCAATCGGGTTTTGTGTTTACTATCTATTTTCTGAATTTTTATGCCCTAATCTTGATCTGCAATAGGGGTTATCGGCTGCTGCCTATTGTGCTATTTAGCTGGGGGGTTGTTTCTTATATGTGTTGGGTATCATGGGGAGTTAAAAGGACTTGTAAAACCTAGTGTTGTCTACTGTTTGGTTCATATTAATATACAGTTATAAGGTCTGAAATCAGTACCTATTTGGAGGTACTTTGTGATCCTATCTGCGGTTAGGTTAGTTGTGACCTAGCTTTACATTACATCCATACCTAGATTTGGGCTTAATCAGGTAATAAATGAAATTATTATTACTGTATTTCTCTTTTTAGAATCTTGCATCTATGTTTCAGTAATTCCAATTTCCAATTCATATGTCCATGCATACATACATAGCTATGTGTGTAAGTATCCCCAAAATAGATGTGACACGTGTAATAAAATTATCCCCATCACTGAATGCTTCAGAATGTGCCCCTAGAATGATGGTTCCTTTTGGTTCTAGCACCCCATCAAACACCTCCTCAAGTGTAAAATCCTCAGAAGTCCCAATCATGGATTACAATCTCCATTACATGTTTCAATTCATTAAAAGTCAAAAATAGAAATCAAGTCAGAGACAAAGCTAAAATCTCAAGTTCATTGCAACTCTGCTTGAGTCAACAAATTCTTTTCTATTGAAAATTAAATAAATTATAGTTTAGAATTCAAAAAACCATGTATGTTATAAGCAATAACAGGGACTATATACCGTTGAATACTGTCTTCCATGTGTCATGTATCCACCCTTTTTGAAAATATTATTCACAGTTAATTACCATCTATCAACCTTAAGTACGAGGGGTCAACATAATTTGACAAATGTGCATGGGTTAGGGAGCGATACCAACATTTAGAAACTCCAGGGTCAAATTAAGCAAATGGAAGATTACAACAGTTGAGAGAAGAACCCAATTAACAGTTTAGAGAAGTTACATATGATTAAAGGTTGCAATCAAGCTATCAACCAATTGTTATTTTGGCTAAACCATGAAGAAACAGCAGAGGTGGCAACCATCAGATGAAGGCCAACCGCTACCTCCACCAGCATGTCTTCCAAGTTCAATTATAGAAGTAATTATCATCCCAAATACTAAGACTAAAAATCCCCTATCAAAATGAAGTCACAATGAGATGGCATCTACCTGTTAGTTATGCCACCAAAAAAGAGCTGCCGTAGCTGTGCATCACTTCCAACATTCATGTAGATAGTATCAGGACAATACCTAGAAGCCCACTTTCGGAATCTATCTGTAGCAAGTTCTTTTTCTACAGTGGCCAACTTCTCCATCTCTGCGAGGTATGCCCGATCAACCAGCATTCCTTCAGTCTCCATTTGGACCAAAAGCTCACCAAATGGACGCCAATACTTCTCATAAAAGTCATACCTTGATCCTTCATAAACCCCATCAAGAATCCATTCTTCAGTAATTAGCTTTCTTTGCAAGCTCTCAAAAAGCTTTAGTGTGCTTATTGAATCTAAAGCAGAGTAGCAAATCCAATGTACCCTTTCTTTCCTTTGAAGCTCCTCAACAGGAGGAATAGTGATTAGCTTGCCTTCAGATCCATCTTTCTTTATCTTTTTCTTGCCGAAGATTGTCTTCATTGATATCTTACCTATCAGTTCTCCCTCACTGCATTTTTTAGCACTGGACATTATCTTTGGGTCCCTTGTGAGCGCTTCGAGTGAATAGCCACCTGACGTTCGTCTTGAAGAATCCCACAGCCTTGCCATATGCATTGTATCAGCATAGAAGCCTGAAATCTTAAGCCCGTAATTCTCTAAAACATGACTATCAAAACTATAGTTGTGCCAAACCTACAAAAAAGTAACAACATACTTCATCCATTGAAGGCTTGTAACTAACAAGTTAGGGCCATAAAAAATGGCAACAATGTTATGAACAACTCTAAAATATGAAATGAGTAAGAAAAAAGAAAAACCCGGAGCATGATTAGGTTATCCAATCTTTGAGAGTAACTTAAAAATACACCCCAAGAAATCCTAAAGTTCAATGCAACTAGCTCAAACTAACCATCACATAAATGGACTTCTTTTTTTCTTGATCAAGGTTTTTCTCCTTAAGAGCAAATCATACTGTTTTATTCATCCCCTCCCAGATTATTTGGTCCAATAGATTTCCCAAATGGGGTACATTCGTTGACGAATCTGACCAGCATAGTTGTCAAGGTGGGGCATCTAGGCGCCCCTTGCTGGACGATGCCTTGCATTTCCTAGGCACCTTCTTGGTGTCACCTAGGCGTCCAGGCCCCCTCCAACGCCTTGGGTTGCCTAGTCGCCTTGATAACCATGCAGACCTGTGTAGGAAGCATCCAACAGCACTATGCTCATAATAATATGGAACAAGCAAGTATCTTTAACTCCAACGCGGTGATGTTAAAATCTAAGATTATTAATAAATATCCCAGTGCCTCAGATCAAGTGAACCCCATGATAGATATTACCTTTCTAATGGAAGGGTCCTCGAAGAATGGAGCAAATTCCCTCAAAATATCCCTACCACCACCATCAAGAACATCTACCCAGATACAGGACTTTCCATTTCCTAAGTCAGAAGTTGGTCCAGAATAAATACTGAAACATATGACTTCTCCATGATCAACAGGAGTTTCCTTCTTTACATCAATCTTAGCCACCTGTAAATATCAATCAATAGGCAAAGGAAGTAAATTTATCAATATGATCCATTAGAAGAAGTGTGTTAGTGCTCTATGGCAGAAAAGTAAATAAAAATCAAACTACATAACAAGGACAGAAATAGGTGTCAATAGATATATTTATGTTTTCTAATAAATAAACATTTGTTTAAAAAAATATGTATTTGTGTTTCTTTTTATTTTGTAGCATCTCTCGGATGTAGCAGCCATGTTACAAAGTTAGAGAATGTTGAATTATGTGCCCCTGTTACATAGAGTTCAGATATTTAAATCAACTGTATCTAACACATGTAGCTAAGATGAGTACACTTAATACAAGATACATGCCTCTGTATCGCATGCATAAATGAGACCCTTGTACTGTGTTGTAAGCTTTCTCACAATATCCCTTGCAAGTGAAATATTGTCAACCACGAGAACTTTATCATAGATGTGTTCAAGCCTCTGTCGATGCTCCAGTGGATGAATACCATTTTCTTCATTGAGATTTATTGGTACAACATAAGTTTCAACTGGTTCATCATTGACAACAGAAGGTTTTCCATTGGGTGGACCCCTTTCAGTTGCTTCACTGGATCTAGCTCCAGTTGAAGGTCTCTCTTTACTATACTCTAAGAGTTTGTGTGAAAGTGAACCATTCAATTCACCACTGCTTTGCATTACTGATGAACCAACTTGCCCTGAGCAATCAAAAGTTGGGTAGTCCAAATTCTTTGTCCGAATGTTGTTATGGCCTAGTTCATTTGAAGCTTTTGGGTTTGAATTGAAGTCCTTACCAATCAAATGTTGCCTCAAGGTTGCCTTGCCTATATCCTTAATCAAACCTGTTTCTGGCGAAGGAGCTTGTTTGTTATATGAGATAGACCCTTGGTTGAATGAGCCACGGAAATCCCCTCTTACAGGAAGATCATTTACTCCTGAACTATATAAAAGACCTCCTGGAAATTTTAGTTTATCATCAGCAATTCCATTATTTTCCTCCTCATGCTCATCCTTCCCACCTTTCACACTACTTTGGCTTTTGGGATTTCAAGATTCACCTTGTGGTTCTCAATATCTTGACAAGTTCTCAACCTATTTGCTTTCACTCTTTCTGTTTCCATGACCCATGGACTCATATGGCTGTGTTCATTGGTGCGCAGAAACACAGTGTCAAGAGTATTGCAGCTGCTCAGGCTAGGAGCTTTACTTAATCCCACTGGAGAAAACCACTGAGGTGATGGATGGCAACTTTTTTGTTCATCAAATAAATTTACAGCACCTTTTTTTGCGAATGTCCCCGTAGAAAAATTTAAACCTCGTTTAAATTGAAGAGAACTACTAAAAATAGCACTATTGCATTGAGGGCCATTAGCATGCTGCAGATGGTGTAGTTCCCGCCAGCCAGCCAAAACACTGAAATTATGGAGGAGCAAATAGGTTAGACTGTAAACAGAAGAAAAGGGGGATAAATGCAAAATTTGAAGAGCACGGGGATTTAAATATAGCTCATAAGCTCTAAATAATCAATTAAACTGAATATATTTCATGGCATAGAGTGTCGTATTCTTTTTCCCCCCTGAAATTTCACTCCGGTTGCCTCATTAGTCCCTTTTGATTAATCTCTATATACTTTCAAGTCAGAAAACAGCCTCTTTGCAAAGCGGGGGTAAGGCTGCAAACAATACAACCCACCCCAAATCCCGCAGTGGTGGGAGCCTCATGCACTAGGTATTCCCTTTTTTTTCTGTCATCAGCTAGCTTAGAACAAATTTTTCAGGCCCCCACTTAGCTGCATCAATTCCCTTTATTTCTAGCACTTGAGAGGAAGTTAAGAGATAGAGGAGAATAAACTGCGGGTTGCAATGTTGCGGGCACAAGACAGATTAGAAGCCATGTATCCCCATTCCCCACCCCCAAAAGAAGAAAAGTAAGAAGAATATTAAATAATCATGAGTGCAAATGAAATTTCTAGAATCATGCACAAGTTTTAACAAGTAAGTTACTAAGCACTCAATTGTTATAATAGATTAATCTCATGGATTGAAATACAGTGCTCATAATAATGAGTTTAGAACAATCCACCGGGGCCAGCTTCACCAAATTGGCCAAGAGATTAAAATGCTACCTTGTATAACCAATATACCAATTTTAAGGTACTCTGCACAGCCTGGAGAGACTAATACAGACAGAAGACACTCAAAACGTCATTTCAAAATGGTCCATTTATTTCCAGGAGCTAATACACTTCACCAGTTCAATTATTTTTTTACTAAAATGACAGCTATCCAACCTCTACAGGTTATCAACTAACATCCAGCCATTAAACTTTAGTCTAGGTAAACTTCAAATCCTATATCTTAAGCTGTAAATTCCAAACTTTCCACTAACTTGCGTCAAGTTTTCAAACTCCTCCACCTTTCGTCTCAAATAAACACCATATCACACTCAAATTATGCCCACCACCTGCTCTCCAAATCCCTGTTCGCCCCTTTTCCCTACTTACAATGACATATTATGTTTACACACTCCAACCACAAGAAACCCAAAAAATGAAAATGAAAGTGACGCCAAAAAAAAAAGGAAGGAACCAAAATAGATTTTGTTGGGGGGATTCGCCCGAACCTGTGGAAGACTTTATTGGAATTCGAAAAGCCTTTAAGGAAAGCAGTCACCGAGGTTGAGCGGCGCCGGTAAGACGAAGAGAACCAGATAGAAGGTGGGCAACTGGGCCTGACAGGACCACTCTGAGTGTAAAACCCCATTGCAATAACCTCTGCAACTCCACCCAGCTAAATACTACTGCTACCACAGGAAGCCGTCCTGATCAGTGGTCGCAGTTCCGCGAAAAAATGTTGTTCGAGGGGATTATTCCTTCTCCCAGACCTTTCTCCTGTTCGGAAACAGAGCAGGAGAAGAACCGGAAAAGGATTATAGCATGAACAGGTGGGAAATGGGAATAGAAAGAGTTATTCTTGTTAAACTTGCAAGTTTTGAGAAGCTCAGAAAGCGGAGTAGGCTAAGAAGCCTAAAACCCTTCTCTGTAACAGTAAAACCCCTAACGGCCAATTTTATGGCAGCCAAACTACTTATCTTCGCATTTTTTTCGTTACTTTCCTCCCTCCATTTAGTTCATTTCTATTATTTTATTCGGGAGAGACCTGTGGAAGGGATTACCCCATCCCCCCAACGAAGGCTCTCCGAGCCCATGGTGTATACTGCGCCTTCTCACATGAATCAATGGGTAAGCCATAAGCCCGATAAAGGAACTTGTCCGTCTAGCGTTCCTCATGCTTAGACACCGCGCACAGAAATGCTCAGTGGGGAGACAGCGAGTGGCACTGAGCATCCGATGGCTGTAGTGTATGCTAAGGCCATCTCAACTGTTGGATAGTCACTGCCACTCAGCTAAGTGTGAAAAGACTCAATCGCACATAAATCCTGTCTCTCTAACATTCGCTCTCATGTCCAAGTCCAACTGCTCCATGCACACCCAGTTATATCTAGGCATGGGAAATGCTAGACAAAAAAGGTTTTTTCTCTTTAATTATTATATGGGGAAAAGAACACTACTTGGTCGTATGGCCCCAACACCAATGCAGAGGCGAATGACGGAATGCAAATGGGCATCAATAAAAAGTGGATTTTTTAATTTTCAAAAGATTAGAGTATCATTTCGTTGTCCTCTGTGTCTGAGCGTAGAGGCGTACGATTAGGGAGTGGTCATTTCCCCTATATATTATTTTTTGGGCAAGTAATATCTGCTTAGTCATGTGGCCCTCGTACCAATGCGGTTGCCAATGAGAGCATGTGCAAGGACATTAACACAAATGAATTTTTTATTCACAAGGGGTGGGGCGATAATTTTATATATTCATGTGTTTGGACACAGGAGCCATGCAATTAGGATTTTTTTTTTTCATATTAATTTTTTAGAATGTGAGAATAATGATTGAAAAAAAATCAAGACAATAAACATTTAGAATTATTAGAGTAACCTTGCTTGCTAAGAACCCTTTCCTAAAAAAAATTTTCTGGAGATTGATGAACATGAGTCGAAGGGTCATTATTCTCCCCCCCCCACCCTTTTTTTTTTCTTTCTTTTTTTCAAGTTAGATGAAAAACAATCATGAGTTGAAAACAATTATTCCATTTATATTGTATATTGCTACAAACCACATAGTCCTTAATTTGTCGATGAAGCAAATAATTTTTTGTTATTTTAGTTTGTTAACTATATGGGATAGCTAACCCTAAGGGGTAGCCGAGTTGACAAAGGATTTTCGTCTCAGGAAACGTGTGGTTTTGAGTTCGATTTATCTTACCTTATTGAGGTCACTCATATGGGGGTGTTTACTGCTCTTCATTGCTTTTGCATACCCATTCTTAGGATGGGAGCCTATATGGGATAGGGTAGATTATAAGTTAGAGAAATAATGTATACGCATTTTTTCTACATAACAGATTGGGACTAGATGTGTTAATCATTCGGTACTAATTTTAATGGTTTGGTTTGATTCGACTCATGATGTAATGGTCAAAACCTAAATCGAACTAATTCTTAATTGATTTCAAAGTGATTAATGATTACAAAAGTTTCCATTTTAGTTTGAATTAATTTTACATTTTTCTTTTACTTGCCAACAAACAAAACCTTCTAGTGAATTTTTCAAATTTTCTTGATAAGCTCATCAAAATGCCCCAAATATTTGTCACATGATAGATTATTAAGCCATAAATTTATGGGTGAGAAGAATTTATAAGTAAAATTTCAGATTTGCTAAGTGACAAAATAAATGTTATAAAATTTACAACTATGTCAACAAGAAAAAATAAATAAAAAAATAAAAAATTAGAACTATGAGAATGCACAATAATGGTTGGAGTAGCGTGCATAGGCATACATGGAAATGCATGCCGATATGTGGATATGTGTTTCTTTTTCTTTCTTTTTTTAAGGAAAAGGGCTATAGAATTTGGCACATGCCTAATCTAGACCATTTAATATTTATCCAATGGTGAGAATTTTTCATGTGCCATTCAAATTAGTTCCCCCACCCCTCTTATTTTTAAATAAATAATGCATGAAATTCCTTAATCTTAAATAATATTTTGATATGACCATTCTACCCTTTTAACCAGAAATTAAGACATAAAAAACATAAGAGAGCTCCCAATGAGGCCCAATTATATTACCTCGTTTCTCTATACCAAACCAACCCACCCCCTACCTCTGCAGTCTGCAAACACTAACTTCATGAACCTAATTCCCTCTTTATTGTGCCCGGAGCCTCATTCATTCAGTTAATACCTCAATCAATAAAATCCTACTCCAAGTTCTTCAACATTTCTCACCAACTTTCTATGTGGTTTAGCATTGTATGTAAAGAAAACAGATTTGAAGTTGAATCTGCCGTACCCATATCGTTGGGTTTGTCTATCTTTAGATAATAATGAAATTCAAATTTGAAATTTATTGATAGAATAAGATAAGCTCAAATAATTATGAGTGTATTAAGGAGTTCCTACAAAATTGAGATATACATTGACTAGGTCTGTCACGCCCCGTTCACATAGAACCGGACTGATGATCGGGTTCCCTCCGGGTAACCCAAAATCACCAGGATCATCAGACACAGTAACCACAACACAGCAAGCCACAAGTAATCATGAAATATAATATTTTAATTCAGCAGAAGTCTTGTAATAAATAGTTACCTGTAATTCTCCATATACTTTTGATATCCAAATTGTTATACATTGTATAATTACATGTGGGCCTGAAGGCATGATATTTACACAAAAAATAACAATTTAACTATCGAGAGCACAAAAAGAGAAATATACCAAAAGAATAAAAAAAAATACAGTAAATGGAATCTATCATTGTTGCCCTGCAACACAACCCTCACACGGACAGCCGTCATCGTGTTTGAATTCTTTGGGGACCCACCAATCCCCCACTGGGGTTTCGTCAGTGGGACCTGACATGGGCTCCTCTACGGAATAACTTGCAAAATCATCTAAAAATGTGTGTACATGAGGGGTGAGCTCACTAGCTCAGTAAATGGAAAGAAATACGCACACAAGCAAATGCAAAGAAAATGATACTATATGCATGAGATTCATTTTAAACATATTCTACCTAACAAACATACTAGGTCATAGGTAACGTGCTACTAACAACCATAGTGCAAGTATGCCCCGGGTTCGAGACGTATTTTCCATCCCGCGATACTCCCATAGGGTTGTCGGAGAAGGCCCACCATGATTACTCGAAAAAGTAAATCATGATCGAACCACATTAGAAATGTAAATCGTGGCCGAACCACAGCAGAAATTAAAAGCAGTACAATTGACCCTTTGAATATATCACCAACGTTTCCAACTGTCTTAATGATCAGCCAGGCTTACTTCTAACCACCACGGCAGTTCGCAACCGACACTTCCCCCCAGTGATAACCCAACACATAAACCCCTGTTGAGAAGGGTCATAGCACGAGGAAATATGAAATCCTAATCATATGCTCCTACATAAGATAGTACAACTGTATAGTACTTCCATGTCCCATTCCACGGTATACCAATGCATTTGTTTCTAAGTCGACTACGGAATCTAATTTAGAAATCCCACACATGTTCAGAGAAATAATCACCATACCACATCATATGATAAAACCATACTCATGATTCCAAGCAAGTAACAAGCATTTAGAAATTTAAGATACAACATGTTCAATTCTAAATGCATCATTCATACATCAAACATATGCATGGGAATGACAATTGGAATGTCAATATAGTCTATGAATGCATAGGATGCCAGAAACACTCTGAAAATTAAGATCAAAGTCCTCTCCCCACTTACCTATTCTTGTAGAAGAATCGGCACTGCGGTGTGGGTATGATCCGGAGTGAGAAAATGAGTTTCTCGATACCTAGCACAGATAAGGAGTTTAGAAATTCGTTCAATTTGGGAATATAAATGACAAAGGATATAGACACAATGCGTAAAATAGCATGAAGAAGGTTGTCGACGAGTTTGAGTTCCATCGGAGCTCATTTGGGCTATAGGTGGATCATACAGTAGGATAGGAGAACCCACCTATGCAATTTGTCCAGACCGACGGGTCATACTAGTGGGTCTAACACCTACCGATCTTACCCACTAGTGGTAGAATCAGAGGGGACAGGCGTGACTGGTGGGTCACACCGGCGGGTCAGGCACCCGTCGATCTTACCCGTCGGTAGAACCAAAGGGGACATGCGTGACTGGTAGGTCTCACCGGTAGGAACCCACTGGTAGAACCAGAGGGGACAAGCGTGACTGGTAGGTCTCACCAGACCCGCCGGTCTTACCTGTCGATTTTCTCAGATTTTGTTGTTTTCCTTCTCTTCTTTATTTCACCCCTTGGAACCCCAATAGGGTGGTTCCCACTTCATTTTCCACACATTCTAAGCTTCATCTACTTGATTGTACCATGGATCTAAGCCATTAACAAGATTTGGGGAAAAAGAATAATACCTTTACTTGAAAACCCCAAATCTTGGGATTTCTCTTCCCCAGACTTAAATGTCACTTCAATTATCTCCCAAATCTTTGTTTCCTTCTTAAATCCTTCAAGGAAAATACACATTGGTTTCGTTATTCCCTAGATTCAACCATACACACAAGGGTTTCATCATATCTCAAGAGTTTATGGTGTTACTTATCTCAAGACGTAGATCTCAAGACACCAGACATTGTTCCGGCGACAGAAAGGTAAGATGTGGCTCCAGAATCCAAGGGGGAAGCTTCTTCTTCCTCTTTCTCCCTCCTCTTTACTCCTCTCACCAACTTGCTGAAATCATAAATGAGGGAGAGAGAGATATAAAGACTATTTATACCCTAGCTAGTAAATATCTTCAAGGTCCATTTGGTTTTGCCCATTTATGGATCCAAATACATTAAATCGTATTCTTAGGCGATGTAGCCGGCATCATCGGGCATGTAAGACCTCATTAGGACGAGAAGGTCGAAATACACGTGTTCATCCAAGCTGGGCATGCTAGGGTCCACAATACCCCAATAGGTGAGTCACACTGGTGGGTCTCGCACCTACTAGTGACACCTGTCAATTGGCCAAACAAGCCAACCAGGCCGTACTTTGGAGGAAAACGGAGTCTTAACATGTACCTTATTCTCACCACGTGTTGTGGACCAAGTTCCTTTCATTCAAACATGATAACGTACCTCCCTATTCATACATGGCCTTGTGATATGTCCAAGGGCACGGCTTCGGCGTGCGGATCACCTCGGGTACCAGTTCAATCTTATCCGGCCACCCCGCATTTGACATCACCCTTGCCGTTATATACCACAAGGCACTGGCATCAACCTGTTCCAGTTCGGACCCTACAAGATCAAACCAAACAGACCGGTCAATAAACCGAGTTTAAAAAGCAGGGCTCTACAAGGTCTACTAGTATTCAAATTCATTACTAGAAACCATTTTTCTTAATAGCTCCCCTCAAGCTGATGGTTGGCGATGGGTAATCTCAGCTTATCACATAAAAAATTGAATCTGATGGTGGACAACAGCTTGGTGAATATATCAGCGATTTGATCTTTGGCTGAAATGAATTATACTTGAAGACGATCTTGGGAGACCAAATGCCGAACAAAGTGAAAATCCACCTCGATATGTTTTGTTCGAGCATGGAACAATGGATTGGCCGTGTGATATGTCGCCCCTAAGTTGTCACACCATAATACTGGAGTGTCAATCATAGGAAGTCCCAATTCTTGTAGAAGAGACTGCAACCATATAATTTCTACTGTCACAATTGCTAATGCTCTAATACCATGTAAAGAAAACAAATTTGAAGTTGTATCTGCCTTGCCCATATAGTTGGGTTTGGCTGTCTTTATATAGTATTGAAATTCAAATTTGAACGTTACTGTTACAATGAGATGAGCTCAAATAATTATGAGCGTATTAAGGAGTTCCTACAAAATTGGGATATACATTAGGTCTACTAGTATTCAAATTCAAAAATTGAATTTGAATTACTAGAAATTGTTGTTCTTAACAGATCTAAAATCTAAAAAGCCCAAGGAGGCAGTTGAGTTGGCATGGGACCTTCGCCTCAAGAAGTGTGTGGTTTTGAGTTCAACTCCTCTTACTTCCTTGGGGCTACTCACAAGGGGGTGTTTAGTGGCATTCACTACTTTCGGTGAAAGTTGAATGGTTCTCATATAATCCTGGTATCATTTAATCCATGTGATTGTGGGGTCAGTATGAACCTACGGGACTAGTCAAACAAAAGGCTTGGATCCCCGTCGTTGGCAAAAAATAAATAAATAAGCTAAAGTCTAAACATGGTGCAAATATCTTCTCCAAAGCAATTGTTTACATAGACTTAATCAGGAAAAATACACTAAAAAGTAGAAAAATAATCTTAGGATAGTGGGTCTAACTTCTTGTTGTCTCCTTTTAAGCTATTTGAACTCTTTATGTCATTCCTAAAAATACAACATGGTCATATTAGTAAAATTCTATGACAAGGGGAACTCATGCCACTATTCAGAAAGGATTTTAATCTGTGTGAGACTAAACTATGGCGGTTTTGCCCTCTATTGTATAAAAGGGACAAAAATTTGTCCTGTAAGAGCATAACTATATCATAAAATGATGTCATCTATCATCATTATTATTTGTCTTATATGATCCACATAGGAAAAGTGACAATTCATTGATACTAATCCTCTTTAAAAACTAGTTTTGCCATGGTATTTACAAAACTTGCCTACCCCACCCCTTATCACAAGTCCACAGTTCCATTTAGGGTTTGCTAAAAAGAGAACACAAAGCAATGCCTTCCTTACAAGCTTTGGTGTGTATTCATATAACTATTGGATGGTTAAGTTTAGAATGGAAACAGGGAAGCAATCTATCACATGGTGAGGAATGCCAATCAATGTGATCATATAAAGGTGCATTCATACAATGGTTCATGTAAATAGGAACCTTAGTAAACACATAATGTATTCTTACCAATGCCCATTTTTTACACCGAACATTAGTATCCACACCCATTGTTTGTTTTGCCAGCCATTTTCCTTTTTAGAAGAATAGTAACAACTTACGCCGTTTGAAAAATAGATGCGCTCTTCAATAAGGCAAAAATTCAGACTAAAAAAAAGTTGATTTTAACCACACGAACCATATCTATATTATGAATCTTAGAATTTGTGTCCAATGATCATTGAAACAAAGTTAAATGCACATTGAACTTCCGAGGCAACAAAACTCAAAGAAAGTCTATAAAATGGACACTTGTGATCATCATTAAATTGCAGCTTTGAGTCTGGTTGATTGGTTTTATACATAATTCTTACCATAACAAGATGGAGAGTTAAGGCTCGAAACAAACTGGATTTTCAAATAGAAGCAAATCATAGGCACTTGTCGCACATCCCATCTTTCCACTTGACTTGAAGAAATCGGTAAGGAGGCCTAGCAAACACAGTTCCATCATTTGTCCTCCAATTTGGCCATTTGTAGATGAGTACACTATAGAATTCAGCAGCTCATAAACCAACAGTCACGCTATCAAACTGCCCATAACCATACTTGCACCAACTGTTTAATCTGTTAATTTTCTAAATTTGAGCTCTGAAACCATGTCTCTTCACTATGATCATTACTCACATATGGATTGAGAGAGAGAGAGGAGCGCCATCCTCTCCAAAGGTACATGAGTTTTGATTTATCCTGCTGCCTAACTGCAATTGCCTTCATTATTCTGCAACAAAGCTACAGTCCATGGGCAACACTTCCTTCTTCTCTATCCACATCACCTTGTGTTCTAGCATCTGAAAAACTATCTCTATCAATAGGAGATGAATTCGTTGTGTCTTTAGTATTTTCATCTTCACTATTTGGTACAGCTAGATACTCGAGAGCAGTTACAACATCACTGATCAATGGCCGGGTGCTAGCTTCCTCCTGGAGACACATGGCTGCAACCGCGAGAGCTTGGTATAAGCCCTTTATGGGGTATTTTCCTTCAAGAAGTGGGTCCGCCATTAATGTAAATTTCCTCCTATCCCTAAAAAGTGGTTGTGCCTGCAAACAGGACGAGAGCTGATATTAAGCCATGGCTTGGAAAATAGATTCAGAAAAATGTGCCATGGAATATATAATGCACAAGGACATCTTAGTATAAAAAGGGATGAGAGAACTGATGCAGATTAATTACCAAAATATGTTTGTTTTATTAGGAATAAGCCTATGGTTGGGTTCTATACATGTTAGGCTTTTGATCCCATGTGTTTTGAGTGTGATAGACCACTTTTATGGGTCTAAAAAGGGGGCTCTAAGATTGAGTACGGGATTACTAGTTAGTTTCCATTTTCATTAGTTTCCTTTCTAGTTGGGCTTGATTTGAGTTATATTTATTTCCTTATGAGTTAAGTTATTAATTGAGTCAAGTCCTTAGTAGTTAGTTTCCTTTTTCAACTAGTTTCTAATTTCAGTTTTTAGTAGCTATTGTATTAGGAGAATATCTGGTTTCCTTTTTGAGGAACCTTCTATTTTGTAATTCCCTCCCCCATTAACATTATAAATAAAGAAGAGCTCCTAAAGGCCTAGATGATTTTAATAAACAAATTAATGGTTGTTCCTATTGTCTTCTACATGGAGATTTGTCTTGTGTTTGATCAAGGCTGATGGAATTGGTGTTTGATCCAATTGACTCTCAGCGGTGTGAAGCACAAGAGGTCCTCTTCCTTAACTCATCTTCTTCTTCTTTCAACTACACAAAGTGTTACTGATCTGCTTAAGTTCTTACAGGTATTAAATTCAGTTTCCTTCTCAGTTCTGCCCAGAAAATTGCATACTCTGTTAGTAATTTTCAGAACCTGCCCAGACCTAACCAGCCATCAGTTTTGGCTGATTTTTGGATCGAAGTTAGGCCCTACCTAAGGGGGAACTCGACCCAAAGGGGAACCTTTTCTTTCAAAGTGTTCAAGAGATATTAGAAATCTCCCAAATTTTGTCTTCTAGTGACCTATTCTACCCATATTTGAAATCGATAGACTGACTCTAATTTCCTTGGTTTCCTATGGTGTTTATTCATGATTTATGACCTGTTCTTACTCCATATCAGTACCTGTTATGTCTCTTCATATCTGATTATATTTTGGTCACAGAATCCTTCACTTCTGGAATCGACGGCCTAATTTCCAGAACTGATTTCTTCATTATTTCTGATCTATTTGTATTGCTGTTCTATTCTAGTGGTTCTTTTGATAGAAAGATCCTACAGTTGAGACTTGGTTAGACTCCCTATCCCAGTCTACATTAAGAACTCATCAATGCATAACTAATTGGTAGAAAGACAAATCTGATGGCTTTCACAGAACAAATTGCTTGCAACAAGATATCATACAATGACAGTAACATTTGATATGCCAAATAAATTGCTTAACTACAAAAATACAAGAAAAATGGTTTCTCTACCCCATATTCTAATGCAAGGGCAGTTAGCTGGCAAGTGGGAAGGAAGGGGTGGATTTTGAACCATTTTCTGGTAACAACACTCTCAGATTTACATGGGTGGTAGCTAAAAATTAAGTTACTCGCATTTTGACATGAAGTTTATAATAGGAGATGAATAAACTACCATCTCTGCATATGCATATTCACCAATCATCTCATCATACCAAGTGTAGATCACATTAAAGATCTATGATCATAAATCATAATGTAAGCTTGTATTTTCTTTCCCTTCATTTTGTTTTTCAGGTCAGGAAGTATGACATATTTCTATGGAACAAGGCACCTCGGATCACTAACATTAGTTTAATGTTTCACCACACAAATATGTACTTGCATACAGGTGATAATATAGATGCTGCAACGCAGTATTTGCACTAGTAAAACAAAATTATGTAATGCAGCAGTACAAGCAAAGCAATGACATTTGAACATCTGATACTAAGTGCAACTAGCAATCACACTTAGATGTCATAATCCATGATGAGCTATAAGGAGGAAGGTCATAAAGAAACACACAAAGTGGGATCGATTTTTTTTTTTTTTTGATAGGTAGGGAGGGGATGTAGATAACAGCCAGGAGGCTCAAACTCAAGACCTCCTGGTGAGCGTGGACTTTTTGTGCACCACAGCTCACCAACTACACTAGGAAGTTATATAGACTTTCTTAAGGACAAATCCTTATTTGATTAATCAACATTATAAGTTACTGAATTTGTTATTATCACTACTGATATCAGTATATTAGAAGAGACTGTTTATTTGTGGATTAAATTATTAAGACATACCCAAGTAACAAGATTCTGTTCGGATGTAGGTCTTGCATTGTCAATAACTCTCCTTCCTGTGATTATCTCCAGAAACACGACTCCAAAACTGTACACATCGGACTTTGTTGTCAACTGACCTGTCATTGCATACTCAGGTGCACAATAGCCATAGGTCCCCATCACTCTTGTAGACACATGGGTTTTATCACCAGTTGGACCCAGCTTGGCAAGACCAAAATCAGAGAGTTTTGGATTGAAATCATCACTTAATAGTATGTTAGATGCTTTAAAATCACGATAAATCACTGGGGGGTCAGCTGTGTCATGCAAATATTCAAGACCTTTGGCTGCACCTACAGCAATTTTCATCCTGGTATTCCAATCCAAAGGCTTCTTTTCTGGAGTCAAATCTGCAACATCAGGGTAGCCTTGTAATTACCATAACTGTAAAGAACTTATACCGAGAGATATACTAGAAAGAAGGAATATAAAATGCACCGGTTGGATCTTATAGAGAAAGGATGACCAACCAAATACATAGGTATGCATAGTGGTCTTTCCTATTGATGTAGAGACACCTAAATTATGTGGTAAAGATTGTTAGGTTGGAATCAAGTCACTTTTTTTCCTTGGCTATAGAGATCTCCTAGCGTTATCCTTCAAAGGGTCTGTCCTGCACTTGCATCTGCACCACATATGATGCTTTATCTTCTACCAGGAGTGAACAGAATGCGAAGGTGATTTTCATACAATAGAAAGGTGCAAAAGTGCCCTCAGGTTGCGGAAAGTTACATAAAGCTAATATATCATACCCAGAAGGTGATCTTCTAAAGACCCACATGGCATGTATTCATACACTAAAATCCTTTGTTCGCCTTCTGCACAATAACCAATCAGGTTCACAAGGTTTGGGTGGTGAAGAAGACTCAGCATCAAAACCTCCACAAGGAACTCTCTGGTTCCTTGCAATCCATTCCGGTCAAGTTGCTTAACAGCTACAACCTGAGAAATTTAGCATTACTTCAGCTGATTCAGTTAATTGCCTTTGATTTTTCAATGTGGAGAAAAGAAGAGAGAGAGAGAGAGAGTACTTGGTTTGTGCTCTCGATCAGTCCCTTGTACACTCTCCCAAAGCCGCCTTCTCCCAGCAGACATTCAGATTTGAAATTTTTAGTTACAACTGATAACTCACGAAATGTGAAGGTTTTGGCGGCAATGTTTCCATTTCCAAGTTTCAGTATCTCGTCAGCTATCTTCAACCTGGAACTTTCTGCACAGCAAGAATACTTGTAAGTACTACCTAATGCGTGAGGTGTCTATCTAACTTTGAGATTCATCTAAGAAGCAAGAAAATTAAGAACCATATCAGGATATCTATTATCTCAGTTTGGTTCCATTGTACTTTGTTCTTCCAGAATGATTCGAGGAATATAACCGTTTCATGTCACCAGTTAGGTAATTAGACAGGTTTGAATTTAAAATAAAAAAAAAAATATGTTAAAATTATCCCATTCAATCAAAATATCAAACATTATGAGGGCATCAATACAATCATGTCATCTTGATGGCAGAAGGAAATCAATCCCGTTTTTAATTCCGTTAATAAGGAAGATTGACGTCGAAACAGAATCCTACCAGACTTGAAAGAGATTCTTTTGATGAATGAGGCTAATGTACCCCCGTCTTTCAATTCCTTCTTGCTCTTCTTCAATGAAGGCCCCTTATCACCCGGCTTACAGCAAGGAAAGCAATTCATCTTCCACTACCCGGAACCTTGATTAATCAAAAAAAAAAAAAAAAATCTTCTTTTTCCGGTAAAATAAGAAATTAGTATTAGCACCACCACCACCACAACAGGGGAACAACCATCACCATTACAAATTTAGACCCATGCTGAGAGGATGGAAAAAATTAGGATAATAACAAGACAAACCCAGACAACAAGATCGAAAAAATTAATCGCATCTGGGAATGTGGCTTGGAATTGCAGAGAAACCGGAAAATTTCAACTCCGGGCAGAAAAAATTTCCCTGGTTCCTGAGGAACAAGAAGCCATATGCATTGGTTTTCCTCAATCTTCCTAAACCCCACCATAAAATCAGGAAATGGGCTTTGACGCAGTAGCTCTTTGCCAAATTTAGTCATCTTTTGGACTTATCTTGTGAGGTAGGAGACAGAGAGAGATAGAGAGAAGAGACGCGGACGCCCGTCAAGTTTCAACTACTTTGTTTCTTGAGTGTTCTTTCCCTTTCCGCCCTTTCCAAGTATTTACGGATTTTGAAACTTCCCACCTTTTTTTCCGTTTATATTCTTTATATGGTGCGAATTCGGGTCGGGTCAGTTTTAGATACAAACCAAGATAGCAGAAGGCCGTGCTATGGTTTGACCCACTGATCCTGTCCACCCGAACAGTAGCTGTGAAAGACTTCACAGATCATACATATCTGATCTTGTCCGCGTTGATGTGAAAATTTAGGGGGAAGTGATTAGTATTTCCAGCGGGTCAGGTGATTCGGGTCCAATACCATCTACACGCTTTGTGAACAGCCGGCTGAAGAGAAAGAAGAGAAACAGAAAAACCACAACCAAGAAACAAGACTTGCTTAATTTTCGGGTAGATATAATAAGGACTCTTATTTAGAAAAGAAAAGGTCCTGTAGATGATGTGTAATGATAATGCAGTCTTATCAAAATATATATATATATATATATATATTTTATATATAATTAATTTTTAAGGGGAAATGAATGCTCCCTTCAAAATGATGCCATCACCCACCTAGTTAACAATTCGGAATTATTCGGCTGAACCGAATTTTTCCTAATTAAATCAAAAATTCTGATCAAATCTGAATTAAAAATAAAATTTGGTAAAACGCACTTTTTACTAATTTGAATTTAAAACGCTAATAATTCAAGCCGAACCGAATTATTCGGTCCACTTAAACAGTATTTAAAAAAAAAAAAAAAAAACCAAAACAAAACAAAACGTCATATATGAAACCCACAGTACCCACCACCGAAATAGTTTTCTTCTTTTTTTTTTTTTTTTTTTCATCTTCTTCTCCCACAAAATTCCACCTCATTCTTCTCATCTTTTTTTTTCACCTAATTCTTCTATAACAATCGTACGAATTTACTCTTTGTTTCATTTCTTTCCCATAATTTCATCAGTTCATCCTAAGATAGGGGAGATATCAAGTCTTGATGGATAATTTGAGGTTCTGGGGGACCAGGACAGATTCATATCGCCGTATCAATCAATCTTCTTTTAAATTGTTGCTTTAATTTTGAAAAATTAATGTGTCTTAGTGCAATATGGGTCTTGTGAACCCAAGCAAAAGAATAGTAAAAATTTTTTGTGATCAATTTATTTATTTATTTTATTGTAGTTGTAATCTTGCTTTCACTGTTTTGGGGCTTAATCTATTTCATGAGTAGAAATTGGATTACAATAACCATTGCTTCCATCGCTCAATGATAATTTTTTCATAGTTTTTACTTTATTGTATAAAGTAATTTGCTCTTTCTAAGTATACAAATCAAGTTAATAACTTGATAAATACAAAATAAACAATAAACTATAAAAATAATATCCGAATTTTTGGCCTGAATTTTATTTTTTAATCGAATAATTCTCGAATCCGAATCCGACTCCAATTTTTATTTTGTCCACTTTTTTTACCGCTTTTTTGACCGAATCCTTAAATTAATCAATCGAATTATTCCGAATAATTCTCCGCCCGAATAATTCCCGAATCCGAATTTGCTAACTATGATCACCCATATAAAAATCTAGAAAACTCACCCTTATTGATGTCCATGTGGGACTCCTCACTGCTTGTGACGTGCGATTAAGGAAAATTTTCCCCAATTTTTAGTTAATGATTCATTATCTAATTAGTAACATGGTCTGTGTAATAAAGAAATTTCCTCAATTTTTTTTTTTTTTTTTTTTTTTTGGAGGGATGAATTTTCCTGGGCTTCTTTGATTATATTTTCATTCCCACCCCCTAATTTTTTATTTGTTTTTTACTTGTTTCAATGGGTTCCATTTTAATTTTATTCCATGTATTGTATTTCCCTGTCCGTTACCAGCCAAGTTCCAACATTGTCAAAGCTAGTGTATCAAAATGGAACCAGCATCCATAGACCTTAAACTTTACATGAAGCCCATGAGTTCACCAAAATGGCGCAAACCATGTTCATTGATTGGCATAATGAATCATGATTTCTGATTGCCAGATGCATGTACTTTGATTGGCATCCAAACCAGAAAAAAAACCGTTAAGCTCATCGATTTGAGGGTGGATCAAGTTCTCGTATAAAAATCATTCTTGTACAGGATTGATTCGTATAGATGAAATCTACCCAAAGCCAACTCGTGATGAATTCTATCTATGTGGATCGGCCCGAACCTGATCCACACTGACAGTTAGGTATCACTCAGTTATTTTATTCCTTGATCTTTGTTTTGAATTAATAAATAAGGAGATTAACTAAGTTATATAACGATCCGACTACACCAACTGCATACATAACTGCATAACTACATACAACGACCGCATATATTCTGCTCCTCCTCCACGTAACCAGCACCCTAACAGAATCCGCTGTTCCTATTTAATCTATGGGATATGGATACATATATAAGTGTATATTAGGGTTGCGACCTGACACTATCGATCACTCCTCCTCTGAACAATTCCAATGTCACCTCCACTAAAGGATGGAAGGTCACCATGCTGTGAAATCCTCTAGTGGTGGTGATGATGGAGCTGTTCCCAAGGCGAGGCTCTACTTCCTCATTAATTAATTTAATTTTTAGCAGAATATAGACATTGGAGAACAACCTAATGAATGATTAATCTTTGTGATGATCACTTCACTTGTAAGTTGAAATTCCTATTAGAATTGAGCCTGGTATATATAGCTTATTTTTTTATGTTCTTAAATTAATGTTCTTTTCTCTCTCTTCTGTTTTGCTTATTGATCCAGAAGAATATTTCAGTCTCCTATGGCAAATAATGCTTCTCTGTCTGGGTTCCTTTAGAAATCTTTCAGAAAAAAAAAAAAAGGCTTCTTTAGCTGAGGCCATGGATTGGCAGGTATTGAAGATGAGGCAGAAGCCAGAGGTCTTGGAAATCAAATTAGTAAAAGTCTCTACAGCATCCAAAAGGTCTTTGTTGCCAAAGAGATTGGTGTGTTTTGGCCATGGGAGGCCTTTGAAATACTTTTAAGTATTCAAATGGGTTGTAATAACTCAACACTTTTAACTTCCAAGCATACTAGCTAATCCCATAGCATACTTTCTTTGCGAAATCAGCAGAAAAAAATGGGAATTTTTCTCTTTCGCCAATGCTGTCCCTAAGGATTCAAGAGGAGCTGCGGATAGATGCGTTGTGTTTGCCAAGATACCAGTTTGCAAACCAGTAGTTCTTAATTTTCTTCTCTAGTCGGCTGTGCCCTGCTGATGGCAATGTCGAAAGTGGAGGCCATGAATATGACTACAAATTCATATTAAATCATGAGCAGCCAAATTGGCCTCATCTCTTTGAGTGTCTTTCAAGCTTGCTTATATAAAACATTAGTTGTTTCTTTTTTTTTTTTTTTTTTTTTCAATAGGTAATTTGTATGTATTAAGGAAAAAGAAAAACATAAAAATACAGATTAAGGCAACCCCTATAACCTTCTTTGGGAAGACTAGAAAAAAGATTGAGAGGTCCCTAAATCAAATAAGACAAACCCTGTAACACAGTTCATCTAATATAGAAAGAAAAACTTTAACAATTAGGAAAAGATGTTAAGAAAGAGTTAAGTAGCTCAATCACGGGAGCAAAAAAAGTACGGGGCACTTTTCATGCAATGACTCTTCCGTAGAAAGCTTCTCATTACTGGATGTAACCTATAAAATTTACGAAAGCACAATCATATATCTCCATTAGATATACTGCATTAGTTAATTTGCAGATGTTCACGTTCCAACTCGTAAAATTTAAAGGGAAAAAAATCCAAATGTTGTAATATGTGTTTTGAAATAAAGTTTCAAAATATCTCATCATTTTCTAAATTTGATTTTAGTGTTTTCCCTCACACAAAGGTTTAAGTTTTTCCAATTAACACACTTTTTTATGTTGGAAGTGGATAAGTAGAAAGTAAGGCTTAAATGTTGGAATGAGAATTACAATGGGAATGATTCTTGAAGAGAGGATTCCTTTTTCCTTTGTGTTCGGAGTTGGTCTGAGGTGCTTACCTTTTGGCCGGTCACGGCTAGTTAGAATATGATTCTAAAAGCATTTCAAGGAAAAACTCAACTCGATTAAATTTTATATTTTAGTAATTCAAATTATAAATGCAATACAGACTCTTCATTTTGATGTGAGTGAAATTTATTGTTCATAATTAAATTCTTTTGATGTAAACCATAGTAAATTTTGTTTATATTATATGTATTTTAATCGTATCCAAATGTTTCAATCAAAATTATGCAATTTTTCATATCAATCAAAAAAAAAAAATCGATCTATTACGCCTATTTAAAGGACAAGTGTATTATAAGCGAATAATAGTTGAATCCTCTAGTCTCCCTCCCCACCACCCAACCCAAAAAAAAAAAAAAAAAAAAAAGGGAAAGATAACAAAATAAAGCTAAATCTGACCCCTGCCTTTTGTAGTGTCCATATGGAGGTGTTCCATTAACGCGTAGCATGGAGGTTCGATCTGTGCCTCTGTGGTTTCAAACTCTGGATATTTGGAGAGAGAGATTTGTAGTTGTGCAACCGCATTTTTTTAATGGTAGTGGATAGTGAAGTATTGTGGGGTTGGGGAAAATACAAAAGAATAGTAAGATTGTTGAAAAACAAATCCCACGTCTCTCTTCACATCTCATATTTTATTTTGTTTTATTTTATAGTTTATTTTTTTTCCTTTTAAACGATCAGAATTTTTTCCTTTTCATTGTTTTTTTTCTTGACATCCAAACACAGCCTCAGATAAATATTGATCCAAATCTCATTTGGGTGATTCGATATCATAGTGTATGCATTCTTATTTTGTTTACCAGGTGATATATATGCTTGTTACATAATGAATATTTGTATGTATTTTTGTTTCCGGATTTTTACAGAGTAATCGTATTAAGCACGTATTATATCATTCCGTATGCATTTTATTCCATCGAATTTTCAAAAATATTGTTGTTGTATGATCCATTTAATTGGCCGCACATTCCCATTCTCATATTATTTATTATAACGAAACTTACTAATTATGTGTGAACCAAAATCTCGTAGGTTCTGGATTTAAAATCAGCTACTCATGGAAAACAACCCAAAATCCAACTTCAGTTAAGACAAATTAAGATTGTTAAAATAGAACAACCGAACATAAAGCCTTTTTAAACCCTCCCTTCTCTCTCTCTCTCTCTCTCTCTCTCTCTCTCCCTCCCTCTCTCAATTGAATATAATTGAGTAGAACCAAATCAAAGTAAACCGGTTTGGTTTAATTTGATTTCATGACTAAAACCATTGAACTGAATCAAATTACCTATTTTCAAATGGAATAAGAAATTAGATAAAATCATATTCATTTTTAGTATTTCAATCAATGTGGATGATAAATTCTATTCATTTTTAATGTTTGAAAAAAAAATGGTAAATTATGACCCTACCAAATTTTTTAAAAGAAAAATGTGGATGAAAATGCAAAAAAAAAAATGGCCCAAACACCTAAAATAAGGCATAAACTAAAATGAAACCTAACAATACCGAAATGGGAAAAGAATGCAAAACAGAATAATAAACAAAACCAAACCAAATTGATTCGATTCGATTTTGGTTTCTAAAATTTTCCTATTCAATGTTTTTTGGTTTATGCATTTTATATCTTGAACCAAACCAAAATTGCACCTAAAAACCGAAACCAAACCGATCGAGTCATTGAAACCTTAAGATTCCGTTATCTTGTCGTGAGCACACACGTACCATAGACAAACTCTCTCTCTCATTGGCTTAGTAATCAACGGCTGATATTAAGTTAATCTATGGGCTATGGATTCATATAAATATATACACACTATAGTAGATTAGTGTTTGGAGTTCAGACCCACATTGCTTGGCCTTTGAAACGACTCCACTGTCACCACCATCAATAGAAAATAAGAGCCATGCAGGCGGTGAAATCCATTGGTGCTGGTGGTAGTGAAGCTGTAACCAAGGCCATAAGAAGGCCTCATTAGTTTTAATTCAAATCAGCAACCGAATCAAATGATTTTCTTTGTCACCGACGTAGCTTTGTTTATGTTCTTGATTCTTTGAAATTTCTCCTGGTCTTTACCCTCTTGATTCTTGAAAATTTTTCTCCTCGTCAAATATGATTTTATGAACGGAGAGGTTTGCTTATATGGTTGTAAATTTAATTTGCTAGAAGAATATTTCAATCTATTCAATGGCAAACGATGCTTCTCTGCCTGGGTCCCTTCTGTTTCAAGCAGGGTTTTAGGAACAGCAACCGGTGACAAATTCCGATTTTGATTCAGATCAGATTAGAATCGGCCATTTAAACTGAAAGCCCACTGATTCTGAGCGGCTGAAATCAAAACCGATCCCAGCCGATTTTTGAAACCCTCTTTCAAGAGAAACTTGGCATTCTTTTATTGAGAAGCCTTACACTTCTTGGATGATGGGCAGGAGACGCTTCCATTCTCCCGCCTAGATTCTTTTAGGGCAGGAGGTTCATTTCATGACATTCTCCAATTAACCATGTTTCTCAATAGAATTATAAAAGAGCACATACCCAATGCACAAAGCTCCTACCACTGTACCCATTTCTAGGAGAGGCTGTTTTCTGACTCAAACTCACAACCACTACATACAATGAAGCAATCTTACCATTTTATCAGGTACACCCTCTTTTCACAATAGAATTTGAATCCAGAAATGTACCTAAGACGGGTTGGCTCTAACAACTATAGTCTGTATACTATATTAGGAAACCCAAATGATATCTAACTGGGATAAAATCCCACACTTCCGTCATTGACACGGAACACAATCACTTTTATTGTTACAAGTGTCACAAACAAGCAAAAGACTATATCTGAATGGGCCATAGGTTTTATTTGTCAAAAACAATGTATATCATGTGAGCCAAATTATGCCTTGACAAGAAAAAGTGGTGAGACGAAGGCTCTAGGCCTTCTAAAAGGGATGATATGAGCAAGGACCAAGAAGTGTACAGTGGACGTGGTTTGGAGTGATGCGGACGACCTTACGCTGTATTTTGACAAAAAATATAATAAACTTTTAACCTTATGGCCAAGGACTCTAATTATTCTAAAGTTGCGGGATGGATAACCATCCTATTTCTCCTAGATTTTGTATTATAACTGGAAATAGGTATTTAGGAGAACTAAAATCTATAGCTTATACAGCTCTAACTAGCAGGAATCCCATATATAGGACGGATATGGTATGTAATGTAAATGCTGCAAATTAATGAACTTGTTTTCTTTTGGCTGATAAAAAACAAAAAAAAAAAGAAAAAAAAGAAAACCATAGTCTGTATACTCTCTGCTTTAAAATGTTTATTGTCAAAGCGATTCAGCTATAGTAAAATATCACTCATTCATTTTTTTTAAATAAGGGAATTAAACTGCCAAAATTTTCTTTGGTTGAACACAAACTGTCAAAATTGGGCTCAATAAGATTGAAAAAACATTACAAATCATTAGCAATCAAGCTGGCAGCATCTTTGAGCGTCTTTCGAGCTCGCCAATGTACAGCATTGGCAGTTTCTGATGTCCCAACCTGTTTAAAAGACAAAAAAAAAGACTATCAGATGCTCATCAGATGGCATTAGTTATTTGTAAATGTTCCAACCCATAAAATTAAAAAATAAATAAATATCAGATCCTCATCAGATAGACAGCATTAGTTATTTGTAAATGTTCCAACCCATATAATTTTAAATAAAAAAAGTCCACCCACTACCAAAATGCATATGAAGGCGAGAAGTAATCAAGAGAGGATGAAAGAATGGTCCTCAAATGTAGATCATGTAGGGCAAGTGCAGCCAACAATTCAAAAGGATGCACCTAGAAGCTCTTGGTCGAACTACCTGAACAGAATAGTCCTAACAATCCAACTTATCCGGCACTTCTGAGCCATAAAAGTGCAAAAGCTCAAAGGTCGGCGAATTTAGAAAATTTCCTTGGGAGGTCCCATTGAATGGGATTAGTCTTTCAATTGATCAATACAGACAATAGGAAAATGGAAGATGTCCTTTTCTGTTAACCCATCCTCATGCACAAATACCCTAGTGGTACAGCAGAAAGAATATCACCTTAGTCTCCATTGAGTAATAATCTCGCCACAATCTCAAGTCTTGGCTGTAAGTTGCAAGGGCAGATTCATACAATTTGCGTGCATTTACAAGACCATCATTATCACCAACAAGTGCAAGGTTCATTTCCAACTCGATGCAGTTCTTATAGATTGCAAGACTTGGATGAGGTAAAGCAAGAAATCTGTGAGGGGAGGGGGAGTTCATCAGCCATTAATGACAAAAACACAATGCTAATTACAAAGAAGATAGTATGTGTTGAACAATTAGGACCATAAAACTAGTTTAGATGAGTAGGTAGGTAAAAGGATGTAAATCTCCACCACAACGAAGTCTTGACAAAGGTTTTGTCAGTGAAATTAATGAGTAAACAGATTTACAATCATAACATAGCAACATACCGTTTATACATCTCCCTTGCTCGTTGAATACCTTCCTTCTCAAGAACACAGTTCACAATAGCAGAAGGAAGAGAGAATTGGCTACCACTCTCACCACCTCTAGCCAGTGAACCGAGAGATGTCTGCACCAGCTTGTCAAAATAATCTTTTTTATTTGAAAAAATTTTCAGGGCCTACAAAAAAAATACAGGAAGAAGAACATGCTATAAAATTGCTCCGATATGAACTGCAATGCTAGGTATACCATTTCACAAGTTGTGACCATTAATACTGTGCAGAACTCAATTCAAAACAGAAATAATGTAGGTTTGTTGGAGAAAGCAAATATAGCATCATGAAGGTTGCCTAGAAATGGGGAGTGAAAAGGAGCTGATTAATACCTGAGATTTGTAATGACCCAGAAACCATTCGCAGAAAAAATGAGAGCCATTTACATTGGAGGAAAGTTTTGGTTGCTATCAGATGTTAAATAGAACCATGTCAGATTTGGATACCATGGACTATCTTTTACCCGGATCCAAGCATGGCTTGCCATAGAGCATACAGAAAAGGCTGAAACCCAAAACTTCCATATGAAGTCCGATCCATTAATTTAATCCTAGTATCAGATCCAGCTGGATTTTTCGTTGGCAAAAGGCAACAGACAGATCAGAATGGACAAGAAATCAGGTCGAGTGGTCTATTCTAATAGAACAGACCTGCACAATTTGAAGAAATTCTGACCTAGAAAAGGCCTATGACAGAGTCCCTAGCAAGGATTAAAGTATCGGTATCGGTCACCGTATTGGGCGGTCAAAATTAAGATACGTATCGGAAGGTATCATATTGTATCGGAGATACGCTAAGATACGCTAAAGATATGCACATAAATGGATAGGGAACACATTTTTATACACTTTTGCATAAAAAAATAGTTAAAAAAAGCTATATATAACATGTAGAATGCATAAATACTTAAGTAAAGGGTATCGTATTGATAGACAAATATATTGAGTTAAAAATGTTCAAAATGATGAGGTTTGAGTTTCTTACAGTTTTTTCTTTCCTCATTGCCATTGCCACTGTGATGAGTGCCGTGAAGAGTGTCGTGGTGGTTCAAATCCTTGGCTAGGACCTTCTTCTTCAATAGGAACAACTACGATGATATTCTGCACTTGTCGAATATAGGCACAATATTTACCCCAGTCGAAATATTTATTGTAGTGGGTCTCCCATTCATTGTAGAAAAATTAAATTTATTTTATAGAAGTTGTAGATTAAATGTTTTTAAAGAACATATAAAAAATCAACAAAGTGTGGACCAATATATTTGAGTAGATCTGAGAAATAAAAAAAAATATTGAAACCCTCACTTTTTTGGGGAAAAAATGTGGGTTTCATTTGAAATCATGTATTTAGTAATTATAAGTTATGACATTATTTTTAAGAGTTGAATGAACTAAATTTTCTAAAAAAAAAATTTTTTTTGTGGATTTTTATTTTTTTTTTTTTAAACTAATTTCGGAATAAAAAAATTTTAAAAATATATTTTTTTGAGAAAAATCAAAAATTTCCATGGAAGTTGTAGAACATTTGTTTTTACATAACATATAAAAAATCTAGAAAACTGTTGGTGAGAGTGTGAAGTGTTTGTTTCAAACAACAAAAAATTCACACTTAAGTAGCCGTATTGTACCGATACAGTACGATACGGCTCGATACTGCACGATACCTTCGATACGTACCGATACGTACATCTGAAGAATTTTCAGATTTTCAAAAGTTCGTATCGTAGAGTATCGTACGTATCGGTACCGATACGGTACGGCACGATACGATACGTACGATGATACGCCGATACACAAAAAGAGGCCCAAAATTCCCCGTAGCGTATCGGTATGTATCATACCAATGCCTACCGATACGGATACGTATCGGCCGATATGGCACGATACGCACGGATACTTAAAACCATGGTCCCTAGAGAGCTAATGGCATGTCCTAGGGAAGAGAAGGGCATCGGGTAAATATGTGGATATAATTAAAAGGATAATCACAGTGGCCTGTGGCTTCAATATCAGATTCTGCTGGTGGTTTGGTGATGTACTTCTTCAATCAATAAACAGCAGCATAACAAGGAGAAATTGCAGGGTGTATCTAAAATCCAAATAGTGATCTAGGAAGAAGAAGGATAGAAAATAAAAGGACATGATATGATTAAGCCTCCCACTCGAACCTAGGTTATTGAATCCCACTAACCCACCGTCTCCCACTAGGGTTTTGGCATCCCACAGACATACGTCTCACAGAATGGCAGCATAAATCCAACAATCAATTTGTCCAAATCGTGGGTTTTCTCCAACCCCTTCTCTTTATTAAATAATAAAAGACTAATTTCAAAAAGAAACGACTTCCAATTCTAAGATCTCTCTCCTAGAAACATTACAAATTAGAAACTAGTAATAAAAAGGAAACAAATTCTTAGCCATCTAATAAAATGTAGCATAATATCTCTATAAGATAGAAATAGAAATAGAAACTACTAAATAGCCTTCAACTGAATCTTTCCTTATCCACCAAGAAGTTTCCAGCAGCATCCTTATATCCTAAATAGATCCCAGGCATGATCTGATTCTGAGAAGTAAAGCAGGTCGATACCCAGCCCACTGTCAAGTCCTAAACAGAACTGTGGTCTGGTTGACTGCTGGTCCGATGGCTGGTTGGGTTGGCCTTCTTTCTTTCCTCCTTCAGTCTACATCTGTAAGGCTGCAAACATATGCCCCTCCCCAGACCCTGCAGTAGCAGGAAGTAGGAACCACGTAAACTGGGTATACCTTTTAACCAGTTGAACACCTGGTTGTGATTCCAGGTAGGGCTGCGGGTTCAGGTGGTGATTCCTGGTGGAATTCATATCTCTTCTTGTTTATCTACTTAATTTTGTTCTTCATTCAAGTTACAGGTCAGACTCACTTGCACATCCTAGTTCTTCATTCTAATTATGTTTTGCCTAGTTATTAGTATGTTCCACATCTATTCCTCTACATTTTTCTGTTCTGATTCTAGTCATAGATTCTAGTTAATTTCCTGTTACCAAGTTTAAAGTTTCTATCCTTCCATTGAATTAAAGGTGTCCTATCTCAGGTGTGTTTCTTCTAATCTTCTAGTCCTGGTTTCTATTTGATTGATTCAAGTTCTAATCTTCTAGTTGCTATTCTGTCCTGAAGTTCTCCTAGTTTCTGTTTGGGTTTATAGTCTATAATCTCAGATCTGTTTCAGGTTTAGAATCTCTCTTTTCTGGGGCAATTTCAGGTTTCCACCCTGAGTTCAACTCTTCTATAATCTCAAGACTCTGGTTCTGTTTTAAGTTCCGATTCTGTGCTTCTGTTTTTTTTATCTCGATTTCAAAATCTAATCTTCTAGGCTTAATTCCTAGTTATCGAATTCTGGGCTTTCTGGGAATTTCAGTTTCCTTAATCAACTAGGATTTGGTCTGATCATAAAATCCGACCATCTGATTACTCTGAAATTTCAGTATCCTCTTCTCCCTAGTTAAACAAAACTTCGACCAGGATCTCGCCTTTATTTGAATTTCGAATTTTATCTTCTTGGGTTTCACTATAATTCTGGGATTTTTTGTAAACTGTGATTCTGGTTCTCGTTGGTTTCTGAAACCTATCACTTAGGTGGCCTAGAACCACATTATCCTCCTGAGACAAGCAAATAATTGAAGATGTTGCACAACTCTCCGGTGGATGGAAAAATAACAAATATTGCATAATGTACAGATTTGATCAAAGCCTATACATTAGACATATCCAACAATTAACAATAATAAAGAGGGATACAAAAGCTGGATTGAGAATTGCATAACTGGAGAAAATTCATTTAGCAAATACCAGGAAAAGGAGAATGATAACTTTCCACCTTAACAGTGACCCAGAGTCGCTGGAATCAGAGTTTTGTTAAAAGAAAAAGAAAGAAAAGCATCGACAGCATACCATTATCCACAAGCTCTCAGATTCTGAAATAGAAATTTTTGACAAAACATTTCTCAGGAGTTCAAAGATAGAGCGCAAGTCATCATTACTCGGAGCAGCAGATTTCCTTGTCATCCATCTCATCTCTATTGCAACCCTTAAAACCCATAATTTTGCTGCCCCAAAAAGTGTTCCATCACAAAGCTTTTCTGCTAGCTTCCTGGCTTCTTCTAATCTCCCAAGTTGCAGATAGAAAGAGATGTATTGGCATCCAAGATCCTCTGTAATGAGTCCCATTGTTTCAGCTAGTTCATATGCCTTCAACAGATGTGATATGAATTCTACCTCATTACTGGATGTACTGGGAAACCATGAATCTTGGGAATCTTTTCTCTCAGGAGCTATTATATCCATTAAAAAGTTTGCATAGAGGGAAAACATCTTTGCAGAAGGCACAACCGTCAAGGCTTCCTCATAAATCTATACAGAGACAAAAGCATGTGAAGCCAGAATTAGAAGAACATAGAAACAGAATAGAATATAGTTTCACTACTCCTACATAAGTTAGCAGCATTTTGAATTAAGCATGGTTTTCAGAGGCTGCCAGGAGGTGCATATCCAATAGAAGAGGCCAAATAGATACTAGGAGATTCCACATAAAGCATCAAATCAGTCGTCAAAATCATAGTACATAAACTAAGCCCTGAATAAATTTTTAAGCATGTTCTTTTATTGTCTTCTCCATCTCAACATGCAGATGATGAACCACATAAGAAACTCTATAATTAGGGGTAACAAGCCAGCATTCTGCAATTGCAATCTTAGAAGCTGAGAGCCATAGTTTCCACGAAAGAAGAGAAACATCATGTTTTATAATATCAATATCACCATCAGGCAACATATGGAGATTGATGTTATATGAGCAGGAGGAGAAAATATGGAGAATAACTTTCATCTGGTACAAATTCTTACAAATAACCAGTTGATCCACTTCTTTCATGAATTAATAAATTTAACACTCACATGGCTATGTTTATTATTTGATGAAGTGCGAGTGAAAAAGAACATAAAAAAATACAACAGCGCAAATATGGCTTTTGATTCAACCCGTCTACAAAATTGGCACAAAAACATAAATCTTTGATGCATATCAACAGATACTGTTTTGTAATTTTTTTTTATTTTTTTATTTATTTTTTTTCCCTTTTCAGTTCGTCTGTTTACATTTTAAGAACTGAAAGCAGTGAGTCTGCAATGAAAAATCACATGACAAGCAAGGCTGGGTAGAGAAACCACTCTTCAGATTATATCTAAGTACATATAGAAATGGATGGAAAGTTCCATTTTGTTTTTGAAAATAAAAAAAAAAAGAGCAACCTAGTGCACGGGGCTCCCAATACTGTTGAGTCTAGGAGGGGCAAGTGTACGCAGCCTTACCCCCTGCTTCGCAGAAAAGGCTTTTATTCCCAATAATTGATGAGACTAGAGAGTTATGTTTCTGATGCCTGAATGAACTATTTTTATATTTCTATTTAAATTAGAGTTTTATTTTTCTCTATTATAATGTAGAAAGTTATTCCCCAAACCCTCCACATCACCTTTGCTAGCTTAATATGTTAACATCTAGAATATCTCCCTCCTACATCTATCATTAAGGCTAGCATGCAACTTATTTGTAGTAATGGAACACTCTGAAAGCTTTGGGCCTTTCTTGGCAAATTGTCTTCTGATAAAGAGTATAGTCTTGTTACATCATCGCTGATTAAACAGTTTATTACAACAAAGATAAATAGAATTAAATATTTATCAATTCTTTAGAAGTACTATGGTTTTGTCAGTATGCTATTGAAACTAATACAGAATTAATTATTTATCCAATCTTCAGAAGTACTTTGGTTTTGTCATAGCATACTGTTTTAACCAATACATAGTGTTGTCTTATTGGAACTTCTCCCCATATGATGATAAAAGCAGAATCATTCTTCCTGATTGTCATCCACCAATTAACATCAACAGATAGAAGCACTTGTTATGCAAAGTTCTAGGAAAATTTTCCATATGTCTCCACAAGTGATTATTAAAGGATAAAATCTCTTTGAAATGTAGCCCCAGCAAATCACAAGACTGGGAAAGCCCCAGAACTAATAAATGGCAAAGGAGAAACATAGAAAGAGAACATAAACAAACAACCACAGTAAAATATCACTAGAAACTGCACATAGGTAAACAATTTTCACAGAGAAGGCTCCATCAGCACAAGAGATTTATACCTCAACAGCCTTATTCAACTGACAGATAATAGCTTCTTTGCTCATGCCTCTTACATTCGCAGGGTTCTTAATTTGAAGTCTCGCAAGCCAGTCCCAATATTCTGGTTCATTTGAGAAATCTCTCTTCATGCTGCTTGTTATCTCTTCCTTCAGTTCTTCTGAATGTTGCAAATCTGTTGCATCTACTATCTCTAAAAACCGCTTTCGCAAACTAATACTTGATGGAAGAGCCTCAATTGCCTCACTGTAGATAGTTCGAAGCAAAATTGAACCTTTCTCGCGGAATACATCTACTTTCTTTTCAGCCTCCCCATTTTGGACATCTGATCCATCAGCATTCTCTCTTTCTTCATTGAAGGCCATAAACAAATCCTTGTTTTCATCCCTCCACTGTTTTTCATCAGCATCTCCACCATCACGAGCCAGGGTACCCTTTTCTTCTCCTATAGCAGCCTTTCTAGCAGTCAACTTATTAAGATATGTAAGCTCCATGCGGAGATACTCAACCCAAAGATCTTCTGAAGTTGGGCATGCTCTCAAACCACTATGCATGAGAGCACGAGCAGCCGCAACGTTTAAGTTGTGGTCAAACTCCCAAGCTGCAGCATAGATCCATAGTCCAGGAACCTTTGGGTGGAACCTAATTGCCTGAGCTAGAACCTGCAAAGAAATTTCAAAACATTTCCAATACATTAGACTGCATCATAATTTAGTTTAAGCACAGCCTTAGGCATAATCAACGCAAAAAAATAATAAAAATGTTGGCAAAATATACATCTCCCCTATGTACTATTGCATACAATATTACTTACAGTAGCATTAAGGAAACTGTTTCAACATGTCACCACCTGTTCTGAGGCCTAGCTCAATTGACTAGAGAGTGATTGTTGATTATAGAAGGCACTAATCAGATTGAATTTAAGAATGACATAGAAATCAATACATTGCTCAAAAACTCAATATTTTTGCTGACTGAATTTCCAAATTTATGCCTCTCCCCTCTTAATGCAAGGAGAGATGGTTTGCTGTAAGGTCCAATTTGTCTTCAATATCAATAAGCCAATAAGTCACAGACAAAATGCTCAACAGACAAAGGAAACTACTGCGTACAAGCCAGATATCAATTCTATCAAGCAAATACTGACGCAAATCGAATAAAATTCAGAAACTGAGCAGCAACGCAAAACTATTATAGGACCATAAAATAAAATGCATAATAAATTTCAGTCCATCCGAGAGCATAGGAATCTAATCCCATTACCCATTTATGAAAATAAAAGCATCATTTCCTAATAAACTCCCATCAGTTTAGCAGGAAAAAAAAAGTCTGCAAAGGAGTACAATATTAACACATAAACAAGATAACGAGCTCATCCCCAAATACCTGCTTCATCCTTCCATGACCTTGTTCACGGCAAAACTCGAGATACTGAAACCAGAGATCGATGTCGCCTTTAAATCTCATCACAGCGAGACGGTAAATTTCCAGAATCCTAGAAACGCCGGCAAAATCAGAGACAGACTTCCTCAACTTCTTGTTGCCCTTCTCCTTCAATTGCCGAACCACAGACTTCCTGCGAAGGCGACGGAGCGAATCGAGCTGCTTCTCGTACTCGATGTAAGCTACGAAATCCTCCTTGAGTGGGCCCGGACGCTTCAGTCGGTACTCGAAATTCCTTCTCTTCTTTACAATCTCTGCAATTTCACGGTGGGTAAAGATACCTTTACGCTCAAGGTCGTCGAGCTCGTCGACCATGCGCTCTAGCCTATACTGAACCACGTCCGCCATTGTCGATTAGAAGAAGATTCGACTTTGTTTTTGCTCTTTTTCCAGATAATTTAGAAGCGAAGAGGAGATAAGAGAGACGGGAAGATTCGAATGCAACCTTTCGCTTCGGTTCGTTGCCTCTGAAGTTTCAGGGTTGCGTTGGGGATTCAGGGTTGCGTTGGGGATTCGGCCATTGGAGGGAGTGAAGGACTGAATCTCTGTTGGTGGATATAGCGTTAAGAGAGATGTTTTAGGGTCTGGGTTTTTTATTCCACCATACCAATGGTTTCTAGAATCGGAAATCGGATCAGTGACTCGATTAGAATCGGCCATAACTGATCCCAAACTCGTCCGATCTGAAGTGGCCGATTCATGCACAAAAAAAAAATTGGAAAATGATCTTACCACCACTGTTTTTAAAACTTATATGACATACAAACCTAAAGTGTGAAAAATATCAACTGTACCCCTAAAGTCTAACACCGTTACTTTAGAAATTAAAATTACACTTTTGACCTTCAAAGTAAATATAAGGTTAGAGAATGGCAGTTCTCTTTCTTCTCTTCAAATCGGTTTCTCTCTGCATAAAAGTTCACAATACCTTGAGATTTTTCACCGTCTCATTGACACTTAAAATCAGGCAAGCTGCCTCAGTTGCAGCATTTATAGCATTTATCTGCAATAGATGATTAAACAACCACATCATGTATGGAAATGGCTCAAAAATGGTGGAAGAGGGGGGAGAATGCAAGTAGCAGGGAATACCTTCACAACTGCAGGCTCCCATACAACGTTATAGCAAATGAATCTGCAATTCTTCCAATGTTGATGTCTACTCCATAAAGTGCACCTTCGCTTATAATTATCTTCGTAAGCATCATTCAAAAGAACCTTGCTAATAAAAAAATGGTCATAAAAACAACACCCAAAACCAAATTGATCATCGTAATTATCCAACCAATTGAGTGACAGCATGAGGGATCCTGAGAGGGAGTTCTTGACTTAGGGAAGAAATAATCTCATGGATAAAGTGTCACAATCATCAGATCGGCCAATCTGGGTGAAACTAGAGGTACGGCATAAATAGGAATAAGGTCGTCCCCATAAGTTGAAAGCTAACCAAAAGGAACAGCATGTTCATAAAAAGGAAGAGCATGTTTCTATCTGAGTTTATTCAATACATCGGTTGCGTCAAATCTAGCATTATCACAGAGTTGCCGAAGAACAAATCCAACTTCCAAATCATCGCCTGTTGGACCTATGGTCGCCTTCAAAGATTTCAACCTTAAATCCTTAAATCAATCGGAGGAGAAACTCACCCCGTGGCTGAAATTACTAAACCCTGTCGAAGGAGAATGGGGTTTCACCTTTTATGCCTAAATCAATTGGAGGAGAAGGTTTATGTGATGTGCTGAAATCCCTAAAATCGCATCAGAGAAGGGGGTTTCACTTGAAATCGATCGGAGATGAAGGTGGAGAAGGGGCTTCATCTATTGCGTGGGGTGAGTGTTTTTACCTCACAGAGGAAAGTGTAAACTTGTCTTTTAAAAAAGTTAAACAGTGCCACATCATCACTTGACTCTTGGGAGCTGACAGAATGGATGTAAGAGACATTATTTATTCAAAATAGGGTATGCATTTGATATTTTTGACACTTTAGGGTTGTATCTCATATAAGTTTCAAAAACAGGGGTGGTACAAGATAATTTTCCAAAAAAAATTAATCATCGTGTTTTTTGTTTTAAGAACCTATTCTAGGGTTCTAGGGACTGATTTCGATTAGTAATCAGACACGATTGATTCCATCCCCCGATTCCGTACCTCCTTTTATATTTTAGTATTTTTTTTCTTTTTTTCCGATGATGGGTTGGAATTAGGGTCATAGTTTGATCATTGAAGTTTTATGCCCTGTGACATTTCTTGCCCTAGTTGTGGTGAATTTGAAGAATTTGATTGGCATTAAGAGATCTCCAAGGGCGTGTTTGGTTCGATTATTCTGTTGGTACATGTTTTGATTATGAACATAATTCCTTTGAGAGAGTTTCTGTGGAACAATTTTCCTACCAGAATAATTGTTTGTTTACCCTGAGTTTGTTAGTTGATTCTGAGTGGAAAACTATTCGATTATCGGAGTCTGTCTGTTGATTCTTCCTAGATAATTGTGTATTCCTTTAAAATTTGTACCAAATCAAAAACAAAAAATGGTTTCGAATGATGAACTTTTTTATCTACAATTTTAAACTATTTTAGAAATTTTCCTTTTTAAAAATTTTTAATTAGTAATTTAAAACCCAATAGAAGGATTGATGGTTTATAAAGAGCCACTATGTGGTTTGAGAAAATTATATATCCCTAAATATCAATTTCACATTGTAACCATAATTGAAGTTCATGGATGTTTTACCCAAAAAAGAAGTTCATGGGTGAGTTTTTTGATTTAGTAAATAACAATGACATCTCATGAAATAAAAGTGTGGTAAATAAATAGCTTTAGATCATTTGGTTGAATAGATGAAATTATTATTATTATTTTTTTTTTTTTTTATATAGGTAAGCATGGATAGCTTGGGATGTGTTTAGTTACATAATTCGTTAGAAAGTCTTTATAGTGAAAAGCGATTATCTTTTTTTAAATTGTTTGATTGTTTTTTGAGTTGGTTCTACTTAGAAATATTAATTCATTTGAAACACCTTGTAAAGCTAAATGTAGTTCATCTGTGAAATAAGGTAAATAGCAAAACTCATATTTGACACACATGATCATATCCCTCATATAAATAGTCCATGTTAAGTGGTGATTCAAAAGAATCACAAAAATTAGGATGGGTAACCAAACAGTTTTTAGAAAAATCTTAAAAATAAATACGATTCAACATAAACACTCTCAACGGACTCATTGTCAAATCCAAAATAAAACTCCAACGAATTATGTAACCAAACACAAAAACACATACTTGCAAAATATATAGAACCAAATTCCTGGATTAATAGTAAGGAATCATATAGTTCTTCGGAAACTAAAACACATATTAGCTATACACTCAAATATATAAAAATTGCTACTATTATAGCTATTATAATATGATCCATCACATTCAGGGTATTCTTCATACTACAGATCTCTTCAATAAAAAATTCCAGCTCTTTCTTTTGTTCCATTTGTACATTTCTTTCATCTTCAGTTGTTGGAGTAGTATCTTTCGTCACAATGACCCCATTTGGTGGATCTACAGGTTCACACTAAGAGAATAAGCCACAACCTCCTTTTGAAAATTCCGGATAACAATAACATAATTTTTTCATGTTCCGGACAAAATTATAAATTCTAACTGTTATATTTTTCTGACAGTCACATCTTAAGTTCCTATACATTAGTGAAATTGGGAACTTTTGGTTTCACTAACACTATTTGATGATATACTTTATCTGCAAAATAAACAATAAAATCAATAACCTAATAATTTGGAACAACGTCTTTGGCTATATTTGGAACACAACTACGAAGATAGTCATGGTCTCACTAGTAGGAGACTAAAATTAAGTTCTTAAACCAAGCTCCAACCTCCAAGTGAATTGGAAGCACTATATGTTATTTCCAGTATTTATGTTCATTTTTTTACCAAAGCACCAATACAATACACAATGTCAAAAATGTTATGTAGTAAGTAAGAGAAATGATTAAATTTGTGTAGATATTAAATTCACAAATTCAATCCTGACATGTTGAGGTGCATCAAATCTCAATTTCGAAGCATTCCATCCTATCCACTTTGCTTATGTGGTCTCCTAATGCTTTAAGTAGTGATTCCTACATTGTTCCCATTCATATGTTATGAAGAATTCCTCTTTAAGTGCCCATTGATCTTTCCTCAAGTCATTATCTCCGCTCTTCAACTTTTATGTTGTCCTAAGCGACACTCCAACATATAACGTGAGACTTCATTGGGCCACGAAGCTATATCCCTTGACCTAGTCTGTGATTTCCCTGTTGTGTCCATTGCAACAGCTAAAAATACATGGCACTATTATCAAAAAATAATAAGAGACAGATAATTGGGAAATCCAAATGAGTACATTGAACTAAGAAAATAAAAATTTAAGAAAAACAAAACAAATATATTGTAGTTATACAGTCATCCCACAATTTAAAACTATAAACAATTCACAGAAAACTTAAATCCAAATAAATAAGAAATTTTAGAGACCTCTCACATCATAAGACACAAAGGAAATAAGGAATTGAGATCTGAAATCCAATTGTGTGGTGAATGATAATTCCTTCTTATCTATAAATACAAAAAGAAACCCCCACTTGAACTTGATGACAAACAAGTAGTTTGAGAAGACATCAAAGGTGATAAGGGAGTTGGAGCTTCCTAGCCTAGTTAACATGAAATTTGTGGCAAAATGACCCATGGAAGTTCTTGATTTAGTACCTCATCAAGCTTACCACACAACCTAGGCCCTCTTCGGTATCTTCTTCTTCTTCTTCTTTTTTTTTTTTGTTTGGTGAGAGGTTTGGTATCTCTATGTTCAAAATCATTTTCACCAAGTTTTATCTCTTTCACTCATCTTCCTTCCTAAATCGTTAGGTTTTCAAACGGTAAACCCATAACAAGGTAATAACACTTGAAAAATGCTTGTTTTTGTGGGTAATACTGGCGCTATCAAATCACATATAAAGCTAATTTGCCTTGATTATAAGGATTATCCAATCAACCGGGATCAATCTACACTAGGCCTTTCTTTGATGAAGTAGAGAGGTGATCTGGCATTGGGGATAATTTGCAATCTCTATTCTCAATTGGACAAAATTTTAAGACGGTTGTTTGTGTTGGATTGAATTATAAACTCAGTGGACAGATCACGGTTAGGACATGTAGCTTGGAACAACTTTTAAATAATGATTCAATTATTCAATATGAATCACGTTCAATATTTAAATTCATGTTTTTGGCGTGATGTAGTTGGAAAACAAACTTTCAATTTGCACTTTTGCAAAGATGTAGTTGCCAATTTGATAAAGAGAATTGATAGAATAGTGAACAAATTCCCCTCCGAGATCGAATTGAAACCTCCATTTCTACTTTGCTTCTCCTCTGTCCGATTCCAAAAGGCTAACTACTACATGGGAAGGTTAAGGCATGGGGAGGTGGGTGAGAGTGGCCGACGAAGAGATTTACCACTTACTCTCCTTCTTCAAAGATTCAAAGTCTTCTAAACCTTTCTTCATGTTATCTTCTTCTTCTTTTTCTTCAACGATTCAAGTCACATAGGAGCAAACGAAGCCTGCGCATGGATAAATCCATATTTGAAGTGAGATGATAGGGTTACAACCCATAAAAACGTAGAAGATGATGGTACATTAGAAGGGGAAGAAGGATTTAGGGAATCGCTTAACTGTTCTTCGCATTTTTATCATAGAGGAAATGGAGCCAAAAGATAAAACCCGATGAAAGTGATTCTCCAAGAATCACTAGTTCTTATATAACACCTAGAATCGGGTTACTCGATTAAGGATTAACCTATTAAGGTTAATCCATGAATGATACACTTTTATATGTAATTTGTGATTCCAAGAAATCCCATGAGTCCATGAGATTTTTATTTAAATGCAACCAAACAAATTAAAAAAAAAAAATAATAAGAATCATGACTTCAAGGAAAGTAATTTGACAGAATAGTTGAACCAAAAATGCCCTAAAAGAATCTAGGTTGTACGGTGTCTTGGATTACAAATTGACTACCTCCAAGGTCATTTTTTGGTGGCACCATAGAAAATCTGAAGTACCAATATTATTTGCCTTTATATCATTCTGCCTTCACTCTTTCAATTTTTGCTATAACTTGCTACTTCATTTGGATGGCTAGGAACCTCAGTATTATACCTAGGAGACAATTCAACCCTTATTCGATCTTGATGAATGTTAATAAATGTGTTAAGGACTTAAATGTCATTACACAATAACCATCCTCTGACACTGAACCTTGAAGTTTCCAACCCTTATTATGGCTCGATTTCCCTAGAACTTTTTAGACTATTCATTTTTTTTTATCCTTTTTTTTTTGTGTGTGTGTGACTGTGTGAGTTTACTATGAGAAACATGCATACATCTAATGGTATCAGACACACTAGTCAATGAATGGAATTTAGCCAAGTTATACACATGATAACACAAAGCCTTCCTAGCTAGGGCATCTGCAACACTGTTTAGAGCTTGTAGAACACATTTTTCTAATTTTTGTGAAATACATTACTCTACCATGATTCAAATAGAGATTGATCAACACACTGCACCACATAGAAAACAGATGGTGGCGGAGGCTGTCCTCCCCCACAAAAAACATTATCCCAAATAAAAATATGCTTTGAGAAAAATTTTAAGTGCCATCGACTAACTATATGGAATTGAGGGTATTAGATATTAGGAACACCTAAACAAAAGATGTCCTTCCTTTTATTCCTCGGAATATCTCTCTCATATTTTTTGTTTTAATGAAATCTAACAAAATTTGGTGTTCTGATTACACAACTCTCCCAAGTTGATTATTCCTTCCCAAGCCCACAAGTCATTGTAAGCTCTAGCATTGACATTCTCCCAAGAAAATGATTTAACATTTTTTATTGGATTGAAATTTTTGGTAGGATATTACTCTGTTTTAATAATTGGAATAGTTATTAAGTAAAAATTATTCTCGAGAAAAACATGTCCTCGAAGTTAAATTCAAGAATCACTCTTACAAAAAAAAAAAAAAAAAAAAATCAGGAATCACATAATCCAAATAGAGAAAATGTCAAGGAAAAAAAAAACTGCAATAGGGGAAAATTAATGAGATTTTAATAATATATTATACATTCATTTATACATTTTTCCTTTTGTGTTATTTTCTTTGGTTTGTAGATTCGTCTTATGTTTGGGTTCGCATGTTGGTATGTTCAATTTTGCTTTTAACTTAAACCTCTTGACCTCTTCTCCCACCCTTAATATAAGTTTAATACTTTTTTTTTTCCTTTTAAATTCATAAAATTTCTTAAAGGTGTGCATAAGGCCACTGACTATCAAGATCCCAAAGTTAGACATAAAAATAGAATTTTACTTTTTTTTTGTTTCTTGATAAAAACCATATGGAAGGAAGATTTTCAATTAACTCTATGTAAAAAGTATGATATTTTATTTGAACCATTTGAATTGATTTTCACATGGAAACAAAAACCGCCTAAAAAGGAAAAAAGTTTTAAAATATGGTCCCACGGTGAGCTGTAGTTTTGAAAAGGCTGAAGTTGATTTTTTTTTTAAACAAAAGAAGAATGTAGAGGAAAAGGGCGATGGATTTAGAAGAACCAGATCCTCTCTTGCGTGCATCCAATGGTTGGTATGCATATTACGTGATGTCAATAGTTTGATGTACGTTAGATGCACTTACACACTGAAGAGGATTCGAGACCGGATTGAGACTTAGGCACTGTTTGACAACGTTTTGTTTCTACCGTTTTTGCATTTTCTTGTTCCTAGAAGCAGAAAAACAGCCTAAAAAGCGTTTGATAAAGTTTTTTCGTTTCAATCGTTTTTAAAAACATAAATAAAAATTTATGCATATTTACAATTATATAAACGACTTTGACGAAACAAGTCCGACTTGTTTCGTCGTTTCTAGAAACAGATTTGAAAGAAAAAAAAAAGCTGTTGTACCTGATAAATCTCTCAACTATTTAAACCTAAAAATAGACAATCGAACTCTCTCTCCCTTTTGGGCACTCGATGATACTATTGAGTTTTTTAATGGTATTATGTTTACAAAATACGTTTTGAGAAACAAGTTTATCAAACACTAAAAAATTCATTTTTATTTTAAAAAATGTGAATATCTATTTCTAGACACAAAAACAATAGAAACGTTATCAAACGATGCCTTGGATCCTCCTTAACTAGTGGACATCTCAACGCACATTTGATTGTTAGGTGGACATTCATGGTTATATGTTGACGTGCACGCTTGGATTTGGACCCTCTCCACTGTGGGTTACTGAAAGGTGCCAGTGAAGAGAGAGAAAGAGAGAAAAGAGAAAAAGGTAAGATAAAACTCTCATTGGGCTTGTGATAAATTTTTATGAATTGATGAAAGGTCGGGGACTTATGAGTGCAGGACAACTGGTTTGTTTCTTAAAAAAGAATTAATTGTTTATATTTATTTATTCTTTTAGTAAACTTTTTTCTTTCTCACTCATTGAGAATAATTGACTCTTGGACCAAGTTTTCCTTTGCCCCACCGTGAATCTCTTCACCCTAAGGAATTCGGGACATTATAAAATAGAGGAAAGAGATTATAAGGTTGGAACATAGTATTAAAATTCGGTATTGGATTGGAGGGACCAATACTGATGCCTAGTCCATCATAGGTCAGGAAATGATACAGGACCAAGGGTAAAATAGTAAAAAGGAAAAAAAAAAAAACAGATTTTTAATTGAAACAAGGTTAAAATTGTCGAATCTAGACTGAAATGGATTGTTCTACATTGGTATAAGCTGATTACAAACCCACGCGCAAGAAATCTTTTCACTTGGGCAAAGAGAAACTTTATTTGTTGACTCTCCTTCAACATAAAAATGAAATCAATGAACCCCATCCATCACTAATGAAATGAAAGCTTGATGGTAAATTAGTAAATGGGATTAAGTACATGGTTTTAGGTATTGAGTATTGAGATCGGATCAATTGTGGTTGACAAAAAAAAAACTCTTTATCAATATTAAGGGGTAGAATAATCTAATCAAGCCCAATACGATAAATCAACAACCGATACCAATGCCAATACTGTGCACCAAAACCCTAATTGAGAACTATCATCATATGATATATGAAAGCAAAAAAAAATATTCCAATTTTCCTTTATTTAGTGAGATGGAATTGAGTGGAGATTTGTGCTTTATGCTGGAGATTTGAGTGGAGGTTTGATTTCCACCGGTGTACTCACTTTGATGATAGACTGATTACAATTGGGAGTGGAAATAAGTAGAGGGGTACACTAAGAGCCCGTTTGGTATTGTTCATAAAAAACATTTCTAGCGTTTTTTCGTGTTAATAGAACAAAAAAGCGCAAAAAACCGTTTGGTTAGGAAAGAAAACAAAGGAAATAAAGAAAACTCACCCAATTCATGCCAAACTGTGAACATAAATCTCATTGCCTCCGTCATTGGTGTCATCTAGCTCGTAACATTACCCCGATCTCTTGCCAAATGGAAATAAGAGTGGTTCTTAGTAATAGATGATCTCTCACAACCATCTCAATGGTTAAAATCCAAGTAGAAAATTTATAAAATTACAAGAATGTAATTTCCTAGAATAATATTTTTGTAATTTCTATCATTTTGACTTGTTTTGGAGGCATTTTCTATTGCTTATTTGGGGCTGAAATTTGACGAGTAGGATGATCAGAGTTGTCAATGGCTTTTAACAGAGAAGCCACTCCAACCTGCAATTATTTTATTTGGTGGGATGTGAGATTGCCCAATAAAAAGGTTATGTGTGTGTTGAATTCTTGTACATGTTTATGATAAAAATCTCAAAATTTGGACAAAAAAAACAAATTGTTACTGTAGATTCCCACTTACTTGGTATCTGCAAATCATAGATAATAAAATTGCCCCGGTGGTGGTCTCCGGGAATGATCCTCTGATGCTAGTATATTGGTAATGGAAGGAAACTTTGGAGAGAGTTCTATGGACCTGTTTGGTATTGTTAAAAAAAAAAATGGTTCTATCATTTTTTCGCTCTATTGGAACAAAAAAATGTAAAAATCTGTTTGGCATCCAGTGTTTCAGTGTTTTTTGAACAAAAAATTGGAAAAGAAAAACGACTTGAAAGAGGAAAGTCGGAACGACAAAGCCCGTTCTGTACTTCTGTCCGACAGTTTCGTTCCAAAGGTGTTAAAAACAGGAACTTTCGTTCCCGATAATATACCCTCGCCTCCTTACCTCTCTCTTTCACTTTGCGCACGCAGAGCTGGAGAAAGAAGAAACCGGAGAAGCAACTCGACCTAATCCTTGACACAGCAGGTACGATTTCTTCTTCTTTTTGTTCTTCACCTTCATTCTTCTTCTTCTTCTTCTTCTTCTTCTTCGCACAAGCGCTAAACATTTTTTGGGTTTTTTACAAACCAGAAGGATCCTGCATCGTTCTTCTCAAGGGAGAACTCCACTGCTCATCTCTGCTCGACTCTGCTCGTCGATCACGTCTTCTCAGATCTCATCTGTGAAGACCAGATCTTTGCGAGTTTTCAACCTGATCTCTGCTTGTTTTCGCTCAAACAGGTACGCATCTCTTGGAGCCGTTTGTGGGTTTTTGTTGATTGGGTTTTCTAATAGCGGATTGAACCCTAATCCTTGACACAGCAGGGACGATTTCTTCTTCTTCGTTTTGTTGATTGGGTTTTCTACCCGTTTATGGGTATTTGCCGATTATTACTATTCTCTAGATTAGGGATTAAGGCTCGAACTAACAAGCTTAGAGAACTATGTTTAGAGAACCTTTGGGTTTTCTATCTTGTTCCTATTGAATTAATCTCTTTCTTCATTAAGAATCGACGACAGTAATTGGGGTGCTTGAAATCCATCCATAAGGAAAAAAAAAAAAAAGAAAAAGTTAAGTGATGAGAACAATTCTAATGAAAAAGTAGGTATTTCCCCCTCAATCTAAGTGAACTTAGGCTTTGTTACGGGTACAAAATACTTGAACCTGCTTGATTACAACCAGGTTAGCCCAATAAAAGGAATAGGAAAAGAACATATAATCACTGTTTTGGTTGTTGCAATATTTCAATTCAACAAACAGAGAGGGAGAATATTTCCAATGAAGTCTGAACAGCAATACCTCAATTTTCTATTCTGAAATTTCCCCCTTTTTTCCCAAGTGCAACCGAATGCCTATAAGCAAACGCAGTCAAAAAGCATTAACAGGGTTAGTAGAAGAGAAATCAACTAGAAGGCTAGTTACAATTCACATATCAAACCTGGCACAGAAACTTGGCATGGATTGTATAATTGATGAAGCCAATTGGCACTCCGTTAAACAATGAAAGCTGAAAGAAATGCAAGGAAGATTTGATTTAGATTTTGATTTGAATTAGGGTCCTTTCATTTGATGTGCAAGGATTATTGGAACATTAGCATAATAATAAGAGTACTGTTGTGCCAGGGGCCATGACACCAGGTGGTGTTATAATTAACTGATTTCCTATGCAGTTGAGTTGTATTACTACTTTTCAGTGTACGAGCCAGAAAGCTTGGTAAGTTTAGCTGAACTCTGAATTCTCTCTTGAGCAAATTCAACTCAAAAGAAGAGGCCAACAGTTGCACAACAGGAACAGATATATGACATTGAAGAGATTTTAATGTCCAATCTTAAAGATGATCCACAGAAATTGCCATATGCTGCTCCCCTCAGAGTGGCTCATGCCTCATGGTGTGGCAGGGCTTGCCTTTCCTCAAATGTCATATTCTCCAACTTAGATACAGAGAGATCTCTAGTCTTTTAAAATATTAGTAGTACTTCATTCAGTAGGTTGGTGGACTGGTGGTGGTGGTTGAGTAGTATTTGGGGCTTCCATCGTAAAAGAGGATCAAGGGTGTCAGAAAAAAAAAAAAATTTCCGATTTCAAACCGGTTCGGCCAATTGAACTGATAAAAAAGAACTGAACCGGTTAAATTGGATGGGAGACACGATGCCTGCTGCCTATGAGAAGGGTGTCGATTGGTTGGTTCAGTCAGGTTCAGATGGGTTGAATCGGTTTGGCCTGTGAAACCAAAATGTTAAAGAAGTTCTGGTGTCGGTTAGTTTTGATTTCGGCCAGATCTTCTTTTCAGTTTTTGTGGTAAGTTCGTAATTGGGCTGTTATCAGGTTCGGTTCTGTCTCATCCATTTTTGTTTTTATACATAATTGGGCTGTTATCAGGTCTATTGATTCTTCGCATTTTCTTAGATTTCAGTTAGAAAACAACTTTTGGTACTTTTTTACACTAAATTTAAGTAAATAAATGATATAAATTGGCATTTGGCAGGCCAAGTGAGGAACTAGCCATTCTCCATCCAGGCTTGGGCATATAAAAATGTCCAGGCATGGGCTTACATGGACCCAAGGCTTAGTGGGTGAATGCAGGAGTTAGTTTCAGGTCTACTGTATGACGGGACAGACAGTGCAAATACAGTGTAATGTAATACAAAATCCAAATATAATACCACCACAAGCCCTAACAAGCCCGAAAATCTAAATGATACTCTCAATATGCTCAAATTGTGTTAAGTCATGTAAATTGATGTCATATGCTTTTGAACAAAATGAAAAAAACACCTTTTTTTTCAAAGCAAATAGTAGATGTAAAAAATGGTATAATATTTTATTTACGAGTCAAGACAAACCTATAGTAGATTATCTTCATGTTACTTTGCAAGTTCTCAGCATGGAAGGTCGGTATTTCATTTGTTGCATCACTTGACTTCTTATCAAAAGCCACTGAATCATCACGTCCCACCATTAATTGCACTCCGTGAATATCTAAGAAAATAAAGGCTTCGATCAAGGCTGACATAAATTAATTAAACAATGAGTTATCATATCTGGGTTCTTCAGATAAACAGGAAAAAAAAGAAGAAGAAGAAGAAGGATGACTACATAGTGCATAACAAATAGCTTAAACACAACCTAGAATTCAAAAGAAAATTGAGAGAAGAAAAACCAAAGGCAAAAGGCAGATCCTCTAGAAAACATAAATCAAATACAACACCCTGAGTTTATAACAGAATTTCAAGGGAACTAGGTTGACAGCAATTATGCTAAAACTGCATCCTAAAATCTGATCTAAGGCTCCAAACGGTTCTCAAGTCACACATTTGTAAGAGTGTCAGCCCTCGACGACGACTGCAAATCATAATGATCTATGGTTGTATCTTAGGAATGGAAAGTGTAGAACAAGGAACTGAAGCAATAGGAGGGAGTAGAGAATTCCAGTTTAGTGATAAGATAATTTCAATTTAGTGATAAACTTATTTAAATACAAATTGCGTTGGGATTGGAAGCAACGTTCTACTTTCGATTTGAGCAACACACGAATTTGGAAATTAAAAAAAAAAACAAAACCAAACAATCAAAAGATAAGAGATTTACGTGGTTTGGAAAAACCGCCTCCATCTACGGAGTGAGATCGATCTTCGATTAAGAACAAGAGAAGAAAAATATTACAAGCTTGCAACTTGTCTCCCAAACCCATGTCCCTTGTGCACCCTTCTCTCTTCCCTTTTCTCACTTGTTTACTCACTCACCTTCCCTCTTTCTCTACTACCCTCAAACTTTGTACACACCCATTTTCGTAGGCTCATTTGTTTTTTCTCTCAATTGTAGAGAAAACCCACTCATTCTCTCTCCTCCTTTCTTCTCTTGGGAGGAACATTCACTATAAACTTCACAAAGTGTCTCTTTGAATTCTACAACTAAAGAGAAAAAGAGGATGCTAACACATTGGCTCTTGACTTCATATGGGTTTTAGACCCAATTTGACACAACTACCCAAAAACTTTAATGGTTTCAACAACTTCTTTGTTTACCACACTTCACCTTGCTTCAACAAACAACTTATTTGATGAACGCTCCACTTACTCTCTTTCTTCATTAGCCTATCTAGACCATTGAACCAATCCACCAAATCGGTCTAGATAAAAGCCAATAAACCTAACAAAAATGCTCTACAAGAAAATTGTTTATATTGATGATCGAGTTTTGATGATTTTGATCTCCTAATTCTGCAAGGAAGATTGATTAACTCTTTATCAATATGAGGTACTACGAATGTGAAAGAAGAGAAAGAGGAACTTAAGATATATAATCTGAGAGTAAGAAGTAAGAACTAACTACTTTTATTTAGCGTTAAAAACGAGCTTTCAATTGATCTAGCTCATAGTTGTCAAGGCGTTGCCTTGGCGACGCTTAGGCGTCCAGGCGGTTTGCCTGGGGCCTAGGCGACAGTCGCCTTTTGGTATTTGTTATTTCATTTACTTAAGATATTATTCATAAATAAGCAAATACCCCCTATTTGAATCCAATAAAAATAATTTAAAAATCAAATTCCAAAAGGATAAAAAGTCAACACCCCAGTTCAAGAAGAAAAATTGAATTTTGGTTATAGGGGTGATTTTCAACTTTTAAATGCTGGAGTTTTTTTCAATTTTGAAAATTTTATAAATTCTATCATGTTAAAACGTTGCTAAAAAACAAAAGTCCGGTAAAATAATTTTTTGTTTTGATATCCATAAAATTATTTTCATTTAGACGATTTTAACAGCATTCGCGCACTTAAAAATAAGTTTGACCGGAGCATAACTTTGTCATTACAACTTAGATTTAAGTAATCTTAGACTTGTTGGAAAGCTGGTTTTATATTATAACTGATACAAAAAGTCTCATGTAAAAATAATATCATTTGACCAGTCAAACTTGTTATAGAATCAGAGCATTTCTCTAAATTTTGATTTTTTATAACTTAATATGACTTAATGTTAATTTTTTATGATTTAATATGGCTAAATGTTGATTTTTAATGATTTGATGTTACTTAATCTTGATTTTTTTATGATACAAGGTATATATAGCTTACTAAATAATGTTAGAAAATTGGAAAAATAAAAAATAACAATTGGTCGCCTTGTTCGCCTCAAGGCGTGCGCCTTCTCGCCTAAGCGCTTAGACAACCCTCCACCGCCTTGGTTCGCCTTGGCGTCGTGACAACTGTGATCTAGCTTGTGGGATCTTAGCTTCATCTTAAGCCCAATCTTTACCACGTTTTTCTATTCTCGTTCCAGAGAATAGTGATTATCTTGCCCTCAATTTACAAGAAGCTTGGTTTCCAATGATGGGAAAATAGGGGGGAAAATAGCACAATAGAAATCTCTACTCTTCAGAATTGATTAAGCCCGACTGAAAAAACAACACAAATTACAACACTAATTTTGCAGGAAATTGTTATAGATTCACGGATTTCCTTTCTTTTGGAACCTAAGGACATGTATAAGAACACGAAATGTGGGAGAGAGAGTACCTGCTGTAACTATCGTAGCAGCAAGGCCGGAGAATAACCAAATCCGTGATTGCCGAAGTAGGGCAGGAAAGAAATCGCCGGAGAGAGCACTACTAACTGAATCGAATAACACAGGGGGTTAGGAATCAAAACCTCAGTTGGGACTTCGGACGGATTAAGAACCTCTCCCCTCTCTGCATCTTGAGTGACTCAATCGAAGGGTAGTAACGAGAAGAGGGAAAAAACACTAAAGGCTGCGTTTAGTTGTCATCCAAAAACGTTTTTTCGCTTTAAGGGAATAATAAGATGGAATCTTTCCTTCGGTTTTTTTTTTTTTTTTTTTTTTTTTTTTCTGAATCAGGTAAAAAAAAAAGAAAAAAGAGAAAATGTTGAAAGATATTCTGTTATGAATTGATTGCCTCCGTTTTTGTTGGGTTCCACGTATATCTTGGTTAGTGAACCCTCCTATTAGTCCTTAGGTGTCTTTCCTTGTTGAAGTGGAGTTGCAAGCTATTGGTGGGCTCATCACTGTATGAGCTGAGGTGGCTGATCTCATAGTATTTAGCTTAATCATAACGGTTAACTCAATCGTAGTTAATCTTGGGTTTAGTAATCATGGTCCTAATTGTTAATAGTAATTATGCTTGGGTTCGCGTATAACTTAACCACATTCAAGTTTGTTAGCATTGGTTAGATTCAAAGCAGTTATAAATGTCACCTTCTCATGGTTGGGTAATAGATTCGAATGACAAATGGATGGTAGATATGGGTCTAAGGGATGGGTACTTTGTAGCAATTTCTTTTGCCAACTAGAATGGTGAGGGTTACTGTTGGTTTCATGGTTGGCTTTGGAGGGGCCGATCATTTGTGGTCAGCTTGGGAGGGGCGACCATTCCTAATGAGGGTCCGGTCATTCTCTAGGTAGATACAGGGATTGGTTTGGTCGTCTGCAGTCATATGAGAAAGTGGTCAGAGGAGTAAGTACCGACCACAAATGTTGTTTTCTGGTCAGATGGTGATGTGTCCTGCTTGGTGGGTGGCTTGTCTATTAGGCTATTCAGGACATGTGTTAATCTCCAAATGGTTGGTCATATTATGGTATATTGCATACCGATATCATCCATAACTCATAAATTTTTTTTTTATAATGTTAATTCGATCCCAAATTGGACCAAAACTGAAACCAATCTAATAACAAAACCATACAAGAATAAAATCAAACTGAATCTAAATCGAAAATTTCTCATTGATTTGGTTTTGGTTCATCAATCACACATCGAAACCAGGGTTCATTTCGAACCAAAATAAAACCGAACCGACTGGCTAACACCACTACTTAGTTCCTTGAATTGCTGGGGTATTGACTATGCTTTCATGTGTGCGTGCTCAAGCGCGAGAGTGTCTGAGGCTACATTTGGTAATGTTTCATCAAACTATAATTTTCCGTTTCTATGTTAAAAACTGTTTTTTGCCTAAAAAATGATGTTTGGAAAACCTGTTTTCGAAATGGTTTCATCGAGACACGGATGAGGGAGATCAGTGATCAACAGTGTTGAGGGAGAGTGGTGATCGAGCGAGAGTTCTTCACGAATTCTTCATTACTCAAGTACTTCAGAGTTTCAAGAAGATAGAGAAATTTTTGACCTTGGAGAAATTATCCGGGACATGAGTTTTCTTTAAATGGAGCGTTTATCAAATGTTAAATATCTTTCAACATTTTCTCTTTTTCTTATTTTTTTACTTGATTCAGAAAAAAAAAATTTTGAAGGAAAGATTCCATCTTATTATTCCCTTAAAGTGAAAAAACGTTTTTGGATGATAACCAAACGCAGCCTTTAGTGTTTTTTCCCTCTTCTCGTTACTACCCTTCGATCGAGTCACTCAAGACGCAGAGAGGGGAGAGGTTCTTAATCCGTCCGAAGTCCCAATTGAGGTTTCGATTCCTGACCCCCTATGTTATTCGATTCAGTAAGTAGTGCTCTCTCCGGCGATTTCTTTCTACTTCGGCAATCACGGATTTGGTTCTTCTCCGGCCTTGCTTCTACGATAGTTACAACAGGTACTCTCTCTCCCACGTTTCTTGTTCTTATGCATGTCCTTAGGTTCCAAAAGAAAGGAAATCCGTGAATCTGTAACAATTTCCTGCAAAATTAGTGTTGTAATTTGTGTTGTTTTTTCAGTCGGGCTTAGTCAATTCTGAAGAGTAGAGATTTCTTCCTGTAAATTGAGGGCAAGATAATCACTATTCTCTGGAACGAGAATAGAAAAATGTGGTAAAGATTGAGCTTAAGATGAAGCTAAGATCCCACGAGCTAGATCAATTGAAAGCTCGTTTTTAACGCTAAATAAAAGTAGTTAGTTCTTACTTCTTACTCTCATATTATATATCTTAAGTTCCTCTTTCTCTTCTTTCACATTCGTAGTACCTCCTATTGATAAAGAGTTAATCAATCTTCCTTGCAGAATTAGGAGATCAAAATCGTCAAAACTCGATCATCAATATAAACAATTTTCTTGTAGAGCATTTTTGTTAGGTTTATTGGCTTTTATCTAGACCGATTTGGTGGATTGGTTCAATGGTCTAGATAGGCTAATGAAGAAAGAGAGTAAGTGGAGCGTTCATCAAATAAGTTGTTGTTTGTTGAAGCAAGGTGAAGTGTGGTAAACAAGGAAGTTGTTGAAACCATTAAAGTTTTTGGGTAGTTGTGTCAAATTGGGTCTAAAACCCATATGAAGTCAAGAGCCAATGTGTTAGCATCCTCTTTTTCTCTTTAGTTGTAGAATTCAAAGAGACACTTTGTGAAGTTTATAGTGAATGTTCCTCCCAAGAGAAGAAAGGAGGAGAGAGAATGAGTGGGTTTTCTCTACAATTGAGAGAAAAAACAAATGAGCCTACGAAAATGGGTGTGTACAAAGTTTGAGGGTAGTAGAGAAAGAGGGAAGGTGAGTGAGTAAACAAGTGAGAAAAGGGAAGAGAGAAGGGTGCACAAGGGACATGGGTTTGGGAGACAAGTTGCAAGCTTGTAATATTTTTCTTCTCTTGTTCTTAATCGAAGATCGATCTCACTCCGTAGATGTAGGCGGTTTTGCCAAACCACGTAAATCTCTTGTCTCTTGATTGTTTGGTTTTTTTTTTTTTTTTAATTTCCAAATTCGTGTGTTGCTCAAATCGAAAGTAGAACGTTGCTTCCAATCCCAACGCAGTTTGTATTTAAATAAGTTTATCACTAAATTGGAATTATCTTATCACTAAACTGGAATTCTCTACTCCCTCCTATTGCTTCAGTTCCTTGTTCTAGACTTTCCATTCCTAAGATAGAACCATAGATCATTATGATTTGCAGTCATCGTCGAGGGCTGACACTCTTACAAATGTGTGACTTGAGAACCGTTTGGAGCCTTAGATCAGATTTTAGGATGCAGTTTTAGCATAATTGCTGTCAACCTGGTTCCCTTGAAATTCTGTTATAAACTCAGGGTGTTGTATTTGATTTATGTTTTCTTGAGGATCTGCCTTTTGCCTTTGGTTTTTCTTCTCTCAATTTTCTTTTGAATTCTAGGTTGTGTTTAAGCTATTTGGTTATGCACTATGTAGTCATCCTTCTTCTTCTTCTTTTTTTTTTTTCCTGTTTATCTGAAGAACCCAGATATGATAACTCATTGTTTAATTAATTTATGTCAGCCTTGATCGAAGCCTTTATTTTCTTAGATATTCACGGAGTGCAATTAATGGCGGGACGTGATGATTCAGTGGCTTCTGATAAGAAGTCAAGTGATGCAACAAATGAAATGCCGACCTTCCATGCTGAGAACTTGCAAAGTAACATGAAGATAATCTACTACAGGTTTGTCTTGACTTGTAAATAAAATATTATACCATTTTTTGCATCTACTCTTTGCTTTGAAAAAAAAGGTGCTTTTTCATTTTGTTCAAAAGCGTATGACATCAATTTACATGACTTAACACAATTTGAGCATATTGAGAGTATCATTTAGATTTTCGGGCTTGTTAGGGCCTGTGGTGGTATTATATTTGGAGTCTGTATTATATTACACTGTATTTGCACTGTCTGTGCCGTCATACAGTAGACCTGAGACTAAACTCCTGCATTCACCCACTAAGCCTTGGGTCCGTGTAAGCCCATGCCTGGACATTTTTATATGCCCAAGCCTGGATGGAAAATGGCTAGTTCCTCACTTGGCCTGCCAAATGCCAATTTATATCATTTATTTACTTAAATTTCGTGTAAAAAAGTACCAAAAGTTGTTTTCTAACTGAAATCTAAGAAAATGAAAGAAAATGTGAAGAATCAATAGACCTGAGACTAAACTCCTGCATTCACCCGTTAAGCCTTGGGTCCGTGTAAACCCATGCCTGGATGGAGAATGGCTAGTTCTTCACTTAGCCTACCAAATGCAATTTATATCGTTTACTTACCTAAATTTCGTGTAAAAAAAATACCAAAAGTTGTTTTTTTTAGAAATCTAAGAAAATGAAAGAAAATGCAATGAATCAACAAAGATGGTTTATTTTTAAATTTCTTAGGATTTATATAGCCATATGTATTGGTTATCAAATATTGGACCTGGATGTGACCCAATTACTAATAAGGAACGGATATATGGACCCAGACCTAGCCTACTTATTGGTTGGGTTGCACAATTGAGCTAGATTCTGCCAACTGGGTCCAATCCACTGAGTGATCATGTAAATTGGACCATTGGGTACCTGCTGAGTTATGATACATGGACACTGACTTGCTATTTAGTTTGAGATATATGAACGTAGATTGTCATTGTTGTAGTGACAACATCTCAAATGATGGAGCTATGGGGCCTACTGTAAATGCACTTAAGTTACGGCTACATGAAGAAACTTCTTAGTGATCATGTAATGTGAATAATAGTGAGATTATCTTTGTTTTGCTTTGTTCTACAAAAGAAAACACATAAAATAAAAGTCTTTGTATCTGCTTCATTTATTTGTTGTGGATATCTATAATAATATGGGAAAATTTCCTTTACACAACCCTGTTTTGGAAGGGCTTCCTAAATGGCCCACTATGAGTTGAGAATTTGAGATTAGGGAATGATTTGACTTGTCAGTAATGATAGAGGTCTTTCTTATTTATAAAAAGATTACAATTAATCAAATAAGGAAAATAGGGTAATGCTGACTAAGCGTCCCTATCTACCGGACGACTAAACATCCCTATCTACAATACTTACTATGGTAAATAGTAAATAATAAAACTTAACAAAGTAAAAATAAATTAACTAGGATCATCTCAACACTCCTGCTCAAGTTGGTGCAAATATATCATACATGCCCAACTTGGAAACGAGAGGATGAAATGCCTTATTGTGAATAACCTTGGTAAACACATCAACTAACTAATTTGCAGTACTAACAAAGGGAATGCAGACATTCCCTTGGCCAAGCTTCTCTTTGATGAAGTGTCTGTCAATCTCAATATGCTTGGTCCTATCATGCCGAACAGGGTTGTTGGCGATGCTGATGGCTACCTTGTCATCACAATACAAATGCATAGGACTTTCTACATTGACTCGGAGATCACTCAGTAGGCTCTTAAGCCAGACCAACTCACAAATCCCTTAGGCCATTGCGTGATATTCGGCTTTAGCACTAGACCAAGATATCACAGATTGTTTCTTCTTACGCTAAGTAACAAGGCTCCCTCCAATGAAAGTACAATACTTAGAGGAGATTGCCGATCATCAATAGATTCAGCACAGTCAGCATCAGTAAAGGCCTCAATCTTCAAGCGCCCCTGATTAGAATACGAAATACCTTTTTCCAGGAGCGGATTTCAAGTACTGTAGGATCCGGTACACAACATCAAGGTGAGGTGTCCTGGGATCATGAAGAAAACGGCTAACAATACCCACAACATAAGCAATATTGGGCCTGGTGTGGGACAGGTAGATTAGATGGCCAACAAGTCTCTGGTACTGCTCTTTATCAACATTGTCACCCATTGCACTGCTCAGCTGATGATTGACCTCAATAGGGGCATCTGCAAGCTTGCACCCAAGCATACCTTCTCACTAAGGAGATTCAAAACATACTTCCTTTGGGAAATGAAGATACTTTTGTTAGATCTAGCCACTTCAATCCCAAGGAAATACCGAAGGGGTCCTAGGTCCTTAGTCTCAAACTCTGCTGCTAGTAAGGCTTTAAGGTTGGAGATCTCATCATTGTTACCAGTAATCACAATATTGTCAACGTAGACAATCAGAGTAGTGATCTGGTTACCTTTTGCCTTTGTGAACAAGGTGTGATTAGCTTGACTTTGTCTATATCCAAAGCTTATCATAGCTTTCATGAACTGGCCAAACCATGCCCTAGGAGGCTGCTTGAGGCTGTACAACGACTTCTTCAACTTGCAGACACGTCCGGCACTGGAAGGAGTGGAAAAGTTAGGAGGAACATCCATATAAATTTCTTCTTCGAGATCTCCATTAAAAAATGCATTCTTAACATCCAGTTGTTGTAGATTCCATCCCAGATTTGTAGCAACAGATAGCAATGCCCTGATAGAGTTCATCTTTGCAACTGGGGCAAAGGTTTCTTGGTAATCAATCCCATATGTTTGAGTAAAGCCCTTAGCCACCAAGCATGTCTTGTACCGCTCGACTGTCCCATCAGCTTTCTGTTTGACTGTAAATACCCACTTGCACCCAACTAATTTATTTCCTTGAGGAGGAAGAACAAGTTCCCAGGTACCATTTTTATCTGATGCCAGCATTTCCTCAACCATTGTAGCTTTTCACTGTGGATCATTTATGGCTTCCTTCCAACCTTGTGGAATAGACAGAAAACAACGAAGAAACAAAGGCCCTATAGGAAGGAGATAAAGATGCATAGAAAACAAAATTAGAGATGGGATGCTTGGTACAGGAACGAACTCATTTTCTAACAGCGATAGGAAGATTGTCCACTGTAGGAGCAAAAGGTATAATATCAAGTATGGGAGGCTCTGAAGAAGTAATAGGTACAATATAAAGTATGGGAGAAATATTACCTGATACTAGTGAATCCCATGGAGGTGCTTTAGAAGGTTATGGTTGGTTACCAGTGGCGTCTTGCTCTTTGGCGTCTTGCTCCTTGGACCTCTGAGTGTAATGATCACATCTCTTATAGGCTGATCTGGTGGCTTCCCCTAAACGGGAGGCATATCCTGAATAGGAGACGTATCATTAACAAAAGGAGGCTCTTCCTCAAGACTCTCCCGCTGAAGAGGTGACGTGAAATACACCTCGGACTCATGAATAGTGACATCCATGGTGACATACAAGTGGCGAGTAGGAGGGTGATAACACTTATACTCCTTTTGAGAAGCCGAGTAACCAAGGAAAATGCACTTTAGAGCCCGATGATCTAGCTTGGACCTTGAAGGAGAGGAATTATGGGCAAAACATACGCACCCAAATACCGGAGGAGGAAGACTACAAACAATTGTAGGATCGGGGAGAAAAGAAATAGGGGGCTTAAAGTTAAGTACACTAGAGACATCCGGTTAATAAGGTGGGCAGTAGTAAGAACGGCATCGCCCTAGAGATATTTAGGAACACCATTAGCAAACATTAGAGCCCGAGCAATGTCAAAGAGATGACGATCCTTGCGCTCCAAGATCCCATTTTGTTCAGGTGTCAACACAAGATGTTTAGAAGAGAATGCCCTGAGAATCAAGGTATTTATGAAACTCCCCATCTATATATTCAGTGCCATTGTCACTACGAAGGACTCATACAGTGGCATCAAACTGGGTACGAAGCATGGCATGGAAAGATTTAAAACAAGAGAAGGCATCAGACTTATTATGCAACAGATATACCTATGTTTGACGAGTACAATTATCAATAAAAGTAATAAACCAACGAAAGCCATTCCTATCAATTGTTTGAGAAGGACCCCACAAATCTGAATGAATAATAGAAAAATGAATGTCACTTTTATTTTCAGTAGGAAAGTAAGAGGTGTGTGTATGTTTAGCAAACTCACATACATCACACTTAAGTTGTTCCAAACCACAATGTTTTAACTAAATTAGGAAGCATGCTACGTAAAATATGAAAAGAATGATGTCCCAGACAACGATGCCACTAGTCTATCAGAACGGAGAGTATGAGCTGCCACAGGAGGCGGCACAGTCAGTGGAGATCCAAGGAGTAGAACCCACCACGGACCTGACCATACCCAATCGTTGCACCTGTCATTAGATCCTAAAAAAGGCAGTGGTTAAAAAAAGTGAACAGAACAATTCAATTCCTTAGTTAAATGATAGATGGAACCAAGGTTACCGCATAATTTTGGGACATGCAACACATATGGAATAGAAATTGTAGAGGTACAGGAAACAAAACCTTTACTAGAAATGGGGGACAAGGAACCATCAACCACACGTACCTTATCCCGAGTAGAATAAGGAATATAAATATGGAAAACCTCAGAGCTACTTGTCATGTGATCGGTAGCACCCGAATCAAGTAACCATAAGGGAGAATGAGAGGAAGAAACAAGGAAACTACCTGTTTGAGCAAGGTTGGACACAGGAGAAGGAGTAGGAGAAGTGCCTAACTGTGTCATTAGTCGCTTGAGGACAACCATTTGATCCAGAGAGAATGGTGCAATAGTGGAGGCACTGTCAACAGACTCAGATAGATGGGCCTGGGGCCTTGTTTTCCAATTTTGCTATTACACCCACCCTTGGGACTACCATGGAGCTTCCAGCATGTTTCCCTGGTATGGCGAGGGCAACCACAATAATCACACCGAACAATTTCCCGAGGAGGGGTAGAACCCTTAGACGGGGTTTCAACAATCAGAGTAGCCAATAGTGCAGATCGAATAGGAAGTGTAGAGGGTAGCGTAACAAAGCGACGATGATCCTCAGATAGAACCAAGTTATATGCCTTGAGAAGAGTCGAAAAAGTCTTGTGACCCAGAATCTATACCCTGATCTGATCATATACAAGATTAAGACCTGTCAGAAAATCATACACCTATTCCATGTCACGCTCCTTCTGAAGTGTACCAGCATCAGTAGGATAGGCCATAGGGACTGGGTGATAGAAATCCAGCTGTTGCCTTAGGTTGCATAAGGTGGAATAATAAGCTGAGAGAGACAACCCTTTTTGAGTGATGGAACGAACGGTATGATGAATCCCGTATACTTGAGCATAGTTCCCCCCTTGAGAATAAGTTTGCTTTACTGCATCCTAGAGATACTTAGCAGAGTTAAATAGGACAAAGTTTGGGCTGATAGCAGGCTCCATAGAGTTTATCACCAGCAGGAGCCGAAGGGTCAAGTAAAGATCCAAAAATAGACCATAACCAGCAGTTGAACAGAAGTTGCATGGCATAAAACCTTACTCAAATTTCAAAATACTTGTAGAGGACAGCATATAAGAGAAATCCAATATCACCACATCGAGTACTTCGTCCATCATGAGATTCTAGTCGAGTATGGTGACGATAGTAGTCTTCAATTGATAGAAGAAAACCCCAAACTTTGAAGAGAATCCAACAGTGGATGGCGAATAATAGATCTGTTCAAGATTAGAAACTTTAGATACTAAAAATTAGGATCCACATATCTCTCAATCAGCCAATCTGATATGGACCGAGTTCTGGTTGAATAGCATGTCCATGGCAGAGATGATCTTCATAAAATTTGGCATTAGTCCAAAGAAATGATTGCAAGAAACAACTGATACTCAACAAAGCAGAAAAACCAAAAAATATGGTATCATAGTCTATAATCTTGCAGGAAAAACTGATAGAAAACAGAACCCAATCACCTCCAGAATAGTCCACCAGAGCTGCGGATCAATTATTAGACAATACTTCTTCCACACACAAAACAAATCTCCTTTTTGGTATCAATAGAAGGCATCAAACCAGAAAAGCAGCAGAAACTGCTGCATACTTCCATGATCAATAGACTCACAGACCAGCGTTAATAGGTTAGACCAGTCACTAGCTATAATGCTTAGATAGGTTGATTGAATCCTCTGGGGAGGGATTTTTTATAGAGAGAGAGAGTTGAGTTGAGGGTAGCCTCTTGCTTCACCAATTTATCAGAGTCGGAGGAAGATCTCTCATCTGATGACCCATGGACAATTACTATGAGCCCCCCACAAACTTATTTACAAAATCCTCTTGCGGTACCCAATATACTGCATTAACCTCAACAGACTTCCTTTCCCCTAGCATTTTATTATGTGCAAAGTAAAAAAGTCTTACCACTCAGCTGATGTTGCCTTAATTATTAACCTGGTACAAGTTCCAGTTCCACAGGGTTTGGGAAGTGGTGGATTGGAAGGGTGCAAATATGTATAATTCTACTCTGCCTAGAATATACAAGCTGTGATACTGAATTATAGTGAAGGTCTTTGCTTCACTCACCATGATGGATAACAGATCCCTTAATTTTAATGTGTGAAATCCCGCTAAATCTATATGGTTGTGGTGGAACCCTTAATATATATATATATATTAAGAAGAGTTTACTGAAAAGCTCTGTTCAAGCATTTTGCATCTGGGAAAATAGTGACGCTATATTGTATTTACTATTATGTAATGGGATGTTGTTATTAGTCTGTTTGTTCCCTACTTGACTTTATTTTGAGTTTCTGTCTGTACATAAATTTTTAAGCTTTAATGAGTATTCCTATTTTTTTGTTTTTTGTTTTTAATATTTTATTACTTCATGTCATCCAAGGTGCTATTTTCTCTTTATAAAGTGATGTAAAAATTACACCTTCATTTATGGCTGATGCTAAAACCTTCTTGTTATTTATTTCAACAGTCGAACTTTCTTGTCCATCATTGGTGGAGTTATTGCCGGAATTTTGGGATTCACTGGCTTGACAGGCTTTGTCTTTTATTTCCTCATCATGGCGATTACTTCTATTGGACTTGCAGCCAAGGCAAAGTTCTCCATTCATGCTTATTTTGATTCTTGGAATCGAATTGTACTTGACGGCTTTTTGGGTGGGCTACTGGTATATTTTCCATACTGTTATATTTCTTTTTCTTTATTGCTGTTCTTATTTTATTGCAGAAAAAATTCTTTAGTTTCATATTTTGACTCATTTATGCATCCATCTATTATGCATTTTAAATAACCATTGACTTATCCATTGTTTATGTTACTCTATCAGTTTGGATTCACTCTGTTTGCTCTGTTGATATTCTTTCATGCATGATTTGGAAGTCATTTGGAATTTTCACATACTATTATTTGTTTATTTATTTTTAAATATAAATGGTAAAATCTTTGAAAACCAAGTGAACAGAATGAAAATTACTTGGTTTGTTAATAAGAAAAGTGGAAATAAAGCTTTTTCTCCTGTTCTATCGTTGCTGGATCATCTGGTTTTTTGCTGAACTGCCTGATGTTGTAGAACGAGAGCAAAATGTTCAAAGACAAGATTTCATTGACAATGTGGTAAATTCTGCAAGAATTATGGTTCTTCAGAAGCTCAGCGTAAATTAACCAGAAACACCTTCAAATATGAATTATCCAAAATTAGACCTGTTGGTAATTTATAGCCCTCGGGGAACTCTTTGGGCTTATTTGAGTAGTAGAACACCAATGAGTCCGTAGAAGGCTTTGAGTTATCTTAAGATGTTGAGACCAATTAAGTTTTCTTCCACTGGAGGGTAGTTTCAGTCCACCTCTCCAAAACTGGGGCCATCCCTAATGATATACTAAGTTGTAGTGATGGTTCCAACATCCAGATTGCATATGGATGCAGGCAATAAAGGTTGGCCAGAAAAAAAGGTGATGTGGATAACTTTTAATTTTGTCCCCGATGGTAACAAGAAGTTATATTTTTGTTTGTACTGTCTACATGAGCTAAGAGATAGAAATAAGAAGTACCAAGGTTAGAGATGAGGGAAGAAGATGGAAGAGAGGAAAGAAGAAGCAGAGAAGATGAGAGAAAGAGAAGATACGGTGGGAGCAAAATCGTGAATGAGCACTTGCTCATCTCACCCATATTAGATTCAAATATTAGTTTAGGGAATTACACATTCCTCCCTTAGGGAGGTGAAAGAGAAATAAGGAAAATAAGAGAAATTACATATGAGGACAACTTAACATAAAGCAGTTCCTAATGTACCCCTAATACACATATTCTAACTGTAAGCTGTATCATATTGTCAATTATATACATTATATATTCATTTCCCAAATTGAACTCAGAATCATCTCCAGAAGAGTGCTGTAGACCAACCAATCAACATTAAATCTACCAGCCTATGCATATGTTAAAAACTGTATAAGTCTTTATTATATGATCAAGTTCTATAGGACTGTCGTAAGACTAACTATGTTGTATGGGCGGATGTTGGGCAGTCAAGAAGTGTAGCACGAATAGAATGGCCTGTCTGAACCTCACAAACCAAGCCTTTGGTGATTGCTTCAGACCATGAAGTGCCTTCTTTAGGAGACACACCTTCCCATTGGCTCCCGTAAACTTGAAGCCAGGAGGAGGCTGCATATGCACTTCCTCTAAATCTCCATGAAGGAAGGCATTCTTCACATCTAACTGACATAGGGGCTATTCTCTGTTTGCTGCCATAGATAAAAGAACTCTTATAGAGTTATGTTTGGCCATAGGAGCAAGGGTCTCCTGATAGTCAATTCCATACACTTGTGACTTGACTGTACCCTTTGGCCACCAATCTTTCCTTGTACCTCTTAATAGCAACATTTGATCGATACTTGACCATATAGATCCATATGCATCCAACTGAGATTCTCCCCCTGGCAACAATTTTTAGGTACAGTTCTTCTCAAGAGCCATCATTTCCTCTGACATTGCTTGTTTCCACTTAGGATCTGACATGGCCTCAGTAATAGTTTTGGGAATGGAAGCAGAAGAAAGAGCTATTGTAAAAGCAACACCTATAGGAGAGAAAGCATCATAGGAAACAAACTGGGCTATAGGATTAGTACAAGCTCTCTTACCCTTACTAACAGCAATAGGGAGATCTATCTCCAAATGAGGAGAGGAGATGTTACCTGACTGAGGAAGAGGAAGCTTAGGATGTGGATTCAATGAGGACTCTTGGCAGGTCTTCTTTGTCCTTCTTGTGCACACAATAACAGGTGCCTTCTCTGTACAAGGTTCATCCACAGTAGCAACATCATCCACCTCTTTATCAAAGAAAAAAGAGTAAGAGGCAATGGGGTAAGAAATGGAATGGCATCAGCAGCCTTTTCACCTTCGTTTCCATTCTCCCCCTAAAGATGATGCTGATGAGGTGCAAAGTAAGGGATAGACTCAAGAAAGGTGACATCTTTAGAAAAAAATCGCATGCGAGATGAAGGGTGATAACACTTGTAGCCTTTGGTGGCGGAAGAATACCTAAGGAAGAGGCATTTTAGAGCCTTGGGATCAAGTTTGGTGTGGGAGGATTTGTTAACATGCACATAACAAATACAACCAAACACCTTGGGAGGAAGAGTGAAAGCAGAAGACTGAGGAGATAAGAGTGCAATTGGGTTTTGAGACCCAAGGATTTTGGTAGGCATGCTATTGATGAGGAAAATCGCAACAAGAACAGCTTCAGACTAAAAGGTTTTAGGAACATGCATACCAAATAAAAGACTTTTACCAACTTCTAACAAATGACAATTTTTCCTCTCAGCTATCCCATTTTGTTGGGGTGTATCAACACAAGCAAGCTGATGGATGATACCATTGTCAGTAAAAAAGTCCTGTAGACCACCGTACATGTACTCCCCCCTTTATCAGACCAGACAATTTTGATCTTAGTTTCAAATTGGTTACAGACCATTTGATAGAAGTTTTGAAGGCATCATAAACATCACTCTTATGCTTCATAAGAATGGTCCAAGTACAACGAGAAAAATCATCTACCAAGGAAACAAAATATCGATGGTCAAACAGGGAGGTAGTGGGACAAGGACCCCAAACACCAATATGCACAATATGAAAAGGAATAACAGATCTATTACCATGATAGGGATAAGATGAATGATAATGTTTAGCAAAAGAACATGGTTCACAATGAAATACATGAGTAGAAGAAAAAGATGTAAACAAATGAGGTAACTGTTTCCTCTTAACAACAAAAGATGGATGTCCCAAATGCTGATGCCAAAGCATCACAACGTCTATAGAGCTAGCATCACTACGGCCACATGCATAGGACTGTGGTGTAGGAAAAAAAGGTGACTGTGGTGTAGGAAAAAAAGGTAACTGTGGCTCAAGACGGTATAGGCCACCCTCCTTACATCTATTGTGAATAATCCTCTGCGTCCCCAACTCCTGTAAAAGGAAATGAGAAGGAAAAAATGTGATACAACAATTCAAGGTTTTAGTTAAAGTGCTCACAGACAATAGGTTCAAGGTAAGGCTAGGGACATGAAGAACAGAAGCAAGTGAAATGGAAGAGATAATGGGAATACTACCTTTACCAGAGATAGAGGGGAAAGTACTATCGGCTACCTGGACCTTATCCTTACCAAAGCAAATGGAGTAGGAGTTATAGTAATGGGACGTACTAGTTATGTGGTCAGTGGCACCATAGTCGATGACCCATGACCAAGGTTTTAAAACTCGATCTCGCCAGCCATCTTGCTATCCCAAAAAAACGAGATATGGCGAGATCTCGTCGAAACCTTGTATTTTTTGGGCGGTCAACTCGCTAGTAGATCTCGGTGGGCATATGGCCTTTTGTAGGCCCCGAAACTGTGTATTTACCTATTTTAGCCATTCTAAACACAATGGAAACATCAGATTTGCAAAAAACAAACTCAAAATGGTACTTTGACAATGTACCCTATGTAAGTATGTGGCAAGTCTTCGAGCACTTCATCGAATATGATATATTCATCAATCCACCTTCCAAAATCACCATTTTGACACAAATTAGTCATTAGCATATATAAAAGCCATAATTTCTAATTCCTATTGCTGATTGATGAATCACATACATTCAAGTAACAACTAACAAGTAACAATGTAACATAACAAGTAACAAGTAACAACTAACAAGTAACAACTAACAACATAGCAAGTAAACATAAAACCATAAAGTACATAACGTCTCCATCCTAGAAACCAAGACTCCTAGTACTGAAATGAGTGACGGGCCATATCATCGTAGCCTCCATGTTGTTTTTGCTGATGTCGAATTATGTTTTGTTTTTATTGAATCACAAAGGCTGGCCATGTCATGGTTTAACGAAAGTAATACTCAAAGGCAGCCACGACAGCTCTATAAACATCATCACCAATAAACTGGACGTACCCAATCCTTGGGTAAATATCTCTGAAACTAAATGAGCTCGAACGCGATCCATAGCTGCTGCTTGGTGCTTGACGGACAGGAATCACAATGTATGGGTGGGGCTGGGGCTGGGGCTGGGGCTAGGGCTGGGGCTGAGGCTCTGGAGCCCTGAAGATGCTATCCACAAAACCTGACCCAATCTGGGACTGGGAGTGTGAGTCGTGTGACTGACCCCCATACTCAGTGGTAGAGGGGTAAGAGCTGGCCTGTGGCTGTGGGTATCCAAACTGGCTAAATTGACTATAATGACTATAGTTTGAACTGGTTGTCCTTGTGCCATATATAGCTGAAGGTGCATCCAACGGCTCCCCAAGAATACAAGTACTAGTACCACTCTCCATGCTTAAACCTCCTAGTGTGTCAGTTAAGCTCCTAAAAGAGATGTCCATGGAGTCCACACTATCTTGCTTCTCTCCACCAACTAAGAATCGATGATGTGAGCCTCTCTTGTAGGGTATGGGTGCGGGTGAACATGCACCATGGTCCATGTCCTGTGTGGCATGAGTGAACTGAGTCTCTTTTGTGAACCGCACCTGTTCTTGCTCCGGTTCAATGTAATGATACCTCTTGCGTAACCCCCCATCACCACCATCATTACCCCCATCTCCATCCCCATCACCATCACCATTATCATCCCCATCCCCATCACCATCACCATTCCCATCACCAGCACCATCCCCATCACCTGCATCATCACCATCACCTCTATCACCACCACCACCACCACCACCATCACTGGACCGTGACCAAACAGTTTCAGGCTCCCCATCAACCCCAGTAGCTTGGGTCTCGAAAGGCCTGGGTTTCTGTGAAAGCACACGACCCTCTTGAGACATATACTCATCCACGTCTGTACCCATCTGACTAGCTACCACGGGGTCGGACCTCCCCCAGGCTGATCCATAAGTGGTTCACCTTGATCCTTCATCCATTGGTATAAGGGATCATCCTCCTCATCTGAGTCTTCTTGGAAAATGTTAGCAAGTTCAATTGGCTCACTGCTACCCTCTTGGCCTCGACGTATATGCTGCATTTTCAATCTCATGTTGTAATGCACAAACACCAATTGCTGCAGCTTTTCATGACCCAGTCGGTTCCGCCTCTTAGTGTGGATCAGTGAGAATGTACTCTAGTTACGCTCACATCCAGATGCAGAACAAGTTTGGGAGAGCACCTTGATTGCTATCTTTCTCAAGTTAGGTGCATCTTTTCCATATTGGACCTACCATTCACCAGGGGTAGTAGTTTGTCTCCCAGCCATTGCCGCTGCCCTGCCAAAACTTCCATTAGCATCCCTGAATTCCTTCATCTACACATATTTCAAACATTGAATACAAGTTGGTACACAATACGGTATGTACTTCAACACTTAGGAAGCTATAACCTATATGTCTATATATGTCTTAAACATTAACCCACCTCAATGTTGCATGCTGCGTGCAGATTAGCTTTAAGGACCAACTTTGCCACCACAAGTTCCATTGCTTCTATCAATTCATCATCCATTCCTAGATCGTACTTGTAATGGTACTTAGGATTGAGATAATACGCTGCAAATTCCATAAGTAACTTGTCATTAACTGACTAACTGTAATGTATAAAGTAAGTCTTTAATAGTTAACTTTATAAACTCACTAGCTTTATGCAGTGGATGCATCAAATGTTTCTCCCATCTCTCTTCAATAATTTTGATATAGGATTTTGCACCCCTAGGGATAGATGCTCTCACCTTGTCCTTCATATTCTCCATTACAGTATACACATATGGTAAGGTAGGCTGCTTCTTTGAGTCTACCAACCTCAAGATAGTTACAATTGGGCTACATATAAGATGAACCTTCTTCACATCTTGCCTAAATCCTTCACTAGAGATGGTGGTCTGTGTTGCGATACCACCTGGCGAACCCGATTCCTTCCATCCAAGCCATTCTTTACTGGCAAACATGGATCTCAAACCAACCATCTTATTTTGAAAGCTCTTCAGTGCAATGTAGTTGGTTGCAAATCGTTTCATACCTGCCCTTACCAAGTCTCCACCGCATTTTTCCCTCAACAAAGCGAGAGCAAATCCATGGTTGTAAACAAATGTGGTCACTTATCTTGCCCGTTCAACCACACCTGCTACCAAAGACTTCTTTGCCATTTCTTTAAGCATTAAGTCAACGGAGTGGGCAGCACATGGTGTCCAAAAAAAGTGGATGTTTTTGCTCTTCTTATTTATTAGTCTCTCCCCCCACTTTCTTGAAGTTGCTCCCATTGTCTGTGACAACATCCTTCACAACTTGTACAAGTAGATTGCATCATTCTTTTCTTTGGATGCATCAACAGACTTTAAGAATACAGTCTTCCCATCACAATACACCATGAAGTTGATGATGGATTGTCTAGTTGGTCCAGTCCAACACTCCAACCATCACACATCACGGTAACCCCATATCGTGCCATTGAGTCTTCAAGCCATTAATGTACTCATCTAACTCCTATTGAGGCAAGTAAACATTCATCAGCTCATAAGGAGTGTGCCCATTTGTTCCTAGACCAGCCCTTCCTGCAGTGTCAATCATGGCCTGGTAATATGTCCCTTGTGCAGTATTAGTTGGGATGCTATTATAGGAAAAAAAATTTTAACATTGCATTCCCAAGTTGTTTCCATGTACCCTAAGCTTGCTTTATGGTTCTTTGATATGTATCCTGTTGTCTAAATAACAAGGGATCTTGCTTCTCATCAAGATCTCTTCGGGGTGGTGCTGTGGTCCCTGTGGATGTGGCGGCCCTCACACTCTGGGCTCTCCTTGGAGGCACATCCACCTCTTAGACTATGTTGTATATCTTTTATGACTTCATATGGTGCTTGGGGGCATTTGGCAACATCCTTATACCCCCCAACCAAATGCTGCTTCAACCTAGTAGCACCTCTAGAATTTATCATCTTTTGACAATATCTACACCTTGACTTTTTCTTATCATTCGACATAGGATCCCCATGTAACCATGCAATATCACCACCATGAGAAGTAGACATTGTTCCCCAACTTCAAGTCTTCAACACTATTACATAAAAGTGTTTGTGCATGAATTAGTAAATAGTAAGTTAGTAACTATTCAACATAAAGACTATATTGTAAAGAATGAATGCATTAAGAGCTAGTCAATAACTTGTAGCTATTACATATTAATCCCCTACTTTTTATAATTTTTTCTATAATTTTAAATCATATTTTTTTTATTAATAATAAATCAAAGTTCATAATAAAGTATACTAGAATGTAACTAATAACACCATTTTCATTTCAAAATATACAAACAATATTTACACAACATTAGAGTAATTTTCCATCGAAAACAGAAAATTTTTTCATAAATTTTTTATTTTTCTGTAATTATTTAATATATATTATATATTTCAGAAAATTAATTAATTAATTTATTGGATGAAAAAAAAAAATGGCCACCATGAGCCTGTAGATCAGCCTTTGGTGACCAACATATAAAAAATGAGTACCAAACATCTCACATAAATCATATTTTTTCAAATTTTTTTCCAAGAAAAGCATTTATTGTAACAGAAAAATAAAAAAATTAATTTGAAAACAGAAAATTAAATTTTCTTCCATGAATGTATAGATCACCCTTAGTATCATGACATATAAAAAAACCAATGGTAAGAAACAAGATTTGATGATGTTACTTTGAAAAAAATGGGTTTGGGAAGAAGTTTTTACCTTAGAGTGTTCTTGAGGGGAAAAACCACCACCAATTTTGAATATATTTGCTTTAATGCAACTAAGAGTGAAGATCTCCAAGAAAGAATAGATGTTCCACAGATTGTGTGTTTTTTCTCTCAAAAATAGGTCCCAGAGGCAAAACCAGGCGAAACCTGGCGAGATATCTTGCCTCTTGGGGTCGAAACCATGTTTATATAGTGTGGCCCAAACCAGAATTTGGACCGAAATGGACCGAAACTGGTTTAGTCGAGATTTCGATCGAGATCTCGAAATCTCGCTCGAGATTTGGTCATTTTTTGACCTCTCCTGTTACGCCAACTCGCCTTTTCGAAATAACGAGATCTTGGCGAGATCTCGCCGAGTTCTTAAACCATGCCCACGACGGAGCTGTGGGAGGTGTGGGAGGTGTAGAGGTGGTGACATGCATAGTAGAAGCTGAGACATCCTGTGAGGTAGACTGGCTATCAAGCTAAGACATGAACCGACGAAGCACTGCAATATCATCCCTAGAGAAGGAGCTGGTATTTGTCTGTGCGAGGCCTCTAGTATCAGTCTTTGTCATAGTAGCATAGGCTGTAGCCCCTCCTCTGCAGCCACCACGTGTGCAAGTAGATCCACCACGTGTACGGGGATGACCATGAAGGACCCAACACCTCTCTCGAGTGTGACCAGATTTCCCACAATGATCACACTGCCGTCTATCCCTATCATCTCCACGGGATTGCCTTTGACCTTAGCTGCCTCGACAACATTCTCTGTGAGTAGTGGAGGAAAAGGCAGAACACTCAAGTGAAGGTGTAGAATCCATGGCACCTCTCTTGGTTTACTCACTCAGGAGGTAGCTACACACCTCATCAAGTGTAGGTGGGGGTGACCTCTATATTTGGATCTACTCATATTCTGAATTCAGCACACTTAGAAGAATCAGAACATGCTCTTTTTCAAGAGATCTATAGACCTTGGCTTCATCATCAGGATTGGTGAAATGAAGATCTTGGTAATGATCATACTCCTCCCAGAGTCCTATAACAGTATTATAGTATTCAGAAATGGACTAGTCCCCTGCTTTATGGAGAGAGCCTGCTGAAGAAGTTGGTAGACCTTCACAGAATCACCTACCCTTGTCATAGGTCCTAGAGACACTATCCCAAACATCCTTGGCAGTTTCATTCCTTATAAATCTCCTACCTATCTCAGGTTTCATGGAGAAGAGTAGCCAGGTCATAACAGTAAAGTTTGCAGTCTCCCATTTCTAGTACCCTGGGTCTGCGACAGCGGGAGCTTTGATAGCCCCAGTAATATACCCTGGTTTCCCTCTACTCTTCAGGGATAGCTTCACAGAGTGTGACCAATCCAAGTAGTTGGTACTATCCAACTTCATTAGAGAAATCTGGGTGTTAGGATTGTTAAAGACAATCGAACTGGGGTTGGTACTAGACCCACCTGATGTAGCTTCGAGAGGTTCCATGAGATCAGACATAATGTAAGGATACTCCTCAAATAATGCCAATGGAGATCCAAACCAAAGGGAATACATAAGTTCTAACAGACCCAACTATTGTCTTCTCAGAACCCAAAAAAAAATTCTAACAAGCTAAAAAGGCATGAAATCTTCATAAAACAACAACAAAGCTCACTTCCAACTGTGGGGCTTCATCCCAACAGCATAAACAAATATTATAGAGTCAAGTGCAACCATCACAAGCAACCAAACCACATAGTTTTCACCATTCTAGGCAAAAAAGGGTTCACAGGGACTGAAAACCGATACCTGGGCACTTGGAGGAGAATGAGTTGTGCTCTTACACCTCTCCAAGGTAGACACCGAGGTTTAGAGGGGTCAAAGGACAGCCTTGGGCGACTCTATCCAGCCTAGCCACTAGCCCAGCCAAAATTTGAGAGAGAAAAAGAGGGTCGATTCCCAAGCTGGCGGTAAAGCTTTGTAGGCTTTCAACTTGCTGTGTGAACTTCAAACAGCCTTTGTAGGCCATCAATCACTCTCCAAGAACCTTCAACTTGCTTCTAGAACACCATCAAGTCTTCTTTTTGAATCTCTTTACATAGTATGGCCTCTATTGAACTCTAGAAAGCAAAAAATGGTCCAATAGAAACTCAAAGAATGAGTAGGAGGAACCTTGGTCGGCTTTCAAACCCCTTTAGCATTGATACCAAGTTGGAAGTTAGGATATTAGGGTTAGAGAGGAAGAAGATGAAGAGGAGAGAGGTAAGGGAGAAGAAGGAGAGATGTTGAGAGAAGAGAGTGATAGAAAGGGGCAAAACATGAATGAGCTCTCTAGCTCATCTCACCAATATTAGATTCAAATATTATTTTAGGGAATTACATATTCCTCCCTAAGGGAGGTGAAAGAGAAATAAGAGAAATTACATATAAGGACAACTTAACATAAGATAATTTCTAATTTACCCCTAATACAAAAAGTCTAACAGAAGACTCTTTTTCGTGCTTTGAAATTTAACAAAGTATTATGTGCAACTGAATCTGGGCTAGCGCTTCTCTTTTATAGAAAATCCAATCTTGAAGATTCCAAATAGACACGTGACTGAGCCACATGGTGTGATCCTAAAGGGCGATAATTAAGTTGTCCTTAATTTCCCAAAAGGACGATACTACCAATGGTGTAACATGAAAACCCCCTGTGGTAGAAATATCCATTACATTTTACACTGGCACTACCAACATCCACAATGCACGCTCATAAGGATGAAATAAAAATATCCTCCAATAAAGTAAGTGCATTGTTAATTAAACTGCGAGTGTTGGGACCCATGATTGACAAAAAATATTTGAAATTTCATTCAAATAATAATATTACCGAGGCCTTGGATTCCAACTGATCATAGTCCAACAACTCGCATACTTGGATGTTCACCCTTTCGGGATGCAGAACCTTAGTGAGGATCACCCCCATTCACGCATATACCCCACATGAGTTTCCGGTGTGTGGTCAATCTTGTCAGTAGGAATCAACCATTGGATTACCACGTTTGCATAAAATATATATGCAACAGTTAGTGCCTCTTAGGTACGGGAAAAGAAACTACCGAAAATTCCCCTTGTGATTAAATTGGTGGTAAACCAAATTAGTAATTTCAATGGATTGATGTTCAACAAAATTAAGTGTCTGCTTATATATTTCCGTACCAATCTAATGCAGATGCACACCCTTGAACCAATCCAAAGCCATCTGGGTATCTAGATGAAGATGAATCGGAACCATATTTGAGTCTTTGATCCAACAGGATTTTACGAAGTCTTATTTACTTGGGAATATTATGTTATCTTTTATTTCAAGTAGGATACGTAGGACTTAGAGTGGAAGTAGAGTCAATTTAGTTGTTTCCGTATTTGAGTTTATTCCTTGGTAGAGTAGGTTTTCATTTTGAGATGATTTTGTCTCCTATAAATATGTAATCGATGGACAAGTTTTAGACAGACAGGAGAATTGAATAGAGTTGAGCTGTGTGAAAGCATGTGGGCTAGTGTGTGTGATTTCAGCTCCCTCCCCTGCAACTCTGAGACATCTCAGGGGTTCTTTCCCGTTCCCTACTGGCCCTCCCTTCAATCTCCATCGGTGAAATATACAATGCAGCAACCCTAGAACAGAGTCCCCAAGTTTGCCTAGAGTCGTGAACAAGTGATGGTAAAATCGGGCAATTGCACATTATCAAAATAATCACAAGCATCACATGAATAAGAACTGTAATAATTAATTTAATCAAATTAATTGGGTTTGATGGACACACATCAAATGTAAATAATCCAACATCGGACATACAATAATTGTAATTTTTTTATTTTTTTACACTATCACGGATCCATGTAACCGACCCCATTTAGTTGGGAAAAGGCTTAGTAGTAGTAGTTGTGTCAGACATACAATAGTTCTATGTTAGAATCTGCTACATCAGATAGTTTAAGAGCCATTGCCTTTGGCTATTCCAATCCTTTTGAAATGCGATGTTCCACACACTTCTACAGTCTTAGATTTCGCTCTTTTCTATGCTTCAAGTGTTTGATCATGGAGGAGACTCATCATTGTGCTTCATTAGATTAATGAAACTGTAGAGCCCCTCCAGATGTTTTCTTATTTCAATGGATGCCATGGTAAGCCAATTCCTGACCTGAAACTGGAGTCAAGTGAGATAAATTGTATTTTGACTCCCTCTCTCTGAAATTCTCTTCTCAGTAATGCATATTCTTTCTTCATGGATCACAAAATATATTCCAAGTTAAAATTATTCGTTGAGAAAAATAGAAACATTAAGTGGTGTCTGTTAGGTAAAATTTTATTTTTGCAATATTAGAATTTCCAACTTTTGTCTTGGATATGGTCTTTAGTGATACAAGTTCTTCTAATCCTTGCAGGGCATTGTGGATCATTTAATTCCACAGAAGAAACTGCTTTGGATCTTGATGGTGGTACAGGACACAAGAAACCTCCTAGGAAGGGGAGGAAAAAATTGCAAGCAGCTCAGGATAGTATGGATTTTTTCTTTTCTTCCATTTCTTTTTATTACCTAAGCTTACTCAAATTACTTTAAGTTTTCAAAAATAAAGATAGGTTTTAGATGTTTGGAATGGATTTTTTAGAAGCATTCCTTGGATACTGTTGAGATTCTTACTTATTTCTTAATGGGAGATTTGTCAGCTCTCTTTATTTTGAGCAGTTTGTGGCACGATGAACTATTTACTTTTAATTCCTTGGTTTCTCCTAGACCAAGCTGCTGCAATTGTAGAGCAAGATAGGTCTGATCATGCTGCTTCGGAGTCCAAAGTTGATGACAAAACTGGAATGAATTGCTCCTTTTCTAGAGAGGCAAAAAGTAACTAGCTTTTACTCGTTTATTTGACCTCTTTTATCACATGATCACTAAAAGTACAATTTAGTCACTTTTTCTGCTTACAAGAAATGATGGGCATAGGATTCATTGTAAAAATATTGAACATTTTTTTCTAGTCAATATCTCATTTCTGTTTGTTAATGAATGCTCATAGAATTAGATAAGCTTTGTCAGTTTTGCAAGAGGGGGGTTGATTTGTCATCTGCATGGTTGAGCTTGTTATCTATGAGTTTGGATCTTTTGATCACGTAGGGTTCAGCATTATGATATTGATTCAAATTGGTATTGTTGTGATTCAAATTTATATTTTATTTTCATGGGGCTTGGTAAATAAATTGATCTTATTTGTCCCTTTTCCCCATATTGGTATGGGTTTGTTTGATCACACATGCAAAAGACCTTTGTGTTTTTGAACAGATAACCAAATTCTTTTTACTGCAAAATAAACAACAGAGTGCAAGAGATTAAATGCAACAATATGAAGAAAAGGCCAAAGGGATGCTCAATAGGATAAGGGCCTAAGTACAGTAATTCCTTTCTGACACAACTTGGCTAATTCATGAGAGAGTAAGTGAGCAGTTTTCATCTTCCAAGCAAAAGAGATGCTTCCGTGAGAAAACAAGAACCTGACTTTCCTAATAAAGTAAAGAAGTAGCTCCATGCATCACCAGAAATAGATTGCAGCCACCTAATCACCACCATTAAAAAGACATTGTTGATCTTGTTTTTTTATTCGTTTCCCTTATTTGGTTGTGTATTGTTCTAGGAACAGGTTTGCATTGGGAACTAATTTTTTTTTAGCGTAGGCCCTTCTGTTTAAGCACCTTTTGTTCATGCCTTCATGGGACCACGTCTGTACCACAGATAACTGGTGAGGAAATCACCATTATAGTAGTCACTAGGATACTATCACCAGTGATGATGCCTCTGGTCACATTGAGTGAAAGAGAATGATAACAATCATTCTACAATTAAAAATACTCTGCACACTTAATCAATGCCAGGGGGTGCCCCTCCCCCTTTGACTCAGGAGGGTAGCCTTTTCCTGTCCTATAGCCCCTTTGTGCTAACAACCCTTTACTATCAATCTATGCTTAGGATTTTTCCCCCGTTCTCCTCTCTCTCTCTCTCTCTCTCTCTCTCTCTGGGGGTGGGGATGGCGGTGGGGTGGGGGTGGTTGAGTTAGGGTGGGCATGGAGATGTGGAGGGAAAGACACAGTATCTCACCTGGCACTTAGGCTCTTAGATTTGGCTCCTGGTTCTTGATCCTGGACTTTCACTTATCCTTTGTCACTGAAGATGTCAAAAGTTTAATCCGCTGACTCCAGTGTTACCTTTTGTCCAAGTTGTTTTCTAATTTGCTACTTCTCCGACTGATCCTTACCTTCTTGATTGGGGACATATACAGACTGATTGCTGCCCCTGAATTTACTATTCTTGTGTGGATTGATCCTTGTAAAGGAATCAGTGCCTACGACAAGAAACCTTTACTGATAAATTTGCAATTTCGCATGTTCTGTGTGAATGACTGGATTGTTTATTGTATGAGGCCAGGATATTTTGGAATTGTTTCCTGCATTTATGACTGGATTGTTTGCTGAATGTCTCCAAGATAATTTGGAATCACTTCTTGGGGAAAGAGAAATAGAATTATTTATTCAAAAAAAAAAAAAATTTCTCCTACATTTACAAGTAGTATAAAAAGATCAGGGTGATGGGTTGGTTCCTATTATGCCCTTACCGACATTATAGTCTGAGCTGCTGTTACATTCCAGAGATAGGCTGTTGGCTTGGTCTTTCCTTGCCCAATGATATGGGACTATGTGTGTTGCTTGGACTCCTTTGGTGGAGAATAATAATAAAAGCCAGTCATTATTCAAGGGTAAACTGTGATCTCCTTTTCTCTATCATTTAGGGTCAGTTAAAAGATGTCTGTTCTGCCTTTCCATGTCCTTCTAGGGCTATGAGCCTGTGTCTGTGGTTAAGGCATGGGTCTGCCTTTCCACTTCTTTCTAGAGCTATATCTGTGGTTAAGGCATGGTTCTTTAAACTTTTTCTTCTTACCTCTATTTTCTTTGCCTGTTCCTTCTAGAACTTTTATGCTGCCACTTTATCCTTTGGTTATGATATTTGTCTCTATTTCCCATGAAACAAAGCCTTGTTGATTCTTGATTATTTTGTCAGCTATTGGGCCTACTTGTACGTTCCTTCAAGTGGATTGAAGGGCCAGCAGTTGAAGGTATTCCTAGAGGCGTGGATTCTTTTTTTTTTGGGTAATTTACAGCACCGCCCCCTAGAGAATGCCACAATTATAAGACCACCCCTTTTGTTTCACCAAATTATACTTAGACCCCCTACCGTCAGTCACTGTTAAGGAATATACCTTATATGCTGATGTCAGCAATTATATTTTATTTTAAATACCAAAGTATCCTTATTATATATAAAGTACGTAAAATACCCTTGTAATAAGTTACTATTTCTTTCACCCCATTCCAAGATCTAATTTACTGTTGTCCCAAATCGTGGGACTCGGACCATCGGCGATCGTTTAGAGCAGTGGCGGCGGTATTGGCTACGACCTCGCGAAACCCCTCTGACCTGCTTTGAACCTTGCAAACATGCTCTTTGCCTCGGGACTAGACAAATGAGGCTGGAGGAAATCCTCGGAACCTCCTTCGCCTTCACCGCTTCTACCTTCCACGTAGTTTTCAAGTAGGGAGCTCGGGGCAAAGTGCAACCGCATTGGACCGGAATTCAGCTGCTGCTGTTGGTGGCGATGATGGGGTCCGAAGCCATGGTTTCGCTGTTCTTATGTTGCAGTTTTGATTCCGAATGCTTGAAGGTTGAAGGAAACAAAAGGCTCATGTCCTTCGAGGATGCTATAGATGCATACATCCCCTAATGAGTGATGATCGGGAGTCCAAACTAAATAATCTAACCCCCCACAAATTAACTAGATTGAAAATGAAAAGGAAAAAAACCCTAGATCGTAGATGAAAGACAATAACAAGTCATAAGGTTCAGGTGAGATTGGCAAATTCTTCTCTCTTCTTCAACTTTCCATCAACAGGCGAGCTCTCGGAAACTTCAAAATAGTTAGAACTCCAAGCATCAAGCTGCTTCAGACGGATCGAATGCTAAACTCACTATAAGTAACAAAAACCAATTAACAGATTCCCACTGCCCGTATGAATAAGGGATACAGGCATACGGGCCTTTGATTTCAGAATCCAAAGCTAAACATTGCTTGCCATTTCTCTCCCAAAGTGGGGTCTTGCCTCTTTTCTCCAATCATTACTGTTTCTTTTATGCTTTGATGCAGCAAAAATATGCTTCTATAACTTTCATGGCCACCATTGAATTAGACTCGAAATGCACAGTCAAGCTTGTATATCCTTAATCAAAAGTCCGTATTTCATAACAAATAATAGTGACAAGCAATAGAATATGAAGGCGCCTCCGTCGTCGGCAGTGCCCATTGGTTCTCGTTGAACAGTTCGTATATGAAGCCGCTCTTGGTCATTTCCGGGTGCAGAGGCTGAGGTGAAGGAATCTCTGCCACTGCCGTCGAGGAGCTCGTACTGAATATCGGAGGTTTTGATGGCATTGCCGAAGAGTTTATAGGGAGGGTATATCGGTCATTTTAACTCGACACTTAACAGTGACTGACGACAAGGGGTCTGAGTATAATTTGGTGAAATAGAGGGGGTGGTCTTATAATTGTGGCATTCTCCAGGGGGTGGCGCTGTAAATTACCCTTCTTTTTTTTGGGGTGGGGGGTGGTGGGGGGGTTGAAACCTAGAGGCTTGAATTCATACTCTTAGGTTTTCTGTTTCATAGAAGTAGCATACTGTACTGTCATTCTTTTGGGGCTAGAACATGGACTGTTGTGCGGCTTGTGCCAGTTGTGAGAACAGAAGCGCGAGAATCACCACCCCAAAAGAATGCCCTTATTTTACAGCTGTCATTTGGTCACAAGTGGTCTCTAGATCTGTTAGTTCTGTCCTTGTCTTGTTGGGGAAATGAAAATAACTTTAAGAACGTAGGTTTTTGTATTTTCTTGGGGGTTAAGAAATTAAATGATTTCAAGTTGTACCTGAATGATTTTACTTTTATGTTGCACATCTCTAAATTCCAAGAGCTTTGGTTTTTTTCATCATATTTTGGTTTATTTTTATAATGATTTTTTGAATAAAGATTTTTGGATGTATAAATCTATGTCTTGAAGTTCTCTCAAGTCTCAACTTCTTCATTGCAGAATTCCTTTTATGTCAAACTAGCTTTACAGATTATGTAGAAACAAGTTTCTCATTGAACTTATTGAAGTGAAATCCATTTGTTCAAGTCTTAAATTCACAAGGCCAATCCCTTCCTCTTCTGTTCAGGGCACTCAGTTTCTATTGATGAAGATGCTTTAATGGATGGTTCCAGAATTTGCCCTGGAAGTATAAACTATTCAGCAGGTGTAATGTCTGCTTCAAAAAGACGTACTATGTCGTATGTTCACTTTGCCTTTGTACAGTACAACTTATCTTGATTGTACCTGAATATCTTCAATCCCTAGAACTTGCAAATTCTAGTTATCTTTATGACTTCTTACATCTTGTCATTTCAATTTGAGGTTGGGTACACGGAGACAGAAAACATTTCTTACCTTGTGCCCTTGTTTATTACAAGTTATTCAGTCATTCCTAATAAGATTTATCTTTATGATTTTAGGTTTCAAATGCATTGAGGTCTCCTTTGTTTCAAAGAATTAATGCAAGTCTCCTCATTTGTCCTCATAGGATTGCAGTTGAGGGTTTACAACCGTCTGATGACTTAGAAACAGCATATCGTGTAACTGCAAATATGGGTATAAGTTGTCGGGTGGCGCAAACCTGTAAGGCCAGTTTTGATTTCTTGCAGCTATCCTGTTCTGTCAAGTCTTTTTTTTTTTTTTTTCCCTTTACTTTCATTAGATTGCTTATGAAATATCAGCCATATCTTAAATAGTATACGCTCTTCTTTGGAGTAGAAACTATTTGCAGTACATGAATGCTAGACCATGAATATTAAGAGTGTTTTCCTTGTTTATTCCTATTCAGTTATTGCTGCCGTTACATTGGTAGTGACAGTTCAGTTTCATGAACTACAGAATTAGTACAGCATCCGGCTTTCCCAGAATATCTATTGTTAAAAATCGAATTCACTTCATAGTAACTTCTAGGGTTGGACTTGGATCAAGTTTGGTCAGGCTTCTTCTGACCACAGCCTGAAAGAGATGCGATGCGGCATCAACCCTAATCAATCCAACCTAATTTGCTTAGCCGTGGCTAGTTGGATCAGATTGTGTGGAGTTGGGTGTCCTATATTATAAATTTTCAATTTTGAGGAATTCATGAGAATGAAATGCACATTACCGTATTTGGAATGGAAGTGGGTGGATATGACCATTGCTGGTAAGTTTGGCTGTGACTGGGTGGGCAAGCTTTCTTTTGGCGTTGCCATTTTTCACATTTGGATGAAGTGTAACATCAGGCGATGGACCCATAAATCTAGATCCATCCACAAAAGTTGGGATATTATCTCCTTCGACATCAAATCCAAGTTCTCGTGTGTCCCCTCTCGGTGCTTTGATACCACGAGGGACATGCTTATGGTTGTCTCGTAGGGTCTCCCATTCCTTTTGTCCCCGCCCCTCCTTCCTAAGGACTGTTGCCTTGTCCTCAGTGGAGGTGCCCTTGTATTCTCCTCCTTTTTAATATATATTTATTCACACAAAAAAAAAAAAAATCCTGCATAGTACTGTTCTACTGGGTATCTATTAAATATTAAGTCCCTTTTGCTGCAAGGCCTCTGTGTGTGTGTGTGTATGTGTGTATATCTAATGAATTGCGTGTGCAATTGCAACTTCCATCTTTGGCATAATCTTTTTAGGTACCTGACTTGTTATTCCTAATCATGTGCGCCTAAAAACAATTTCATGCATTTCATCTTAGATACAACTTACTGCATGGGATTGCTGGAAATTGCAGAGGACACCTTTTCCTAATACCCTCAACTTTCTGTACTTGTATTCTGTAGAAAATCAAAGATCTTAACCAGTAACTTGGGAGAAGAGAGATGAGGAAGAAGAAGAGAGAAGGCAAGGGAGAGGAGCAGCCCATTTGTTCAGCAGTCTCCCTCCATCAATCATAGGTGGAAAAGGAAATACAGTCCTAGTCTAACTTTAGTTTAGGAAACTAGAGATCTAATCTAACTAGGAGATTAAACAACCTAATCTAACTTGGAAAGTGACTAAGATAACCATGTCACAATGGGAACACTCCCCTTATTGTGGATACATATTCCAACACTCCCCCTCAAGCTGGAGTATACATGTATGAAAAGAAGCTCCAGCTTGGACCAATGATAATGGAAAATCAAATGTAACACTAGTCTTGAATGGTAGTTGTTAACTCCAGTGAAACTTCAATCAATCAACATAAAACTAGCAGCAATATCGACTCGAACACATTAACATCAACAACATCAGTATATGAAAAAAAGTTGTGTCGAACTATCAACAATGAACAAAATGGACGGTAGATAATCATCAGCATGTGCAATACTTGATTTTCAAGAGAAGGAGACTTGATCTTCAATGTCTGAGGAAGATTCAATCTCCAAAAGGAAGAATAAAAAAATCACAAAAAGAGTAGATATCATCAACCGCAATCCAAAATACCATAGTAGCAAAACAGGAATGACAGATGCTCTCCTATAACTGCGGAACTTGATTTCCAATAGGGGAAGACACAATCTTGAATAAAAGGGAAGAACTCAATCTTCAAAGAAGGAATCAATTGAATCATACAAGGTGGACAACCAACAACAATAGATCTTAGCCTTATCCCAACTAAATGGGGTCGGCTATATGGATCCGAGAGAATTTAAAAAAAAAAAAAGGGTTTCAAAAGCTAGAATCATTACTGAAGACACAAACTGATAAATAATCTTCACCGACAAAAATCTTCTAATAATGAATTGTGTAGAGCAGATAAAAATCTCCAATATCCCCCTCATGTATAGCATTACACGTGAACAAATAATTCCAATAGATAAAAATCTCCAATAATGTCTAATCTCCCCCTCACGGCAACAAGGCTGAACAAACAATCTCCAAGTACCATGGAATGCCAATACCAATGTCAAAAAATGCTATCAATCCCAAATATTGATTTTGGGCCCACCAAAGTAATTAATTGGCACATGTATATGCCCAATGGCAATTCTGTAATTACTTCATGCAATCCTCAATTGATGTGGAACCTGTGTCAAAATACCCAATTGGGTTTGCATGGACCCATCCAATTTTATAATATGCGATAACAAGGGTTAATGGCAGAACCGTAATTAATCAGAATGTGCAAGATTAATTGTAAATTTTTTAAATCCCTCAATCTTACAAGGGAGTGGTAGTACTGTAAATAGGTTGAAGTCTTTGAGAGAGTGGAAAAGGGGATTGACATTCTTGTAATTAACCTCAAGTTCCAACGTGGGATGGCAATTTAGTAATAAAGGGAACTTTAATTAAAACCATAATCCAAGGCCAAAGGATAAATTGGGAGGAAAAAAAAAAGTAGGGGCAAGGTGTAATAAAGAGGCGAAAGGAGGGGCAATGATATGGGAAGCAAGAAATTAGGTGTTATCCAATGTATAAAGTGGGAGGGGTATACTTGAAAGAAGAAATAAAAGAACCATTAATGGAATTAAAGGGTAAAGATGGGTAATAATGGAAATAGGGATTAAAAAGGGTTTTAATTATACCTAATAAAAAAGAAGGATTATCACCATCGTCTTCACCTTGTGCTCAAACAGAAAGCGGAAGGCAGCACTGGTTCAAGACCTAGAACTCCATCTATAGGCTCTTGTCGGTCTTGCGATTTCAAGGGTAAGTCGATATTGAAGATACCTATCAATTGCACATTGTCACCAGCCCAAGCATTAACCCAAGAGAGGTATTTGATGTCTGAAACTGAACCCAGTGGAAGAACAAAACCCAGAGCTGGACTTGACTTGGCAATCTGTATTCCAACGAGGTTTGAGCAGAGATTTCACAGGTAGGTCGCCTTGAAGGTTGAGAACCCTTGACCAAAGTTTCAGTCCAAGCAGATCAACAGTACGGAAATCGACCCTCTTGGTTAGAGCTGCGACCACCGCCCAGAAACATTGTATTTCTAGGTCCATGGAGGAATTGCAGCAGCAGCAAACGAGAACCAATCGGCATCAACCAGATTTGAAACCGACACCAGCAGAGTCAAAGCAGGCCATTCAATCTCCAAATGAGAGGAGTAAACAGCAGCAATCGATTTCCTCAAGTAGAGAGTCCAGTGAGACCACAACAAAAGCATCCTATGGCAGAAAAACATAGCAGTAGGTATGAGGTCACAATAAACTTCCTCAATCGATCAGTAAAATCAGGGGGGGAGATATAGGAGCAGTAAAACGATGGATGAAACAAACCCAAACAATAGCAGAATCGATTTCAATGATGAACAGTACCAGATTTTTTTTTCTAGCAACAATAATCGAACACATGTTATCCTATTTTTTTATTTTCTTCTTCTTTTTCTTCGTGGCTCTGATACCATGTAGAAAGTCAAAGATCTTAACCAGTAACTTGGGAGAAGAGAGATGAGGAAGAAGAAGAGAGAAGGCAAGGGAGAGGAGCAGCCGATATGTTCAGCAGTCTCCCACCATCTTATATTTATAATAAATAGATCCAAGTACAATCATAGGTGGAAAAGGAAATACAATCCTAATCTAACTCTAGTTTAGGAGACTAGAGATCTAATCTAACTAGGAATTAAACAACCTAATCTAACTTGGAAAGTAACTAAGATAACCATGTCACAATGGGAACACTTCCCCCTATCACGGATACATATTCCAACATATTCGAAAAGTTTCATCATTTATGACTGATTTTATACCTGATTTTCTGCATGCATGTAGTGAATTTTGTGTTACTAGACTCTTGTATTAGATATCTCAAACCTGTCCTGCACCAGAGATGCTAGTTACAAGGTGCCCGCCTAGGCATCACCTAGACCCTAGGCATGCAATATATGACCATATGTAATATAGAAATGATAAATTTATGGGAAAGGGCTGGGCACACCACCCGCGTGCCACACGCTAGCTGGCGCTGTGTCTTATCTCTCTCTTTTGCCCTTTGAAATGACCCCCTGCCCTTCCTGGGTACCATCCTGCACCCATTGGTGCTGCCAGCTATCAGGCGGTATATATGAGAAAACTAACTCATAGTAAGCAAAGCATAAGATATAATATAAGAATATTCAAAAAAAAAAACAAAAAATATAAATCAATGTAAACTCATGAAGTCTCAACAAGGTGTGCCGTCGCCTTTGACCCAAGAAAGAGCCTGGATGCTGCATCATTAAGCTTGATAGGTGTAATTTTGACATTGAGGGAGTCCATTGAGGATTTTGAAATGCCCCTTATGTATGTAAAAGAATAACCAGCTGCAGTATGTCAATGGAATCACCACCAAACCGACAGAACAGCAGCCCAGAAGATGACCAATTATATAAGGATGAATGTCCAGCTGTGTGCCAACAGCAAAGACCATAATCTGGTCTGGCAGATATCGAACCCAAATTGAAAACCAAATCAACTCTTTGAATAGGGCTCAATTTTGGTTAGAAATTGTTGGTCAATAAAACACCAAAAACCCCGCGATAGAGGTTAATCCAGCAGTTAGATAAGAATCATAGATTGAAAAATCAGAATCTGAGAAGACGAACCCAGAATTGGGGAGAATCTGTGTATCAATATATCACAAGCTCTGATTTGCCTCAAACTCAGGTCGAAGGTGACTCATAGACTGGTCTTCAGTGCCTTGAAATGATATCAATAAGATCTGATGGCCAGATCTTCCACACTGGCAGATCTCAATTCTGCCAAAAACAGCGTATTGCTCAGTCCAGAATATCAGTAATCTTCAATGGGTTTGATGATCAGACTCAAAGTTGGCCTAATGCAAAGTATCAGCAGATCTTAATTCTGCCGGAAGAAACCCATAAAACAAGGTACCGCAGGGGAGAAAAGCAGCAGCAACTTCATATAAATCAATTCTTGTAGATAGGTAACTCCATGGAATCACTGTTGCAGATAATCTCCATCATGTAGATAGAATATATGAAGGAAACCCTCGTTTATATTCATATAATTATCAATATACGAGAATAATATATTTCTGGTAATTCATTCAAATGTGTAATTTCTTGTTTACAAAGATTTACAACAAACATTATACAACATGACAGTAGAGAAATTTAGTATAAAAAAACTTACATAAAGGTAGAACACTAGCACACTTGAAGAAGTAAGTACAACATATCTTGATTACAAACTGATCACTCAAAAAACACTCAGAACGAAAATAGAAAAAACAAACGGACACAAAACTTAAGCTTGGAAATTCTGATGGTCCACCTTCAGTGAGAGGGGCTTCCTTATATAGAGAATTAGATAGCTTCGGGCTTCAAATTCTATTCAATGAAGATCACCTAAAGATTAAGGTGGTCGACAAGAGGATAAGTTTATCTTGATTGCAGAGCTGATAAACTTTGCTTTTTCATCCGAGCGATGAGACATTTTTAAAGTAAGATCTAACTATCAGCCAAAGTGATGCAGATTAATAACCAAAATAGGCTTGTTTTATTAGGAATAAGCCTAGGGTTGTTCGGTTTTCTTCCATGTGGTTTGGAGTGTATTGGGCCACTTTTATGGGTCTAAAAGAGGGGCTCTAAGATTGAGTACAGGATTACTAGTTAGTTTCCTTTTTAGTTGGGCTTTGATGGGGTTAATTAGTTTCTAATTTCAGTCAGTAGTTAGTTTCTAATTTCAGTAATTGTATTTTCCTAGTTTCTATTTTCAGAATTGGAAACTAGAGGAGTTGTTTTTATTTATTTTCCTATTTCAGTTTTGGAAACTAAACTTAGCTTCTATTTTGTAAATCCCCCATCATTATTATAAATAAAGGAGAGCTCTCATTAGTAGAGCTACGATTTATGAATGAAAAAAAGATGCTTGCTGCTATGTCTTTGCTGGGACTACTGTGTGTTTGATAACAGTGGAAGGGAGTGGTGTTTGATCCATTTGACTCCTTGCGGTGGGAAGCCCAGGAGGATCTACTACATGTGTTTTTTTTTTTTTTTTTCAAGGTTACTATAAGGCTCCATTACTGTTCTATCAAACCAGGTATTTATCCATTCTCTTTTCTCAATTCTGTCCAGAAAATCCTCATATTTTCCTATTTGATCCCTTGCTGCCTGAAACACTTTCAGCCATCCTTTGTGGCTGAAAATTGGATCGAACCTCCCTCCCACCTAGTACTACCTTCTATCCAAACCTGGTCCAATTCTGACCAGCCAATTGGGAGATATTAGAAATCTCCCCAATTTTGAATTTTATTGACCTATTCTGCCAAGATTTGACATCAATGGACTTGCCTTGATTTCTGTTGGTTTCTTTGGGGTTTGGATCATATTATCAGCTGGATTTAGGCCTCTTACAGTCCCTGTTAAGGCCCTATCATCTATTGTTAATTCTGTTCACAGATTCTTAACAGTTTTGTAATCGGTTGGCTGTTATAGACTTGGTTTTCCCTTTTAATCCTGAACTGCGTTGTGTTGCTGTTCTACTTTGGATAATGGTTGTTCTTTGATAAGTATCCTGCAGTTTGGGATCAGGTTGGCCTTGCCAATCCTAGTTCTACATTACAAAGAGACTTACTTTAAAAATATCTCATTGATCGGATGAAAAAGCAAAGCTTATCAACTCCGCAATCAAGATAATCTTATCCCCTTGTCAACCACCTTAATCTTTAGGTAATCTTTATTGAATAGAATTTGAAGCCCAAAGCTCTCTAATTCTCTGTATATGGAAGCCTCTCACTGAAGGTGGATCATTGGAATTTCCAAGCTTAAGTTTTGTGTCAATTTGTTTTTTCTAATTTTTTCTATTTTCGTTCTGAGTGTTTTTTGAGTGATCAGTTTGTAATCAAGATATGTTGTACTTACTTCTTCAAGTGTGCTACTGTTCTACTTTTATGTAAGTTTTCTTATACCAAGTTTCTCTACTTTCATGTTGTTGGTTTTATAGAATAGACATGGCAGCATAGGTTGCTGCAAACTGCAAGAGAAGATCCCTAGAAGACGATCAAAGCAAGGATTGAAGAAGACTGATTAATTAGGCTCTGTTACCATGTAACAGTATCAACCTAAACAATCAGCAAGCAAAGACGAGAGGAAAGAGAAGAAGAATCTAAGGGAGAAGGGAGAGAGGAGAGAAATCGAGAGAGAGAGGTGAAAGGAGTCTATGCTAAACGGAATGACTAGACTATACCCATAATGCACTATAAATAATAATACTTAAGTGTAATTACAAGTACATTACTTAAACCAACTAATTACAATACTACCCATAACTCACTATACCCTTAGAGCAGTGGAAACACTTAATGACGCTTAACAGAAGTGATGTGTGGTTGTGTACATCTGCGTCTTGTCTGATATATCTAATGTAAATCAAGAGAGGTTCCAACACAAGTATTCATGCCAAAAGCCCAAATCCGAATCTAATGGGTTTAATAAGCAGCCTAATTGGTTGTATGGGCCGTTTAGTATTTAGTCCTCTAAAGTGTTAAGTCTTGGGGATATCAATAGGTTCTTTGAGTTCTCAATAGGTTAGTATCATTGTTTGTTGTGAAAGACCTTATAAATGTAAGGTTCATTAAATATCTTGGAAAGAGTCCTGTTGTAAGTCCTTGGAAATGTAAAGGCCATTAAGTCTAGGAGGAAGACTCAATGAGTCTAGAACTCTCAAATCCTCTCTATAAAGGAGTTGCTTGTAAGCTAAAAAAAAAAAGTTAAGAATTTGAATGAAATTAAGTTTATACAATTCTTCTGTGAGAAATACAGCTGCAGTGAGATTAAGATTATGTTGCTGGTGAGAGACTGGGGGTGGGGTTTGGTGAGATGCTATCCTAGGCTTGGGGTAGGACTGTTCAAGTCATATCTTTCTTCTTATACCTTATCTCCTCTATTCTGTCCATGCAAGTATCATGTAATTTTTGAAGCTATCTTGGACTAGTTCTGAAGCTTGTTATAAGGTTAGACTAGTCTCCATTAATGTCCTAAATGTCCTTATCAATCTCTTCTGTCTAGTTTCTATATACCAAATGGTAGGAAAATGGAAAATTGAACTGGTAAATTAATACCCATGTGCGCTGATACATAATTTTACAGAATTAAAGATACAGTGCAGATATATACTAATATAAACAACACTCACACGCTAATACATGGATAGCCTTATTCTTCATTCATTCCTCCAGGTGGAGAATTTTCCAAGGGATCAATTGCTGGACAAGAAAAGCCTTGTGACTCTGTTGAATATCCAAAGCCTGGGCAAGTGTCTGACTGCAGAATTTCAACCAAAGGTATCCATGGCCTTGTAAAAGTTGCGTTTTTAAATTCGCATGTCGAAGCACCCAGAGAGGAGGACAAAATAATCTAATCACAGAAGTGTTTGTACTTCATACCTGGTTACTCAGGGCTGAAGATGTTTGGACAATTTGAAAAGTGAACCTGAACCTCGTCTCATGTGTCTCAACCTAGGTTTTAAACTGGATGTGGTATTGAACTGAAAATGGGCCTGGCTCTAGTTCAGGTTTTGACCAATCAAACCACAATTTTGAGAAATGATTAAATAATTAAATTTTTGAAAAAAAAAAATAGAAGAATAAGGAAAACTGTCAAACTAAATTGGATGGTTCCTGAAAATCAGACAATTTGGGGGGCGGGAGTAAAGAGAAAAATAAGGAAAACCGCCAAACCAAATTTGTTGGTTCCTGAAAACCAGACGGTTTAATTCGGTTTTAGCCCTAGGTGGTTCTATGCCCCACACCAAGTCGAGAAGAGGGCAGTTCCAGTCTAACCCATTCTACCATCCCATCTGGGTATGGTCTCAACTTCACCATATCTGAATTTATTTGTCAGCAATCATCTGACTTATTTGTAAACAAATTCAGATGCTCCAGTTCCTCTTGCAACCAAAGTTTTCCACTTACAAAGAAATAATCGTCTCCGGGCAGTACTCAACCATCTTTACTTTGAAGCATCAACATATTCCAGTGATTCTCTGAGCCTTAAAGTGGTACAAGGAAGTGTGGTACTTCCATCTCAGGATTCGTCACCTAAGAATTCATTGCATGACAAAATGGATGACCTACTGCAAAGGAAGGTTTGCATCTCATCTTATTCCCATTGTGCCTTGCTGCTTCTTTTTTCTGAACCTTTTTGTGGATTGACATTTGGATTTTGGCATCTTATTTTCATTAGCACCTTGTTATAAAATTATGCGGGACATATGTGTAGCTGTTTCTATTTATATGTTTATTCTGGAAAGAATTCTGGTTATCTTCTGGTTTTATTTGTCCTGAAGAAAGGAACAACTTACTTCTTTTCTTTTTGAACAGAAAGATACTTCTGCATTGCATGCTGCACGCAAGCCTGACCAAATTTTGGCTCAAAGTTCTGAATTGTGTTTGGGAAACTCAAATGGCCATCCTGCAATCACAAGCATCTCGAATCAGTTTTGGGACAATAACTTTTCAAGACCTGGAATCTCTGTTGATGCTTCTCCCATGGGGATGATAAGAGGCAGATATCTTTCGGCCCCTTACTCTTTTCCTGGTAACTCTGGTAGGCACTACCACTCACTTGTTCATTTGATGAGCTCTTCCCTCTTGCAGTACAATAAGTTTGCATTACCCATAATCATAAATCATGAAACATAGTAGAAGTGATTTAAGTGAAAGTGATGTTAAGCCAGAATCATTATTGTTAAACCTAATGATGACCTCTTCAGGCCTGGTCCAACTGGTGATCTAAAGTCTGTTCTGTTTCTTAAATGCGGTTTTCTTTTGCTGGTAGAACCTCATGTGCATTGTAAATATCATTAAGAGTGCACAATATGCAAGTGATACGGCCCTTCACTACAGACTAGTCCTGATTACTCAAAACTTGTTTTAGTTGATCCTCTGCCGAACACAGTGAACATTGAAGATATAAATAAGGAGCATATACTTGTTTTTTCATATGGTTTGATGGTCCCTCTGTATTATTTTTATACAGGCCTATATTGTTCTTTCTGATTTTGTAAAATATGTTCCTTTTCGTCCCGTCTAGTCTTCACTGCAGAGAGATGCTTCTTATCTGCTTTTATATGAGAGAATATGTGGGTAGAAATTATTAAACATGTGAATTCACTAGTGGGTACATATATTTTGATGCTAGATGTTCTGCATTGCATGTAAAGATACATGGTAAAACTATATGAATGCTTGTGTGTAAAGCAAGAAGCATCATTCTTGCTTCCTTAAGTACATCTGCCTATTGATTCCTAGTGTCCTTCATGCCTCTCTTTCGGGTTACAGGGTAGGATATTTAGGGGATGGGAAATAAAGTTATTCCTATGGATAATAACTAGTCACTGGTTTTGTAGGCACATCGCTTGGGACCATGCAGCAGCCTGATGGAAGTGTTCCAGTTATATAGCACTCTCAAAGAGATGCTTTTCTTTGTGAGTAAATTTTATACGTCATCGCCCAATTCATTCGTATAGGTCATCCACCATTGATGTTGGCATTTTCGCGTTGTTCTTTCCCACAGTAGAGATCACATTATCAAAGTTCTTTTTGTCTTCAGGGTGATATTTATGATTTGCGATGTTAATGGAACCTTTTTTTTTTTTCTTTATTGGGAGTAAGCTTGTAGTCATGGAACTAAGTTTTCTTGAGCATCAATTTCCTGGAACTGCATATATTTGATGATTAATTGTTTACTAATTACCCATTTTATATTTATTTTATTATTTTAAAATTTTTATTAATTCGGGATGATAATGATATAGCCACACAAATCTTATAAAATTGTGATGAGTTGCTGCCTGTTCTATTTTTGGTTGCAGAACTATGGTTCAATGTATCCTGTGGTTTTATGAAGGATGTGACTTTTGCCGGAACCCTCCTAATCAGTGATGTGTATTGTTTATTGTATACTAATCATATGCAAATCCTTGTTGACCATCACTATCTGAATGGCCCAACAAAGGGAGGAAGTTGTTTTGGTTGGTTAATAGTCATTAACTCATTATTAAAGAAGGGGACTGATAATATTCTCAAGGGTTGGTAAACTTTGCTGGTTTACTACTTCCCACTTTGCAAGCAATTTGGGTGGACATGTTATAAAAGGGGTTAAAAATATCAGCAAAAAATGGGCATGCTATATGGGTTAAAAGGTCTTCACCCAAAAAAAAAAAAGGTTTAAAGGTGTCTCTAAAGTTGTAAAAAGTACAAACTTGTTATTAACCTGCATTATTACAGATTACAGATTTATCACTTTTTAATTTTTCATTACTTTAAACCATTAGAATTTACTTGCTTGTGTGGCCATTTTGTCAGCGCGCACACCAACGGGAGGCTGTGTAGAGCATTTTCAGTGCATGGGGTAAGGGGGGCAACGTAGTCTTTTTGTGTATCTAATTTGGTATACGTGAGTGAGTAGTTTAATTCTTTCCATTTATGGTATTAAATTTTTACCAGTGAGATGGATATTTATTTATTTTTATTTTTAGAAATGGGTATTGAATTCTCTATAACATAGATACCCGCACCCACCATTGCTTGCCACAATGCAAGTGGTAAACACTAAAATTAATTGTTGTATTCTTTTCCATATATTGGTGGAATCCACAACTATTGGGGTTAGGGTCACCATATCTCAAAAGGCAGAAATTGACCAATCAAATGAGAGGAGAATTTTGCCTCTATCCTTTTTTGAGTGATAGAACAACTCAAAAGGGGGAAAATAATAAAAATATAAGTTATTTAACATGTCTTTAATGTGTGCCTTGTGACTGAATTGGCAATTCACATGGTGCTTTATGGAATGTGTATAATATAAAGCAACCACTCCTGAGTCAGTACATTACTCTTATAAGGAGGAAGTTTTCTGTGTCACCGGGGAGGAAGATAGAATCTCTACGTCTAAGGCTGTTACAAAAGAATTCTTAGGGATCTTTATTAATAGGACTCTGATATGGCTGATCTGATGCTGAGTCTTAAGACTAATACTATCATGGCACTCTTTTTCCTTTCCTTTTCTTTTCTTTTTGGAATGAGTTCGCTTCACCCATGGTGAAGGAAGAATCCCCTCACCATAGACATCTAAATCTTCTTATTGTGGAAAAATATTAATGATCATGCCTAATAAGGTGTGAGAGTTAACGATGAACCCATAGATAGGGTCACATCATCAATAGATAAATAACTACCTATGAAGGATTTTCTTATTTTCTAATAACGTCTATAAGCAACACATTAGAGACAAAAATAACTAAAAAGATAAAAATTTCTCATAGTACATTATCAGCATTCCATTAGAGGATGGGATGTGACAATTATGACCATCATATATATATATATATATATATATAATGATTTTGAGTGTCAAATTATGTTCATATTCAATTGTATACTCACCCAAGCGTAACCATGTATGCGTTTTTGTTAGCCATCTATGTATTATATATATATATATATATATATCGAAAATTGTCCATTCAAGAGAAGCATGACTTGGCAGAGTCCACATTCAGGTACCATTGGTAGAGAAGGGATGTGTTCATGTATCACAATTTGGAGTCAAAATCAATTATATACCTTTTGTGTATTGTCACACATTTTTTCCTTTTCCCTCATCTTGTAATCCATGTCTTAGTTTGCACCCTCTAGTCATCGACTTTGAAGCCTCATCTTGCCACTTGACTATTATTGACTAGACTCAAACTTAACATGTAAATAAAAGACCTTGGGATCTATCTAACAAATTATTGAATCCAATTTTATATATCATATGACAAAAATATATAGTTTACCAAATAATACTCTCTTACCGTGTTGCATGCCATTTTTATGTAAAAGCTCGTTTTATTTTTATAATATAATATAGCGCTCTCTCTCTCTCTCTCAGGGGAGTAAGGGTATCTCGACAGCTCAGAAAACCTTTTTCATAAAATAAAATAAGTGAAAAAGCCACCCACTTGACTTAATATGAGATAATAATTAAAGTGGAAAGGGAAGATCTCAAAGAATATCACTTCCTTAATCCTTACCCAACTTATCTGTGTTTGTTTTGTTTTGTTTTGTTCCTTTTTTTTATTCCTTTTTTGTTTTTTAATCAAGTTGGAATTTTTTTTATGAGAAGGAAACTAGCTAATTTTGTTGGAGAAGAAAGAGCCAAAGACATAAAATGAATCAGAAAATGTCCATCCAGATAAATAATGCCTCAAATCTTGTTTATTTATTTATTTTCTCTGTGTGATCTTTTTGATTAGTTACAGGTAGGATCTCACTAGAGTCCACTCTCTATCCCTTTCGATCTACTTTCAGGTAGGTTGGCTAGTCTTTTCTGTGATTTGCTACTTTGAACAGGAGGAGACAATGGCAGAATAATAGCCCCATACTCTGATATATTACCAACCCATCAACGCATAAATCAAGCTTTTTAGTTCCCCCTCCCCAGCCCTTTCTTTAAAAACAAAAGACAACCCAACCAAGAACAATTCTTGGTTGACTAGGGTTTAAAAGAGTGGAATCGAGATTTAGATTGGTCCCAATCGATTCTGATTTCAATCGACCAGAATTAATGACAATCTACCCTAACCCTAGAAATGCATTACGAATAGACTGATCTAATCCAAAGTTTTAAAATCTTATGGTTTAGTCATTCTATTTCCATTACATAGCAAGTTATAGGAAGCTAAAATTTGGTGAACAAGTAGAACTCAAGATCTCCTGGCTTACATGTCAAGTTTTAGTGCGAGCGGAGTTTCCCACATAGCAAATGAAGCAATAAAAAATTATAAGTTACAAATAAGATATATGGATTAAGACATTCATAGGAGAGTATGCTATTACATATGAGGATAAATGGTTAAAATTTGAAATTCGATAAATACCTAATCTAGACCATTTTCCTAACATCAAAAGGTTAAAATTATCACAACATTTTTTTATGAATCAAATAAATGTGTCAATGAAAATAACTGTTTGTTCAGTTGGTTGGTGCCTTAATAGTGAAATCCATACTCCTAGAAGGCTACGGATTCGATTTTCTTGTCTTCACTTTCTGACTTAAGCTCTCTCTTTCTCTCTAGAGTTGGATGGAATTAATAGGGAAAAAATGTGACAATCAGAAAAGAATAGTATTTGACCCAACCATGAATAACATATGATAGTATTTGGGCTCCATTCTGCCCATTAGCTGGGAACCATTCATCCCAAATTCAAGCCAAATAGGGCCATTCCTAATTTGTTTGGATGCATTGATTCCATAGAGAATACTTAGATAAGACATTTGACTTTTCTCTCTCTCTCTCTCTCTCTCTCTCCACTTATTAGAAAATTGGAATGGAAGGAGGATTCATGATCCCCACCCATTTGTCTCAATTTCACGTTATATAATTGTGTCTACTTAAAAGTAGCACCGTTTCCTTTTCATCATTAATCTTCAATTCTTCATCGAAAAATATTGAATCATAACACTTTCTTTTGTATCATTTCCCTGATTTTTACCTTATAAAAGATAAATCGACTTTTCTTGTTTTGTTCTTTCTTCCTTTGTCAGATTCGATGGGAATGAAGCTATGAATGACCCATTGACCTAGATCCTCAGCTATATTTGGTCCATTTTAACTAAGATTTGGCAAATGTTTTGGATAGTTTAATATTAATTGAAAATGAGTACATTTATGTTTGATCATATATTTCACTCATTATGTGAGTAAATGGAAGATCTTGTTGTAAATGTAATAAATTTGGTAAAAAAAAGTTGTGATTTTTATTTTTTTCGTTTTTTAATATAATATATTTTATTTTTATCGATGAAGGTTGGTATTTGTCATTTTATATGTCAACTTAAAAAAGTGTAAGACAATAACAACTTTTGATAATAATATAATAATAAAAATTAATTTTTATTTTGACTTATAAGAATATGTCAGAATAAGATAAGAAATAATGAAAAGAAAGTTGTATCTTCTAAATTCCCCACTTTGGTGACAATAGGAAGCACCTATGAGTAAACTGTATGCTCTAGTAAGACAAATATACCTTGCAAGATATCTTTTTGACCCCTATCTTAAATAAATTTTGAAAAGAAGACAATGGACACTCAAAAGAAGGTTGCAATTTCTCAGTTCCCGACTTTGGTGACAAGTTGCACATGTTAGTTATATCCACTTTGTATCTGATCTTTCTTGACAATCTTGAGTATGAGTAATATTCCATTAACAATTTGGTTATTTTTGGAGAAATTTTTAGTTCTTACTACTAAAAAGGGAAACGAAACAAAGAAATAAATGTTCTAGCATCACAGGGGCTTTATTGTTTCCTTATGGTATGGTTGGCATATGACTGAATGTGATTAAGGTCAAATATGAAGGAAATTAAAGTTACTGACTGAAATACTTGACATAAAATGGTTTAACCATGAAGATAATCATATAGATCTAGAAAACATATAAATAGATGAAATAATTCGCAAAAGTTAAGAGACAAAGAGGGAGAGGCACAAGCGTAAATGTAAAGAAAAAGGTCCACACTTGTGGCTTTTGGCTTTCCCAAAAGATGTTAGAAAAAAAAAAAAATTAGGGAGGGGGGAGATTTTGTATCAGCAATTCATGGACAAAATTGATGGGTTAGCTCATTTATTTTATCATGTGAAGAGTGATGTATAGATATGTAAGAAATTATCTAAAGGAAAGAAAATAAAACAACTTGAAAAATATTGAAAATGAAGAGGGAGGAGAACAGTCTAATCATTATTGTCATCATTATTTTTGTCTTATTATTATTATTATTATTATTTTTTCTTTCCTTCCACTTTTGTGTCCATACACATCTTATAGTGTAGTAAATTCTTTTGGCCATTCCGAAATTTTCTATGCTTTTGTTTTACCATATGGCTAACTCCAAGTGGATTGAATTTGACATATGAATGGATAACTCTAAAGATTAATTATCTATAAAATTTCAGTCCTACTTGATCTGTTCACCCACGGTTTTTACTAATGGATTGTTGCCTATTTTTTTGCATATATCTAGGCAATAACGAATCTGAGAATACGAAATAAGAGTTGAATTAATTGAGAGAACAAGGAACCATTTGACTACATTCCCAATAGGTCAAGAAGTTTTGTTTTATGACTTATCTTTGAACCTCATAACCATATAATGTATGATTCATGACTAGTTTTCATTACTTGTTTTTTAAGTTCATTTTTATGTTATGTTTCATGGCTTCTCTTTTCTTCTTGGAGAGAGAGAGAGATAATAAAAAAAAATTACCTTCCGTACACCAACTTGCGTAAACTTTTTATATATGATTTGATGATGACACATATCCAATTGCTTTCTTAAATGCCATTCCATATTGTCAATAAAAGATCTTTAGGGATATTTAAAAGGATACATGTCATTACAAAATCGTACGGAGAATGTTTATATATGAGTAGGTGATCCAGACAACCTTGGCTTTCTCTTTTTTAATTAAGATTATTAAAAATAAATAAATAAATTGGTAGAAAAGTTTCAACCTGATACCAATACAATATGTGTTCATATAATGATAGCCATTGCCAAGATTTAAATAAATATTTATAGAAATATTTGTCTTGGTAGTTAAATGATGATGATGATGGATAGCTATTTTAATAAAATTGATAACCTACTTCATTAATAATTTGTCAAGAGTCAATATCATCTAGAGAAAGTAATGGGTGCAAGTCTGCTGGGAATACACCTTGAACTTATATGGACTATATTGCCTACCACATGATAAATTAAGTAAAGGGTTTATTCAGTGCACAAGGCTCCCACTATGTAATATATTAAATGAAACTAAAATGTTGGTTATAAAACAGTCAATTGCCATACATTTTTCATTAACAATTTTCAACATTTTTAGATAAATAGAGTAAGGCAGGTTGGGGGCGCAAAGTTAATGGCTCAACCAATTGAGAGGGTGTTGGGATGGGAGGGGTAGGAGTAGGAGGACTTTTTCAAGCAAGGAGGAGAAAGGCATACATAAATCTGAGCACAACATTAGCATGCCTAGTCTTTTCTATTAGAATAAACGTTGGATATGTCATATGGTAGAATTGGTGGTCAAAACCAATTATTTAACCAATTTATAATTAAATTATTTTATATCATTAATTTTTTTAACTATTTCTTTTAATTTTATTTTTCTCTTAAAAAGCTTGGATTAACAAGATGTTTTTTTTATCAAGAAAAGAAAGGAATAAATTAACAAAGATCTAAAATATTATATCAATCGGGATTAGGGACACACATAGGTTTTTTAACTTTTTTTGTTGGTTAACAAGACTTGTTAATACATTAATTTGAGCATAGGTCTCGATTATTTTACTACCACTCTATATGACTTTTGGAGCAATTTTCTATCACCCATGATGAACAACGAAACTCTTTACTCATGGGTTCTAGCGCTAAAATAAAATTTTCATCATGATTTTTATTTAACATTAATGCGTGCAATTGAGAAATACCAATCATATTACATGTAAATGAAGCTTTGCTATGATCAAACAAAAAGAAAAAAGAAAAAATAGAAACCAAATTAATGCAAAACATGCTGCTTTGTTTTCATAATTAATGGATTTGATAGCTTTGGTTTAAGAGATGCCTTAGAAGCAACATGTTTGAATGTTAGATAAGCTTATGCTTTTGGTTTTGGTAATAATTACCTATACTACTTATTTTTCTCTTTTTTTCTTTCCTTAAGTGATATAAGCTTATTGGAAATCCTTTTTTTTTAACCCCCAGAGACTTCATAAATTTTACCCCAGTGAGAAGCCCTTCGAAGGAGCCCTTTTATTAATTTTTTTTTTCCAAGCTCAAGCTTTATCTTTGGCCGGAACATCACTGTTGGTGAGGTGAATTTTGTTTAGAAAGACTAAGTTTTCTCATACCCATGGACCGAGTGGTTCGAATGGTCTTCAATGGGTATTAGAGAATGGAACATTAATGACCATTGATGAGTATACAAAAACTTTCTCTAAATTTAAATAGGTGAACCACCTAGCCATATTAATAGATGACCACTGACCTAAAGTTTAGATTCAATTAAAACTCGATATATGAATAAAGAAACTTAGGGTTTACCTACCCATTTTATTGATTTTCTTTCCACCATGAGTATTGTCTACACCAAAAAATAAAAACAATCCATCATGAGTGTTCTATTTGTGTGGGTATTCTCTGGGGGAAGGGGGTAGTTAGCCCTTCTTGATAGAGATATGTTAAGATGAGTAGGTGAAATAGTGTTTTTCTTTATTAAGAAAAAAATTGATTTAGGATATACTTGGTTGGCATTCTAAGTTCAAATTCTGAATCGGACTGAGTTGTATAGAATCGGCCATGCTCGCTTCCGATTGAATTCTATGATTTCAATTCAAATTTCAACCAGCATCTCAAAACATAGAATCAGAGATTGAATTGGTCTCTATCACACCGATTCAATTTAGGGTTTCTTGGCATGGATGATGAATCGACCATTTCAAATAGATGAGGGTAAATATTGATCACAATTGATTCTAATCCGAACTGATCAATTGACTAATTTGATCCCAATTTTGTAAGGCATGATTTCAGCCTATTTGAGTATCATTGTCCCAAAAATACCTATAACATCAGGCATTCACCAGGTATCAAACGATCCTCTAAGCCACCCACTAATCAATTTTGAAAATAGGGTTTTGTAGGATGATCAAAGAATCTCCTCACTCCTAGATTTTGACATTTAGATGCAACTATTCTTGGTGTTATAGGAAAGGGCAGATTGGACATTCATGTATAAAGGACAATAAAGGTGGAGAGTTCAGCCAATATTTTCTTCATTTATATTGGCATTTTACACATCAAACTAATAACATACAAGAGAAACAAGCACATATTGGGCCACTCACATGGGGTGTTTAGTATTTTTCACTGCTTTCAATAAAAATTGAATGGTTTTCATTCAATCTTGGTATGACCCGGTTCATACGGTTGTGAGATCAATATGGGTCCGTGGGACTAGTCACGCCGAAGGCATGAATATCCGCGGTTAGCAAAAAATATATATATATATATATATATATATATATATATATATAATTAATATATGAGAAACAAGCAACATACATAATTTAAGGAAGAGAGAGAAAGAGAATGGCTTTAGCTACATTTGGTATCAATTGTATCCGCCTATCAGTAACATTATCAGCCAACCAATAGGCATTCCTAAATTGGTATGGACGGGGGCAAAAATATATTTAAAAAAAAAAAAGTCTGTTATTGTTATTTTGAGGGCATAACTGTTCATATCGGTATCATATCCGATGGTATCAGTTCCGATATCAATTCCGATACCAAACCCAAACCGATACCTAAAAGGCCAAAACAGTAAAATCAACAGAGAACTTGCTTTTCCTTTTTAATTCTCCAAGGGGTATTTTTGATATTTCATGTAAAGACGGGTCCGAGTTGGGTTATCTTGGTAACATGCCCACATGGGAGAATGGGAGTTGGGGAAAGAAAGGTATAGGTGTCGGACCGGAATAGACCGGACCAGACCGAGTGAGACGACCATCCGGCTCCTAGAGATAGAGGGAGAAAATTGTCTGTGACAACAGCCCATCGATTTTCTTAATTAATTTCAGAGAATAAATAGGTGTGCGTGAGCACTCATGGAAGAGTCTATCTGGATGGGGCGATGAGCCAATAAAGATTAAAGATCCCTCCCTCGTTAATGGCAGCGCCTTGGACGCCCACCTCTGAAACTGAAAGGGGTTGAACTTCGCAGAAAACCCTAAATTTCTAGGGCTCTGTTACTGTACTAAAGGTCCTAAAAGTTCTAGTCCAGAACTATATTACTCAGAAATAATTTTTTTTTCTTCCAAATTGATAGATACAAGTGGAGAGGTTTGGATCTTATCTACTCGTGCAGTCGTGCTTGCAACTGTTTGGGTTTTGCGATCTTTTCTGATTATTTTTCCCTTTTTTATTATTTTAGTGGGTCATTCTTGTTTCTGTTTTGTGGTTTGGTTTTTTCGTGTTCTGGAAGGAACGGATGATGTATATATCTGTATTCATTTAGTTCAATTAACTGCAAATTCTGTCATTTCTTCTCCGCAAGTTGAAGCTTTGAAAGGGAAAGGGACAGGGACGGAAGTGGAACCCATGGCGTTACTTGGGTTATCTTCATCTTTGTTAGTATTACTCCCAACTGATCGAATCTATGGATTTTGGTTTCTTTTTGTGCGATGATCTACTTCTTGGTTGCTGAATTGGTGGATCCATCGGCGATACTTGTTGGTCTTTTCCCATTTTGAGATAGTGTCTTCTAGTACTAATGTGTGATTCGCATGAAAGCTAGGGTTTTTTTTTTCATCTTCTAAGCTTTTGAGGTTCTTCATTTTTTGGGCTCCGGTTTCTATATCTGTTTAAAGTTGCTGGCTTGGGAGGTAATTGTTGAATATAAGATTGGGTTGATGATAGGGCGTGGGATTGGTGAGGATTGGAGGTTTTAGGGTATGTGTGTCGTGCTATTTGACTTGTAGAGGAGGTGAGAGACGGAGTATATGTCGCTTAAGAGCATCATTCAAGACATGAAGGGGGATTTTGGTAGCATCTCGCGAAAAGGGTTTGAAGTGAAGCTGGGTTATGGGTTGCGATCGAGATCACATCGGGTGGTTCAGGATGGTATCGTCCCAGTCGATGCTATGAAGCAGAGTTGTTGGGCTAACATGCCACCAGAGCTTCTGAGGGACGTGCTTATGAGGATAGAAGAATCGGAGAGTGACTGGCCACCCAGGAAGCATGTGGTTGCTTGTGCTGGGGTTTGCAGGAGTTGGAGAGAAATCACAAAAGAGATTGTGAAGACCCCCGAAGTCTCCGGCAAGCTGACATTTCCGATTGCCTTGAAGCAGGTACGAGATATGATAGTCACTGATGAATTAGGATTTTCATTATTCTTACTGTTACTAATTTTTTTTATTTGACTTTATTCGTTTTAGTACCTTAGTACGGAATGCTTCCATACGTTTGTTAATTACTAATCATAGCCGCGGTGCATGCTCATTTGGTTTCAGTCTATTTTGGTTATATTTTATCCAGTACATTAGAATCTGAAAAAGGTTTCAGAAGTTTTCTGATAGGTACATTCTCTTCTCTATCAGTTTAGACCCTATGCTCTGAAGCATAGAAGCTTCTTCATCAATTGTTACAAAGGACAATAGATGGGTTTCTTTCTTGAGCGATCCTGCAAAGTTTGGATCATTACCTTTCCAAATGTATGCAATTCTTATGATTACTTAATATCAGTAAGGCCTGTGGATGCTAATATCTGTTTAATCATACTGCAAATTGTGCACCCTGAATTAGCTGATCAAATGGGCAAAAAAACTGGATGGAATTTGTTTCCATTCTTGTAAAGTATTGATCATCAGTTACCTGATTTAGTCTACTGAGAAATGGCTCTATTACTGTTTTATATTGTGAATAGCGGTTATGCTGTTATATTCATATATTCCACACTTTGCATTGGATTAATAATTTGGGAGGAGCCAATTATGCTATTAGTCTATCATCCACTGCAGAATCTTATTCATGTATTATTCTTGTTAACATATTCAGAATTTAGGGAGCTTGTAATCTTCTAATTGTTTGCTTGCTTCAAGGTTTTATGTGCTTGTTCTCAGATAGCCATTGTAATGGTTTTGCAGCCTGGTCCTAGACATTCCCTCTTCCAGTGTTTCATAAAACGGAACCAAGCCACCCAAACATACCACCTTTACCTTGGAGTTACTCAAGGTGAGTATTTTTAATCCTGCTTTTATCATCTATTTCTTCTTTCCATGACTCCATCCTTAAGCTTGGAGTTGTTATACTTGCAATGGGGGACCTCCATCTGGTGGATCATTGACTGCTCTGATTATTAAAGAAATAAATTCCTCTGTTCTAATGTATGTCAACTTTCTTCTTTCGTGTCCCCTGAGCAGCTTTAACTGATAACGGCAAATTCCTTCTTGCTGCCCGCAAGTGTCGACGTCCTACTTGCACAGACTACATCATCTCTCTAGATGCTGACGATATGTCCAAGGGGAGTGGAACTTACATTGGGAAGTTGAGGTATTCTTGACCTGCATATTATATTATAAATGTTATTTCTTCTTTTGGGGGCTGGGCCAGGGTTTCACTTTCATGCTTTTCTTGGTAGGTCAAACTTTTTGGGGACCAAGTTTACGATCTATGATGCACTGCCTCCTCATGCTGGTGCCATGGTTGCAAATAGTCGCTCCACTAGGCTGGTGGGTTTGAAACAGGTCTCTCCCAGAATCCCTGCTGGCAACTACCCAGTAGCGCACATATCATATGAGTTGAATGTTTTGGGTTCCAGGTAATAGGTTTATGCAGCTTTCTATAGATCTCTCCATCAATTTATTTATTTATTTTTTTTTTATTTTCCCCGGGGGGGTGGGGGTGTGGGGGAGGGGTTGGTGGTAAACCTAGCTATTGGCTTGTGCAGCAATTCAAACAAAATTTGATGCCTTAAGTATTGCTTTATGTGCCAATTTTGTGTGAATCCTTCAGAATCACTCGTTATTATGGGGGGATCATCATTTTCCTGTTCTATTATTTTCCTAAACAATTCAATTGATGCTTATATCTTATGGAACAATCAGGGGTCCAAGGAGGATGAACTGTATAATGGATGCCATCCCTGTCTCTGCAATTGAACCTGGGGGTGTCGCCCCTACACAGACTGAATTCCCTCTTAGTAATATGGATTCCTTCCCTTCGCTCCCCTTTTTTAGATCTAAATCAACCCGTTCAGACAATGTACCGTCAGGGCCTTTAACTACGCCAAAAGATGGAGTGCTTGTGTTAAAGAATAAGGCTCCTAGGTGGCATGAGCAGCTCCAATGCTGGTGTCTGAATTTCCGTGGACGGGTGACGGTTGCTTCGGTGAAGAACTTTCAACTGGTGGCTTCGCCAGAGAATGGACCCGCAGGGCAAGAGCATGAGAAAGTCCTCCTTCAGTTCGGGAAAGTGGGGAGGGACTTGTTCACCATGGATTATCGGTATCCACTCTCTGCATTCCAGGCATTTGCTATCTGTCTCAGCAGCTTTGACACCAAGATTGCTTGTGAATGAAATTCAGGTGCATTTACTTATTTCTACCACCCTCTTTTTTTTTTTTTGGGGGGGGGGGG